>NW_017728906.1:32471218-32527351 GCF_001723895.1 Crocodylus porosus
TTCCACTGGACTTTCTCCATTTTGTCCACATCTTTTCTGTATTTCCAGGGGGCTGGGGGGCGGGGGGTGGCCAAGGGGGCAAAACTGAACACAGTACTTGAGATTTGGCTTACCACAGCCAAATAGAGAAAAAGAATTGCTTCTATGGGCCTGCTAGAAATGCTCCTACTAATGCAGCCCAGCATGCTGTTAGCCTTCTTGGCAACAAGGGCACCCTGTTGGCTCATACACAGCTTACTGTCCACTGTAACCCCCAGGTCCTTTTCTGAAGAGCTGCTGCTTAGCACCCAGCCTCTATCAGTGCATGAGATTGATCCATGCAGGACTTTGCATTTGTCCTTACTGAACTTCATGAGATTGCTTTGGTCCAATCCTCTAATTTGTCTAGATTTAATTGAATCCTAGCCCTCCCCTCCCCTGTATCTACTACTCCTCCCACTTGATACAGGCTGCCACCTAGACATCAAGCCATTGATTACTGCTCTTTCAGTCTGATGATCCAGCCAGGTTTTTATCCACCTTAAAGTCCATATTTCCTGAGCTTGCTTGCAAGAATGCTGTGGGAGACAGTATCAAAAGCCTTGCTAAAGTCAAGGTATATCACAGCCACGGCTCTCCCCACATCCACAGAGCCAGTCATCTGTTCATAGAAGGCAATCAGGTTGGTCAGGCATGACTTGCCCCCGATGAGTCCATGGTCACGGTTCCTAATCACCTTTTTCTCCTCCGACTGCTTAGAAATGGATTTCTTAAGGACTTGCTCAATGATTTTGGCTAACTCAGGAACTGAGGTGAGGTTGACTGATCTGTAATTCCATGGAGCCCCCTTCTTCCCTTTCTTAAAGATGGCCACTATATTTGCCTTTTTCCAGTCATCTGGGACTTCTTTTGATCACTATGAGTTTTCAAAGTTGATGACCAGTGGCTCTGCAATCACATCAGTGAACTCCCTCAGCATGTTTTGGTGCATTGTGTCCAGCCGCATGGATTTGTACATGTCCAGCTTTTCTAAATAGTCCCTAATGTGTTCTTTTGTCACTGTTGGCTGCTCGCCTCCTCCCTAAACTGTGCTGCCAAGTGCAGTAGTCTTGGAGCTGACCTTGCTGTAAAGACTGAGGTAAAAAGGCTTTGAGTACTTCAGTCTTTTCTGCATTATGTCATTAGGTTGCCTCCCCCATTCAGTAAGGGACCCAACACTTTCCTTGATCTTCTCCACCATCTCCTTCATTTCACTTCACCTATTTTCCACCAATTATATTCTGAGGCAAAGTAGATTGTAAACTCAAAATGTGTGTTTTAAACAGTGCTCAGCACAGTTGAGTACTGATCCCTGATTTAGATTCTTAACCCTACCATGACAGAGTAATTACAATATTCATAATACCACTACACAAAGTCTAATGGTTCTTAATTTGAAAAAAGAGCTACTATCATGTGAATTCCATTCCCACCATACACAGTGGGATCTCATGCATATGTGCATGTTAACAATAAGAATATACCTCCCATTATCAAATTCCTATAAATAGGAATTGCAGTCTGGATCAGGCTATCACTTCCACAACCTTGTGTAAAACAATATATAGCACCAGATCCATCAATGGAAGGAACAAGAAGTTACCCCCTGCAAAGTAATTCACAGAAATGTCCTGGGATATTATTAGAAAAACATAAACACATGGCCAGCAGGTAAATATAAATTGCTTGAAGTTTCAGCAACAAAGTCAAGGACCAACCTAAACAATAGAACTTGAACTACTCTTTTAACCCCAGAGTTGGTCCCTTCAGGTCATCAGTAAAAAAGTCTCCATACTCCTAATCACACTGTAGATTTGAAGTTTAACAAGCAATAAAATAAATAAAATCTCACTTTCCTTCAGTTAAGATCTCTTCCTGTACACTTCATTTGTATGTCATTGACTGTCATGATCCTGCCACTAAGATCCAAATAGGCGTTTATTTCTAGTGGTGGAAAATTTTCACCACTAGAAATGTTTCTGGAACTCCCTCTACACATGCAGGTAAAAGCACAGCTGTATCTACTGCATGATCTATGCCTTCTGCTATGCCACATGCACAGGGAAAGAGGCTCAATTGTGCTTTATTACCAGTGTAAGGGGAGCCTGAACCTGCGCTCCCCCATGACTGAGAGCCCCCTTTGCTGAGGGGACTCCTGGCTGCAAGGCTCATGCACATCTGGGACTGAGAGTCCTGCACCTGACGAGGCTCTCAGTCCTAGCTTCACCACATAGGCAGCTAGGACTGAGAGTCCCCACAGCCATGGGGGTTTGTGGAGCGCCCCTACACCCCTATGACTGGGAGAATACATTGGCTACAATCTCCAGCCCCAGGGGTGCATTATACTCCCCATCGCATGGGAGATCACAGCAGCTGCAGTCTCCCAGCAGACTGTCTATATGTGCAAATTAAAACTAGATAGAAACCAGCTATAAAGTTATTATGTTTCCAAGCAATTACTTTATAAGTGGTTGGACCTTTTTACGGTGGAATAGTTAATTTGGATGTGTAGCCAGACTAAATTTATTGCACAATTAACAAGATAATTGCACAATAGATTATATGCCTAGAGGGAGCCTGGGAGAGGGAGCAGTACAGACTTTCTCAGCCTGCAGTTGAGTTCACCCTGCAACCTCTCCCCTGTGCACCTTCCTTAAACCAGAGTAAACCCATTCTGGGGAAACTGTGGAAAGAAGGGTCTGCTCCAGTTCTCTCATTCCCAGCTGGAATGGAGCAATAGGGCAATATCCACCTAGGTGTGAGGACTGGGTGGGGAAAGAAGCAGATACGCCAATAGGCAAATCATAAGAGGGGTACGGGGGGAGCATGTGCCTCCCTGAGATTCGCTTTGCCACTGACGCTTGCCACCTGCCTTTCACCACCTCCCCCACCCCCCCAGCCACTGATGGCATCTTGCAGGCAGTCCTCATTCACCACCAGCACTGCCACCCACAAATGGTGCCTCTGTAGCCTCAGGAGGCACCAGTTGTTCATGGCTACTCCTCCACTCAGCTTCTGGGCAACTTCCAAGTAGAATGAGAAGTAATGGCAAAGTCCCTATCCACTTCTGACACTGGAGACCCCAGTTTTTGACTATACCTTATGGGGCACTTTATAATCACATTTTACCTAACATGGGCCTCTTTCAGAGAAAGGGAAAGTGAGACTCCAAGAAATGAGTCTTAAGGGCATGACTTGCGCAGAAGGAAAAAAAAAGGTCAAGGTCATAACCACAGCTTATAAGCTTAGAGCTGGAGGTTAAATCAGAAAATTGAAATGGCATTACAAACTCTGTTCGCAAACCAGATCCATCCCATAAATTCATAGATTCATAGATTGTAAGGGCTGGAAGGGATGTCACAAGATCATTGGATTCAGCCCCCTGCACTAGGCAGGAAAGGCAACTGGAGGTCAGGTGACCCCAGCAAGGTGACCAAACAGTCTTCTTTTGAAGATTTCTAGGGTAGGTGATTGCACCACCTCTGGAGGGAGTTTATTCCACAGTCTGGACACCCTAACTATGAAAAAGTTTTTCCTAGTGTTAAGACTGAAATGGTCTTCCCCAAGGGTGCCATGGTGAACAGTTTTTCACCGAGCCCTTGATGTACTCCCCAATGTAGCAGTAAGCTTCTACTAAGTCTCAGCCTTCTCTTTTTTAGGCTGAAGAGTCCCAGGTCCTTTCCTCATATGGCTTGCCATGCAAGTCCCTGTCATACAGGTGGCTCTTCTCTGGACTCTCTCAAGCTTTATCACATCCTTGTTGAAGTGCAGCGCCCAGAACTGGACACAGCTGCAGTTTTACCAATGATGAGTAAAGCAGAAAAATAATCCTTGGTTTTGCGTGAGATGCATCGATTGATGCATGTCAGAGTATTATTTGCCTTGCTGGCTACAGTGTCACAATGATAGCTCATATTCATACTGTGGTCTATTATTATCCCAGGTTCCTTTCAGTCACGGTGCTGACCAGTTTTGTGCCACGGAGCCTGTAGGTATGTTGGGGATTGTTCATCCCCAGGTGGGGCACTTTACATTTCTCAATGTTGAACTTCATCTGGTTCTGATCTGCCCAACTTGCTAACCTGTCTACGTCCACCTGTATCTGCAGCCTATCTTCAAGTGTGACCATGCTCCCCCATAACTTGGTGTCATCCACGAACTTGGCCAATGAGCTCTTAACCCCAAAATCCAAATCATTGATAAAGATGTTGAAAAGAACCCCTGAGGGACACAACTGGCCACTTCTCACCAGGAATACACAGATCTGTTCATCAGAACTCTCTGGGTCCTACCCCACAGCCAGCTTCCTACCCACTTAACTGTTAAGCAGTTCAGCCCACAATCCTCCAATTTTCCTATGAGAACATCATGGGATACCGGATCAAAGGCCTTTTGGAAGTCAAAGTATACATTGTCAACCTCCTTTCTCTTATCCAGGTGGTGAGTTTCCTGGTCTTAGAAGGAAATGAGATTGGTAAAATAAGACCTGCTCATGATGAAGCTATGCTGGCTATTGTTCAGAATGCTACCTTCTGCAAGCCTATTGCATATAGACCTCCTTAATGAATTTTTCCAGGCTTTTCCCTGGGATAATTGACTTATAGTTACCAGGGTTCTCTCTCCTCCTCTTCTTGAAGATGGGCACAACATTGGTCCTCTTCCAGTCCTCAGGGATCTCTCTGGAGTGCCACAGGTTTTGGCAGAGTTTCACCAGGGGTTCCACAATGACTTCAGCCAGTTCTTTCAGCACTCTCAGATGAAGTTAATCCAGTCTGGCTGATTTGTATATGTCTATCTTTTTAATTGATCACACACCAGTTCAGCATCAATAGTAGGAAGGTGGTCATTCCCACCATGCCCATTCTGTGCCCTATCTGGCATAATATTCCCAGTGAAATACTGAAGCAAAGTAGTCATTCAGGAGTTCAGTTTTCTGAGTGTCAGTAACCAGCTGTCCTGAGTTATTGCAGTGGCTCCACACTCCCATTTGTTTTCCTCCTGTTCCCTACATACGTAAAGAAGGACTTCTTGTTGTCCTTGATTTCCAAGGCTAATTTAAATTCAGTTGCCATCTTAGTCTAACTGCTTCCTACAGGTGCAGGCCATTGTTGTATAGTTTTCCTTGGGGACTGTCCCATTGTTTGTACACCACTTTCTTCTTTTTTAAAAGGACCATGATTTTCCTGTTTAGCCAAGAGGGCTTCCCAGCCTTTTTGCTACCTTTCCTCAACATGGGAATGGGTTTCCTTTGTTCTTCAATGATTGTGTCCTTAAGGAACAACCACTCTTCATACATTCCTTTTCCTTTGGTACCTAGCCCTGCAGTACTTCCCCCTCTATTGTCCTGAGCTTATTGAAATTTGCATTGTTGAAGTCCAAAACTTCAATCCTACTATCTAGTTTGCCTGCCTTGTGAAGGACAATGAATGTGATGGTTCCATGGTTGCTATCACCCAGGTTGCCCTCTATGTTGAAGTCAGTTACCAGATCATCACCTTCGGCCATGACTAAGTCTAGGAGAGCATTTACCTCCTGTGCGCCTCCTGAGTTAAAAAATGCTCTTTGATGTAGGTCAGGAAGGAACACGACCAGGAAGGAATCCGACTTGGCCAAGTGATCCTCCCAAGACATGTCTGGATAATTGAAGTTGCCTGTGATGACCATGTCCCGTGCACTTGCAGAATCTATCAGTTCTCAAGAAAACTCCAGATTAAGCTCCCATCTTGCTGCTGAAATGAGATGTCACTCATAGCTGGCGGATAAGATTTTTAAAACTGACATCTCTTTTTATGGGTTTATGGCTCTTTTGAGTTTGACTGCCTATGATTAAGAAAAAGATGCCACTGCAATTTGGGTTATTAACATAACAATAAACCTGTACAGTAGATTGATGCAGCTGGAACTGATACCATGCAGGGGAAATGTGGAAGTGCCCCTGACTCTAGACACAAGGAGCAGATATTAGTGTTGTTACGCTTCTTCCATGAAGATCTTACTATATTCTACTAATAGAAAGTAGAAAAGATTGGAAAAATGTCATGTGAACACTCTGAAAAAAAAACACTTTTTGCCTGTCAAATTACTCATTTTTCACAAAGCCCTGCAAGCTGGTCTAAAGCCACGAAAATGTCTGGGTTGTTTTTTAATTGAGGAATATGAATTCCAAAATATTGTGACAAACTCCATGTGTTATTCTGAATGTATGACTTCTTGGCAACAGAGGTGAAATGTAAAGTATGCCCTGTCCGAGGCAGCTGGGGACTAAATATTTCTAAGCTATAATATTCACAAATTAAGAAAATAGTTTTAAAAAAATGACAGTGACATCTATTTAAATTACAAAAGAACCTCATCATTATGTTTATATATAGTCTCTGGGTGTTCCCCTAGAATGGTTATAGCCAATATGATGACTAGTCATGATGACTAGTTATTAGGGGTGCATGAAGCTTCAGTCTATGATTCGATTCAGAGAAGATTTGTCCCAATTTGGAGGCCAAATCACCAAAATCCAAATTGAATCAGGAGAAGAAAAAAACACTCCAAATTGATTCAGAGGCTCTGAAGCAATTCAGAAAAGATTCAGAAAAGATTCGAAGACTTGGAAGGCACGTTAGTCAGGAAGAAGAAGAGGATTATTTTAGTTACACACACAACAGTAAACACAACACAGAAGAAGCAGCCAGAGATTCAGATTAACACAACACAGAAGTCAGAGTCATAGAAGAAGAGGAAGAAATTATTTTAGTTACACACACAACAGTAAACACAACACAAATGAAGTCAGACACAGTCATACATCAGAGAAGAAGACAACATATATATTTTAATTAGTTACACACACAGACACATTTTCCAGCATAGGAAAGATTAATATGAAGCATGCTGGAGAGGCAGGTACCAGGTCTTATGGCAGGGAGAGGGATATGGACTAGAGGGGGTAGGGGAGAGATAGAGCTGCAAGTCGGCCCTGCCCAACCATAGATGCATCCTCTTTCCTGGCAGCCATGAGTCTTCTGGTGCCAGTGGAAGCAAGGAGGTGGGAATAGTACCTATCCCTACACCTGCACCACCTCTCCTAACTCCAGAAATAGGCACCAGCAGCAGAATGACAGTCTCCTCCACTCCAATTTCCTCTCCCAGTGTAAGCCTCTCACTGCCAGAGGAGGAGCTGGATTTGGATCCAAGGGACCTGAGCACTCTAGCTAAGAAATTCTGGTGACCAAGGGGAAATCTACGTTTGTGCTCCACACCCCTCAAAGTTTCCCTAGACCCAGGGCTCCTGCTCAGGAACGAACCTCAGAAGAGGTTGTAGAAGCAAGTGGCTCAGCTGTGTCAGATGGTCATGTTGTTGTGCCTCTGCCTGCTGAGAAGTGGGATAAGGCAGGATCCCCACCCTCTACCCAGAAGTGGGGGAAGTAGTGTAGTGTGGGATCATTTTGAGGTGGCAGACGATACCAAGTATGCTATCTGCCAGCACTGCGAAAGGCAGATCAGCCCAAGCAAGTTGGTGAATTACTTCACCACCACAGCAATGCTGCTGAATCTCAGGAGGCAGCACACCCTTGCCCTTCTTCCTCCTCAACTTGGAAACAGTGGGAGCGTGCCCAAAAGGAAGCCCCCCACTGTCTCCAAAGCCCTGTCCCCCCAAAGCAGAGGCAGACCACCCTGGAATGGTGGGGGAAAGCCACAGACAAAGCGGGGTGCGTTTAAGGGCGAGCTAGGTCACCCAGAGCACTGGGGAGATGCTTGCTCTGGATAGCCAGCCCTTCTCCTTAGTTGAGCGGCCAGGGTTCAGGCAGCTCATGGCACTCATGGCCCCATCCTACGAAGTGCCCACACACATGACCTTTAGCAGGATGGTGGTGCCCCTCCTGTATGAGGCATGCAGGGAGTACTTGAGGGAAAAGCTGGGCAAGGCAGGGCCACAGGTAGCCTTGCACTTCACCTCTAACATCTGGAGCAGCCAGGGTGGAAATCATGCCTACCTGGATCTCACAGGGCACTGGTACAATCAGTCAGACTGTTGGCTGACTCTCGTTCAAGCCAAGGTGATGGATGAGACCCACACAACAAGGGAGATCACAGTGGCCATGAACTGTGTGGTGCATGGATGGCTCATTGGGCAGAGCATGGTCACCCTCAGGTTCATGGGTGCTGACAATGTGACCAATATGGTCAAGGCTGTCCATGATGCCAACTTTGTTGGTATCCACTGTGTGGCACACAAGCTGCACCTCATAGTCAGGGATGCCTTGGAGAGGGACAGGGATGCTGGTGTTGGTGCTGTCACTACCACCCTGCTGATTTCAAAATGCAGGAAGGTGGCAGGCTGATTTCAAAATTTACAAAGCCAGCAGGGGAAGAACATGTCCCTGCTGAGCTTCTGTGCCAGGACAAACTTGGAGGTATGGTCTGGAGTTATGAGGAAGGAGGAGGCCCTAGGTCCTGGGCATGACCACTAAAACTGCACTCAGCCAGGGTTGAGGAGGCGTGGCAGGACTGCTGGTGGTGTGACAGCCCCAGAAAATGCCAGGCCTGAGGATCTCCCTGGTAAAAGGCAGGTAGGAGGTGCCATAACTTCCAGCTATGACATGCATTTACACAGTCCTAGTTGGAAAAAGCCCAGACCCATCACATCTTTAACAGGCCTGAGGCTTGTTGGTTGAAGTAGAGTTGTGAGGCTCCAGGTAAGCTCAGGTTAGCTGCTGGGATGCCAGCTTTCAGGTTGAAAAACCCTTTGTCAGGCTGATGGAAGCACCTGCAGTTGGTGTGTATGTGCTTTTCCTGCATTTTCATGCAATGCAGGTAAGAAATCCAGCCAGTGAAAGTAGAAATGGAGGCATCAGGGGGTAAGAGAGACAGGCTGAGGCACAGGGAGTAGGGGAATGTAGCAGGTAAAAGTAGAGAGGTACCTGGGGAGTCAGATGTCAGGCAGGTTGTAGTGTGTCATAAATCCAATGTCCATATTGAGTCCATGAGTTTCTGTACCTAGGAGGCTGATGAAGTGAAATTCATAGGCCCAGCTGTGAAAAGTGGTTCCTAGATACAGAAACTCATGGACTCAGTATAGACATTAGATTTATGACACACTACAACCTACCTGACATCTGACTCCCCAGGTACCTCTCCACTTTTACCTGCGCTGCTACATTCCCCGCCCCACCCCTGCAACCTGTGCCTCACCCCCTGACACCTCCATTTCCATTTTCACTGACTGGCTTTCTTGCCTGCATTGCATGCCAGCCTCTGGCTTCTTTACTATTCCTTCCATCCAGGAACAGCACACAAACACCAACTGCAGGTGTTTCCTTAGCCTGATGAAGGATTTTTCAGCCCAAAAGCTTGCTAATATATAATATATATTATAATATAATACATTTCTCTAACTATTCAGTTGGCCTACTAAAAGACACCAGATTGACCCAAAGGACCTCGTCTGCCAGTGCCATGTCCTTAGACCAAGAGTTGGCAACCCCCTGCACATGCTGAGCATGGCACTTGAGGCTAATATATAATATATATTATAATATAATACATTTCTCTAACTATTCAGTTGGCCTACTAAAAGACACCAGATTGACCCAAAGGACCTCATCTGCCAGTGCCATGTCCTTACACCAAAACCCCTAGCACCTATCCCCAGTCAGCTGATCAGAGGGAGACAGGGCCCTGGGCACATGTAAATCCCAGGCCTGGGGCTGTCAGGGAGAGTTCTCTGACGACTGCTGGAAAAGAAGCTTGTGAAGGAAAGGAAAGAAAGGCTGTATGACAGTTGGGCTGCCTGAGATGCTGCTAGTGCTACTGTGCTGCAGTGCACTGCTTACCTGCTGTTATTTAAAGTGGTAGACTGAGCTGAAGCTGTAAAGGAGGAGGAGATCTCACTGGGGCACACTGTTGTGTCATGTAGAGACCCCAGCACCAGTGAGGGTGCACCTCAACACACACACTGTCACCCATATCATGAGTTTTGCTTGTCACCAGCCTAGGGTGCATTTTCCCAGAAACCCCTGCATCAATCTCCTTGAAACTTAGCAAGCAATGTGCCCTCCAAAGGACCTACCATCCCTACAATTTTTATATAAATCAGCCAGAAAATGACATTATAGGTATTTCAGTGATTCCCCATTATAGTCTATGGCCGAATCTCTGAATCTCTCCAAATCAGCTCTGAATATTCCAAAGCTAATTTGGCCAAATCAATTCAGGACAGTGATCTGAATCTCTTAATTGAATCACTGTCCTCTGAACCGGCCAAATCCAAATCCAAATCAAATACTTCCCTATTAGCACAGGCCTATGAGTTGTACATTTTTATTTACCTTTTAATTTGGGTGGCAAATATATTCCACCACTTTTCTGAAACAGTCTTCTTTCAGATACTATATGCAAACTTCTGCAAGGAGAAATACTAGCAGTTCCCATTTTATGTTTGGCATTTGAAGAACTTCTTAAAATTTCTCTTTAGTTTTTCCAAAGGCAGCATAGCTGAGTGGCATGGAAAAGGATCTGCTATAGCTTCAGGCTTAACATTTGAGTTTCTAGGATTCCCCAACAATGATGAAAAGATTACACCCATTCCTTTTGAAGTGGTCATTGCTATATTTTTTGTCATTACATTGCAACAACTTCTGAAGTCCTCCTCTCGGATTCATTAGCTATTGAATCTCAAAATAACCACTGGCATTTTGCATCAATTTAGAACCCTCTTAGAATATGTGCCAGTAAGCTTATGCATTCTGTTGAAGACAAAAGTTCCTATGAAAGACTTCTCCCACCCCATTTTTCTTCAGAAGTCTTGCTATGGCAACACATACCTTACTGGAACATAGTTCATCAGTGCTTAACTAAATCTTGAACTTAAGAAGAAATGCAAAAAGAAAACTACAGTTTTTAGGGGGAGGGGCTCTAGTCTTTTGTTTTGTTTGTTTGTTTTTTAAGTAATGAATATTTAAAGTACACATGAAGGTTAAATTGTGACAACAGCAAAATAAATATGATTTAATATAATTCCATTAAGCTTAAAAAAGAATAATCTATATATTTCATAAAATAGGTGGGGTGGCTTCTGGAAAGAAAAAATTACGGAAAACATTTCTAGTTCTGAAAACAGGCTAACAGAAGCAGATGGAACAGTGTCCTACCTCTGATAAAACTATTATCTCCATTGTCAGGGCATTTCAGGACAGATGAGCAGATGAATATTATCTTTTCTGAAATATCTGATGAGTCATTTACAAGGAAAAATTAGAAGCACCTTGAATTTCTGTGCTTGCTCAGAGTGCTTATACAGACCTAGCAGCACACAGTTGGCAAGGACTCATTCATGAGTGATGTTGGAAATTCTGACCTATTCTCTTGGTGGGAGGCTCAGTAGATATCCAAGATAAAAGCTAGGAGAGTGATGACAGGCTTTGTTAATGACATTCTCCATGAGCCTACAGGAATAATAGGCAGCCAAACTGAGTTAAGACCACTTTGCTATTCCCCTCTTAAGTTTCTTTCTATTTGCAGTACTACATTGTCTTGTTCAATTCCTTTTGCTGAACTATCTACAGGCATCTGATGACTGCTAATAATCAGATTGCTTTTAATGGAAATGTAAAATTATCTTCCAACTTATTTGGTACTTAACCTATTTGGAACATTATAGTAATGAAGAGATTGCATACCCATTGCAACAAAACCTATATTGATTACCATCACAACCTGCACTCCATTTCCCAATAGCCTCAAAAATAATAACCAATCCATACATAATCCTAAAATTTCATATTTTCTTCACGTGTAAGTAATCACTCCAGTGATAATTCATTTACAAACTCTACTAGATTTTTGTTTTCCCTTCAATAGAGGAGTTTATATTTACAATTTTTTCTTATTTGTTTACACATGACAAACTTATTAAAGTTGCATTTCTATTATAAAAATAGAAACAGTGTGCCCTATGCATTACACTTCATAGTAATAACACACATGTAAGTAATATACACACTTATGTAGTCACCAGGGATCCTGGTTTTCTTTGTTTAAAAATCACTAGTTCTCCAATTTAAAAAACAAAAATTATCTGATTAAAACACTCAAGATCTGTGATTGAAATGAAACACCACTATATATATAGGTTTCAGTTGAACAGAGTGTTCTATTGATATATTTATTATTTTAAAGCAATTTGGAAGCCTACCAGTACCTCAACCAGTATAATAAAATAAATTCTAAATACTTATAAATTTTTATGTTTGATTTTGTTTTTCTTTATCATGAAAATCAGAGATCCCCCTGCCCCCTTCACTAAACAGGACCGGGTCCAGGCCCCTTACTCCCCACCCACAGCCCCACCTCTGCTGGTGCCCTTCACACCCCAACTATAGCTCCCCACCCCCCAGCCATGCTGGAGGGGATCCCCAGCTGCCAGGGCTATGAGGCCAAGGACACAGGTCCACAGCCCTCTGCCCCCACCCCCTACCCCCACCCTGAACCACAGGAAGTGGCAGCTGCTGTGGCCTGAGCAGAGCATGAAGCCTGGCTTCCCTTCCCCCATGGACAGCACAGCTGGAGCAGAGCCCATAGGGGTAATGGGTGTGGGCATGGGCTCCTTCTGTGGGCTCAGGTACCATTCCCTGCTGCCCTTTCCCCACAGCCTCTGCAGACCAGCAGGCAGGACCTGGAGTGTCAGGGCAGAACAAGGCCAGGCAGGGAGGCTCATGCCACTGCCATGAGCCCTATACTGTCATAGCGAATGACTTCATGCTGCTACCCGCACTGCTGCCAAGCAGGCAGGGGTCACCTCACCAGGGTGCTGGGGGGCTCACAGCAGCAGCACCAATATTCCCTGCCCCACTTGACCCTGCCACTCTGTGTCCCACCAGCTGGGACATGGAGGCCCTGGGAGGAGAGCAGCAGGGCAGGGAGCCTGAGCCTGCAGCCGGCATCCTGCATCCACCTGCACACCATGCACAAATCTGAGGGACATATGCCTCTCCAATCCCCTCCCAGGAGTGTGCGCAGCAGCAGGGAGCCAGCCCCCTCCACCCCCTAGACAAGCCACCCATGTTTCCATCCCACTCCCTGCCTGGGCCCTGTGGCCATGCATGCACCACCCCAGCTGGGCAGCAGCCCCAGACCCAACCCTGCCCAACTCCCTTCCTCCCTCACTATAGGGGCCTCAATTCTCCCCACTCCAATTTTATGGCAGGAGCTGCTCTCCAGGCTGCCTGGTGGCCATGTGCATGCATACGTGCACACATGCACATGATGGCTCATAGCCTGACCTCCCTCTTGTTCCCCCTAGCCCTTGCAGGCTGGAACTCTGTCAGACTGCAAGGGGAAACCCACCATTTCCTGCATTTTCTCCTCTAAAGGAGAAAATCTGATTTTTTTCTCCTTAAAATGAGAAAATCCAGGTTTTACCATGTTTTTTCTGTAGCAAATGGAAAACCTGAATCCCTGGTAGTCACACATCAGAATTCTTATTCTTAATCACACAGATTTTTTATCCCATAACATTAGGAGCTTCATTTTCTAAGTTGTCTATATCTATATATTGCCTATATCGCACAGTTAAAGAGAATACCTGGGTGCTCATTGATAATTCTACACTGGACTTTGAAAACTGAGTACAGTGCACAAGGAATTCCTTGTACTATGAGCACATAAACAGCGAAATCACAACATAGCAAGAAGGCAAGGAAAGAATTTGTCATACCTTTTGTCAGCACCTTTTAATAAGAATTTTCACGGTGAAAGGAAAAGTAAAATGGAATGTGAATCTTGTGAAAAAGGTGAAAAGGACATGAGCTTTCTGTGGAAAATTTAGACCTAATTCATTAGGGTAAAATTCACCCCATGGAGATTCTTTAATGAAAACTGTAATAGGACTTTGACAGTCTATAGGCCTTAAGCTGGCCTTGCTGCACTGAGTTAAATTCATACCAATAATGTGGCAAGAATGAATATCCAGTTCTCACAATTTTTCTCAGAGGCCTTCCCCTCTATCAGAGGTAGTACCTGGAAAAAAAGATATTAAATAAGAAAGAGACAGTAACATGTCACTAAAACTAAGCATATAAAATCCCCCAATAAGTAGTAACTAAGTAATGATGCAACGATTTACTCTCAACTGACTCACTATCTTCCACTACCCCATAAAGTTAGCTAGATGAGTTTTGAACAGTAATTGGGAGGGAAAAGGAAACTTAGGAAGTGAATCAAGACAGGAATATTACAGCTAAAAATGACAACCTGGAAATAATCAGACCTCCACCAGAGCTACTAACATAAGCCCAAGTGATTATACCAGGTGACAGGATTTCTGCATATTCTGGAGCCCTCCCACAATTGTTACTAAGACTTGTTCCTAGTTTACAATTTTTTCCATTTTGTTATTGTGGCACCCTTCTTTCCCTAATATAACATAGAAGAGTTGTGTCAGTCCCAATTTTTTTTTCAAGAGGTGTTTCTCATTTTCTCCACTTGAGTGGGCATTTGTTAATGCTGTCTGCAGCCTCACCCATTTAAATTAGTTGAAGGGTACATGTGAGAGTAGGTGGGAAAATGTGGGTTATGCTGTCACTAGACAGGCAATTGGCAAGTTACCCTACTAAAGATGCACTCAAAGTAAACAACTAGTAGTGGGCTCTAGTAGTGGGCTAGTCAGATACCCAAATGCCAATGTCACTAAAGACAGCCACAGACTCCTACTCCTATGTGTGTTAATTATAAGGCATTTGTTTATATTGATAGCTTTTCCATCATGCAAGTTTCATCCATAAAACAAATAGTCTAAGTTGCTTTAGCATTTATTTCCCAGAAAAGTAATTAAACTACTGACTAAACTACTGACATACTCCTCCAAGAACTGAATTATTCAGCTATTTAATCCATCTTTATCAGCCTTAGTATATTCAAATGTTAATTTTAACTAATACTAATTTCTCCCAAAAAGAGAAGACACTTACAACCTCAGTTATATCAGGTGGTACTCCAAAATGCTCCCATAGAGACAAGCTCATGATAAAACCATAATCCTGCCACTAGACCATGATTTCATGATTACAAATATGGCTGGTAATGCATTCTTTGTTTTACAGATACTTGAACTGAAAATAGTGACATATTAAACTCTCATTTTCAAGAGAAGCGAAACTGAAAGTCTCTTTTGAACATAAAATGAGAAAAACAGGTTTTTAAAATTCAGAATGCATAGATATGAGAGGTTCAACTCAGGGGGTGGGATTATTGCAGTACAGAACATCTAGGGTGCTGACAATTGTGCAGCTCCCTGGTCTAACTCAAGTGCACTTCACAGAAAGTGCCATGAGTTAGACCAACCCTCCTGACTCAACAGATCTTTGCTCTTGATTTGGGGGTGGGGGGGGCCGACGGGGATTGAGCTTCACTTTGTAGCTTGTCTGCAGCCTCTCTCCTCTAGCTCAACCTCCCCCTCCCCCCCCCGCAATCTCTGCCGCCATCTTCAGGATGGGGGGTGGTGTGGAAAGGGAGGAAGATCCATCTAGGGTTTGCCCAGCCTGCACTGGGTGTCTGCAGCCTCTCTCACTGGATCAGCTCCAAAGTAGAGCTCGACCCCCACCCCCATGTGGAGTGCTTTCATTGGCTGATCACATAGCAAACTATAATTTCTGTCACTGCCTCTATTGTTTAAATCTGAAAATAATGAGAACTGTCTGGCCAAGAAGCTGATTTCACCTTCTTTAAACCTAAAGGGATTATTTGGTGTTATTAAAAATAATGATTTATTCTAACAACATTTTTGGTAAGCAAAAATCAGAAAGTGAATTGTTCCAAGGGATCACTGCTGAAATTGCCTGGCTGTTTTGTTTGCTTCTAGTTTTGTAGTTGTATCTCTTTTCATCTCTATTTAATTTGATCACTTTCTTTTCTTAGGTATGTATGTACCTCAGTTAACACTTTGTCTATATAAAAAAAACCCCACGTGTTCCACTTATCTGCTTTGCATTCCAATATATACTCCCAATTTTCAAGGAAAATCACTTCCATCTAAGTTACATTGTAAAAAAATGTACAGAATATGAACTAACCTGAGTTAGGCTTCATAGGATTCATGAATCAAAGTATCCAAGTGTGGTTGTTCAGCCAGTAAGTGACAGATTACATTAACTCTCAAATAACATTAAAGTAGGATTCTCCATGTAACTAAAAATTACAAATATAGGATGATTGATATTTTAATATCCAAGGCACCTGGGCACTCTCATAGAAAAAGCTACAAATGGTTTGGTTAGTTAACCCATCTGGTATTTTAAAATTGTAGGTCAAGAAATTTGAAAGCCTGTGGTCACACCAGTTCATTTCAGTCTCCATACCCATACAGCTATTGGCCTCCCTTCTGACTGCCAGAAGTGATACCATTTTTCATGGCTGTCATTCACATTTGGACCTTTATGAACAGACTACAAATCTGATTCATGCAGCCTTGGAAATGGTCAACAAATGGAAAGGGACAATATTTTAAACAAATTTACTTTTCAGTGTAAGCACCCTATAGGCATTAAGCTTTACTTTACTTTGTTAATTTAAATTAGTGTTTCCCAAAGTTTTGGTGCCTGGGGCAGTTTTTTCTGGACTCAGATTTGGTGTCACACTTCTCTCTTACATCTATCTGAAAAAGTGTGTGTGCGTGAGTGTGTGTGTGTGTGTGTGTGTGTATGTAAGATTTAATCAGTGGTGACTAATGTTTTTAAGAAGTGGTGCCCAACTTTTTGGACCCAGGGGTCAGATAAGTGGTGCTGGGTTGACTGGATTCAGTTTGTGAGCAAGATTCTACACATAGTCTTGGCTCAGCTGGGGCCCAATCCCACTGAGGAGAAGCCTTGGCAGCAGCCTGATCCTTCTGCATGGAGCCAACCTAATCAGGGCCCTATCGCACCACATGAAGCTTGGAAATTTGGCAATGGCAAAAGGATGACAATGGTAATTGCCATCTGTCCCATATTGCCATCTTTCTGGATCCATGGCAATCTCTATGGGCTGCATAATATGGCTTTGCGGGCCAGATCTGATACTGATAAAGTACAGGAGACCCTCGCCATACACAGAGGATACGGTCTGGAGATCCCTGCGAATGGTGAAACCCATGAATATGGCACTGCATTCATGAACGCCATTTGCGTTCATGAATGGCACATGCCCCAGTGGCAGGGGGCAGGCACAGCTGCGCTGGCAATGGAGGGAGCATGGCAGCAGGAGCCCAGTGGCGGCAAGTGCAGAGCTCCTGAGGGTTTCCTGTAAGTGTTCTTAAGATGCGGGTTCAGAATACGCACTGTAACAAGGTGAATATTCACGGTGCATGGGGAATATTCAGTGCACCGCAAACATCTGAAATCATGAAAGCCAAACCCATGAATAACGAGGGTTTCCTGTATTATTTTTTGCCGCATGTGCCCTTTGGGAACCACTCATTTTAAATAGACAAAAAAAAACCATGCATCAATCTGAAATGCTCAAGCAGGAGGAATGGATCACTCCAGAACCCTGGGTGTAAAATTTAAGGGCACCTAGGGAAAACTTCCTTCCTTTGGAGACCTCCTGAGAAAGTCAGAGGTCAAAATAAATACTGAGTTCCTGATTAGCAAACATCTTGGATAACATCTATTAGCAGATTTAGAAAAGATTCATAACAAAAGCTGATGGATTTCTCCTTTAAGACAACATATTAGAAGTCTTAAACAAGAAAAAAGGAACAATCACTTTGCTGTGTGTGAAGTCTGAAAGAGTTAATAGGATTTACTACCACCTCATTATAAAAGAATGACCTTGTTGTCAAGGAATTAAGAGGTGGAGTGGACATTGTATTTGCATGTCATTCAGTGATTACATTGCAGGAAACATTATCCCAGCTGGCTTAGGCCATCCTGGTTCCAACTGCCACTTCCCCTGCATCCTCCCATCCTCTCCCTGCTGTTTTATGTGGAACTTGCCAGCCTTTGTGCCTTTCTTGTTTAATTTATTAAAGGCAATTGGTAAAGATGGATGATTAAGGTAAACAGCGCTCTAGTTTTTATAACTGAAATGCAAGATTCAGTAAAAGCGCAAGATTATTCTCTCCCCCACAGGAGGCTGCTTTGTAGCAGTCTCGCTGAATTTACTAGATATATGAAGATCCTCCCAGATCCCTAATTAATAGAATCCTGGTTCAATTATTCTCACTACACAACCACCTTCCAAACCCACTCTGACTGCCTGCAGTTAAGTAGCTGTGCTAGGGTGTGGGAAGGAGAAGATGGTGAGCCCACATATTAGAACACTCTCTGGGGGTCTCTTGCAGCTTGGTGTAACTTATAGTATACCTCTGCCTTACAGTATTAATGTAAGCTAATCAAAAATTGGCCATGGGGCATAAAATATAGCATACAACCAATTTTATCCTCCTACGCCAGGTCTTTTATTGAGTAGCTGGAGACAAAAAACTATCTAAACCCTTTATTTAGCTTAGTACTAAGAGTATCTTAGTTCTCTTACTCTCTTGTAATTCCACTCTTCATTTCTTTTTAAAAACTGGCATTAAAGCATGATATGCTTTATCTTCACCAGCATTCCTTGCTTTGATTTTTTGCATCACTCCTCTCCCCCGCCCTTAAAAAAAGAAAGAAAACCATAAATATCAATCTCTCCACTGAGTCCAGTAACTTTTAATTTTGGCTGTTTCTTTCTTGGAAAGCTCTCTGGGATGAAGACATTGTTTAAAGAATGGACAGGATATGCTATGGAATGCACTTAAATATGGTAACTATTTTGATAATGTTTTTTTTAGTGCCTATTAGAGTTGCTTTGATGCTTGGGCTACTACAAATGCAACATCTTGAAAATATATTTATAATCATTCCTGAAGATAGTGAAGTCAACTGCAGCGATAAGACCATTATTTTTGCTCCAAACACATAAATCACTCCCATATACAGATTATATTTCAAAGTGACATTTAGCATACTCATATGCTTTGTGGTTTGCTATTTCTGCATTATGTTTCCATGTTAGACATGAATACTGCTCACTGCATTGTGAAGAGTGTATTTATACACACACTTTATTTGAGATTAAGCAAGCCATATGTTATATGCCTCTCAAAGGTTTGAAAGATGGTTTTCCTAACACTCCCCTAAATCCTGAGAAAATGAATAGACAATTCTGTCATAACCCAGTAAACATTTTGGTTGAATAACAGCATTGCGAAATCTGGTTTGAATACGATTAATTTATATTTGTTTATTTCTCTAATGATTCATAGGAAAATATAGTACCAGGTCTGCTTCATATTTAGTCCTGAATATAAATCAAATTCATTGAATATCCTTTCTTATATAATCACAGGATGACAAATGCCATGAGATTGTGGCCTTCGTAGATATTTTTAGTCTGCTGAAAGGCTTCTTTAGGATAGATGGTAGACAGCACACTCATGAAGCCAGTGGGATCCAGCAGGACGTTACTGCTCTTCCCAATCAGATCCGAGTAACAATTTTAAACTTCCAAGAATTTTAGGGGCTCTCATCTAGAGACCATATGCAAGACATAGCCCAAGAACTCATCTCTCTTAACAAGGTCCCAAGTTTCTTTTCCCATATGGAGTACACACAAGCTTCAGTCAACATGTGAAACAATGCTATATTTCTTTAAAATGGATAGATGTCTCATTAATACCAGCTTTTGGTCCCTTAAAATGCTATGCTACATAGCTGAAATAGATTAAATATAAAATAAAGAGATTGAACAAGAGCCTTTTGAAAATTAAGTTAAATACAAACAGTGTATCATTTTAGAAAGCTGTGCTTATTACTGCCTTAACTGACCTAGTTTTAAAGTGTTATCATAGGTTTTATGTTAAAAATATGATTTTAATACAGTGCTGTGCCTTTCCAATATGCGGTGGCATAAAGAAAGCAAGTTCAACTCAAAAGGGGAAAACAATCTTCTCTTGGATCAGAGTGCATTTGCCTGGCTTCAGATAGCTTAATTTTGATCCAACCTTCAAACCCCAATGCTTTTGCTTCTACAGTATCTCTTCCTCATCCTTAATTCTGCTTTTAAGTCAAGGCATCAAGCCAGAGAGAGAGACAGAGAGCTGTGTAATTGTAGTGCTTGCCAAGAGTACAGATACTGTGCTGAAACTGAAATTTACTGAAAAAGTTTAATTTAATTGAATATGAGCTGATAATTTGTGCAACAACCAAGAAAACACACTGAGAGATAATTACTAGTAGAAGCACACAGTCGGCACATCTACATAAGCTGCCCACTGTGCAGCTGTAACTGCGCAGTACTTGCATAACCAAGTACTAAATGACTGAGCAGTAGCCAGCTTTACTGCACAGTAGCATCCTGGCATAATTGCCTAGTGATGTTTACTGTGCAGTAGCTCATTACTACTGCGCAGTAACATTGTGTCACAGTTTGTGCCCGGTGACACTACTGTGCAGCAGTAACAAGCTACTGCACAGTAAGTGTCTCATGTAGATACACCCAGGGTATAGGATAGTTCAAATCTGGTCATGTTGCTGTAAAAAATTAATTGTGACAGAGAGCCCCAACTGAGACTGAGCACCTTGCAATGGTATAACTAGAATGTTGGTCATGCAGAGGAATAAACAGCTTGGTGCTTAAGGAATGGCTTATTGCATGTGCAAATCTACTTAGATTTCTGTAAGTTTAAACTTCAAGCGTATGGTTGTATTTGGAATTTCAAGTTAAAAATGTATATTTAGAAACTGGGAAGCTTTATACATTTCCTGGCAACAACATCATCTTTCTCTTTGTCAAGGATACAGCTTTCCAAATCAGAACATTGCAACTGCAAAATCTGATGTGACCCACTAAGACTGCTGCCAGGAAAGATTATTATGTCACTAATACTTCTGGTGGTTGATATGTTTGTTTCTGTTAGCACAGGGGGAGGATGAAGTCTCAGCTCAGTTTCGGAGAGCTGATCGGGAACCCCTTGCTTAAAAAAATACATATTTGCACCCAGTTACACTCCCCTGTTCTTTGTTGTACCACACCCATTTTCAAGACATTCTGGTAATCATAGGAATTTGACAGGTATTTGTAAGTTCACGTCAGCACTGTCCTTCTGCCCTGTGGAACACTACTACATAGCCAGAAGGTGTTCTGAGAGAGAAACCCTTGACCAAGTGCCCTCATATTCACCTCATTAACTTTACATACTGAGCTCCACTAAGACCCAGCAATTTGTGCCCACACCAACCTGGAAATGCACATGGAAAGAGCAGTCTCCTAAGAAAAAAAATTTGCTCTTGGATAGAAGAAACCCCTTTTCCACAATCGTACCTGAAGCAAAATACAGTTAGAGAGTAGGAACAGCGGGATGGGGGTGGGCTTCTCAGAAATTTGCCGTGGGTAGGTTTCACACACACAGGCAGGAGATACTTACTAGTTGTCATCACTTTAGGGTGGATCAGTATAATAGTTGGAGAGCCAAGCATGGGCAAAGAAGAACCAGCCCGCTTTTTGATTGAAGGCTATATATCTCAGAAACTCTTTGGTTAAACAACCCCAGTTTTATATTGTTAACCCTGCATAGCCTTAGTGAATCACAATTTATTTTCCAGTTTTACTTATTATATTTTTTTGAAAAGTCAAGTCCATCTTTTCATGCCTTGTCCTAATCACAAAATTGCCACTTATAGACAGTACATAGAAGATGGCTGAATAAAGATCATAATTTTTATAATTCAGTCAAACACCAAAGGAAAGTGAGGTGTCTCAAATGTGCTTCTGAACCTGGAATCAGCTGATGAAACACTAAAGAAAGCCCAAGCTAACAGTGATATCTTAACAAACATTTTCTGGGGAATAATGAAATAGTAATCTTTAGCGTATCCACATTTGTACAACTTCCTAAGACAAAGTAAAATCATTGCTGTAGCCTTGTCTATAGAGGAGTATTACTGTACTGCGGTAACTATGCTAACATGGCTAACACTGGTATAAATACCAGTGCAGATACGCTGCATTGTAATACATAGTGAAACAAGTGTAGACAAGGCCTGTAATAGAAATTCTCCCAGTTTTTATTTCTGTTGGTTGTAATAGTCTCAGTAAAGGATTAAATTTAGTCTTTACTTGGTAGTAGCACCCACTTTTGACTTGCAAATTGAAAATATTTCTAAGCTTTCCCTGCAGTTCAAACTAAAATCATAATAGTATATTCAACCAAGATACAGACACTGAGCCTCTCTTTATAGCATTCTGGTTTTCTATGTCAGGAGCCTTGGCTCAGTAGTATCATTATAAATTTCAAACTCCAAAATTAGAAAGTGGTAGAAGTGAAAAGGGACAGAAACATAACACACCCATCATTATTCATTGAGTGAAATCTAATATGAAATCTAATATTGGATGAGAAAACTACCAAATACTTTATATTTAGTCTTGACCCTTCTTCTGTAAACGGCATAAAAAAGGGTCTTTCAGCTCCCTACTCTTTAGGCAGAAAGAGATGCCCCTTGGATCACCTGGTGAAGCTGGTCACTTGAAAGCAAGAGAGACTTCTACATCAAACATCTGTTGGAAGAGTATGAAAGGCACAGACAGTGAGTACAGTCCCCAGATGGAATACTATACTAATTACTTATTTTTGCTCAAGTGTCTAGCAGACACAGCTCCCCCTAATTCATAAGTACACAAGGCATTTTCAAACCAGGTAATTCTTCCTACTGTTGACACTTTTCTATTGATTTTAAATATAGCAGTAGTGACTAAATGGCAAGAGAAATCAATTCAAAGAAAAGGAAACATATAAACAATGACTTTTCCATCTTATATAGTTCCTGTATTTCTGGGAAGAGTAAATTGGTGTGGTGGAGGTTCTTTCCTGGTCCAGAAGCAGGAACTCTTCACCTGGAGCGCCTTATATTAACATGTGAAATAACAGGCTTTACAAAAACAACAAGGGAAATCTGCTGTTTTCTTATTTCCCACACTTACTGCCTGGCTGGATTCTCCTAACGGTTGGTAGTAATTCCCCTACCCTTCATCCCCAACCCAGTAAGTCTCCACATTACATTTTAAGGCTTGGATTTTATTTAGCACTAAATTATGCAGCAATTCAACCAGTTTAAAATGCTATAGCTAACGGAAACTCATTACATTCAAAGGAGTTTTTGTTTGTATCTTGAGTGGTAAAGTACCAATTTATCTTCTACTTTTTATATGAACTTTTTGACCAAGTTGTTGAAACAAGCCAAGCCTTTGTCTCTTTCAAGAGATCTGAAGTCTTGTTTAAAATATATCAGAAATCTTCAAGACCGTAGCACACCTATACTATCATAGTCTGAGATAAGCTAGGAGCTGAAAACAGGAGACAGTCCATAAAGGAACCATTGTTTGGGAAGCAGTAGTATACAATTATGTATTTATCGAGGATTGACTGTTCTCTTAATCTTTTATCAAGCTTTGTCTCAAAAAAGTATGGTCAAATATCCAGGCCATACCTTCTCCTTTCAAGTTCATCCTTCATTTGAGTCTCAGATATAATACGTCCTTCTGTATAATACATACAGACACTTCATGCTTTGTTTTTGTCTCTGCCCCCGCCCTTGTGCTTTGGCTGAATTAGATTTATAAATAAATAAATAACTACCAGGCTGATTTCTATTACTATTTTTTTCACAAGAAAACTCATGTGGTTACTAAGAAGAACAACTCTTTATTAAGCAGAGTATCATAAGAAAGATAGCATTTTTATATAGTGCCAAATAATTTATCTGTTCTGGATACATCTTGGTTTGCAAGAAGACGAAAGGGGGATATGAATAATTGGTTTTGCTTTTATCTGTTTCTCATAAAGCAAAGACAAGGGGTAAAAGTGTGTGCCATGAAAAATCTTCATTCCACATATGTTAAGTTCCAGGACATCATAATCACAGTAGCTTTTTGGTTTTTTAGACTGACCTTCTTTACAAACATCTCTAGACCTAGGGCCAAGTTATCAAATGACCTTCAAAAACTGGAACTATGCAAGCTTGCAACCACATGTAAATCAGCCATTAAGGTGTGCAATACAGTATAGATCCTCAGCTGGTTAATGGCTTTTGAAGATGAAACTTCAGGGACTGCTTGTTTTTTTTTTTTAAATATGGCCTGCAGAATGTTCACATCAAGTTGATTAAATACAATTTGATGAGCTTGTAATGCAAGGTAAACCGGGAGCACAGGTTTACTGAACTTTATTGCTCAAGTCAAAGCATGGCTTTGCCAACCTTTTTAATCTAGGATTTTGCTTTATGATAGGCTCAGTTAGTTTAAAGACTGGAGTTGTATTTTTCCGGTTAAGTCTGGGCAATTTAATTTAAAGCACCATGTCTTATTTGTGGAAAACGTGACAGTGATAGCTACATAGAAGTCTTTGAAATAAACCGTTATTATTTTAATTGATAATCTAATTGATAATTTAATTGCACTAAAATTGGCAGTGTAACCTTCATGTTAAGGGTTCACAAAAAGTCTCCTTTGCAATGTAATTAACATTGACCAGGCTTCTCAAAAACTTCTTCATCTCATGGACAAAAGAGCCTGTGTTCTCTGTGTGTTGCTGAAAGAACCCGGAGGATTCAGTATTTAAAGCCTTTTCCCAAGTCCCACATATTATGAATCAGGGTGAAAGAGGGCGCTATGGAACTGTTTCAATGAAGCATTTGCAGCATGCTTACACCTGTGCTTAGCAGCAATATACTTACACCTGTGCTTTAAATGACCTTCCCTGCTTGCTTACTTCTCTGTCCATACTTAATGCATTTTGCTGAATGGGAATGAATTTAAGTATGTGCTCATAGCCACCATGCAGGACCTTGAATCCTTTGCTGAATCAGGGACTCTCTATCACTAAGTTTCTATTCTTCATTTATCCTTGTTTCAATACTTCACATATTTTAGGAGAAGACACTTAAGATTTCCATTTTTCTCTTTGTTCCTCAACTGGGGGAAAAATGCAATAATTATTATTTCAGGGACACAAGTATGTTTTACATGCTGTGTGGGTAGAAAGATTCATGATCTCTCATGTTCTGGGAGGAAGTTGCACAATTATAAAGCAGCTGTTATAAAATCTATGTAGAAAAAAATCCCCCAGGTGCTAAGAATCCTTAACAAAATTGTATTTGCAAGGGTTCCCTAGGGAACTTAAAAAAAACCAAACCAACAACATCAACAGATAAGTAACATTTCTTAATTTTTTATTTTTTCTTTAATCATCTTTATAAATGGTGAAGAGTTATATGTTTTTTTTTACTGGTATGATAATTGTCATGATATTTTTAAACAAAGCTGCATGATCCCACCCCCTGCTCTCCCTTGCACCTACTTTTCTGAGCTGAGAATCAAACACAAGGCATGTGAAATGAACTGGGGTCTCCATTCTCCATATACCAATACTTTTTCCTCTGGGGAGGTCAACTTGTCACATGAAACAATAATTTTAGGAAGTCATTGCTGATTTAACTCATCTTAAATAAAGAACAAACTCAATCTTTGTTATCCAATACAGCTAAAGTAAATAAATGTGCAAATGGACAGTAGGAAATGATTTTGTTTTCATTGGAATAGTAAGGAGCTGAAGTGTTTGTTTTTGTCAGCTCACTAGGATGATTAAAATTAGAATACCACCAAGTTGGTATCCAGCATAAGAAAATATCCCTATCTCAATTACAGGCAGGCAGGAAAAAGCTCTTCTGAGAGTTTGTGCACAGTGCATTCACAGTAGGAATTTATTTGTGCCTGCAGATAGCATTCAGGGAAATTTTTTCATTTGTAAAAAAGTGTTCTTTACTCAGAGGAGGGGTCTAGTTCTCAGATGCTGTTTCCAAAATTTGCATACTAATACATTTTATTATTTTTTGTGCATAGAAAAGGCCAGACAGAAACAAGAAGGTGGATGGTGTGTGGGAGGACGGGGGTGTTGTATTGAGTGGAGAACTGGATAAAGGTTGAAACATGGGGTGCATCCAGACAAGTGCACACATGCAGTATGTGGTGCTGCAGACCATCTGCAGTGCTGCACACAGCACATGCCACACACACAGGCTTTCCCTACACTGCTAATTTGCAGCATGGGGAGTTGGAGTGGTTTTGACACCAAGAGATCCTGGTGTCAAAAAACCCCACACTAGAAAAAAGCAGGGCTCGTGCATGTGGCGGCCGCATTCTCATGACTGCTGCTGCTGGAGCCCCAGGAAGCCCCCAGGACCCCAGGTGAGGCTTTTGGGGCCAGCCCAGGTGCTGGCCCCAGCTTCTTCTACCTTACCTGGGGTAACTTGCCATGTGCCAGAGCGTGCGTGCATGGGCATCTCCCAGGGATAAGTAGCAGCAGCACGATTATGTGCTGCTGCTATTTGTCCACAGGGAAATGCATGTGTGTACTCATCTAGACCTGCCCATGGAGTCAGTAGGCTGGAATAAAATGGGACAAAGAGCTGAGGAGGCTGGCCACAGAGACTTCACAACCCCTGGTACATTCCTTGCAGAAACTGGTATAGAACCCCAGATTTCTGAGTCCCCGCGTTCCTCTTTGTCACCCTGTATATGTGAAACTCACAAGCAAAATTAATACCAGCTTCCTTTGGTATGATAAATCCCAGACTTGGTGTCACAATACTTATGCGGATTTGCAAAACCCAGAGAAATTCAGTTATTGCAGATGGGCTTCAAGTTGCAAGCCAAGAAAGAGATGGCTGTGGAAAAACCTAGGAGCCACAGCTCTGGTGGCTTACCACATAACAATAGCATATTCACATCCTCTATCAGACTTTTGCCACTTGAGCTGGGTGCCTCGTGATGTCAGTGTTGAGTGTTGGAATGTATTTCCAGTTTTCAACAACCTAGCATAATGTAATCTAAAAAAATCTGTATCGTAGGCTAGGGACAGACATTCAAAAAACCTGAGGCAGAAGTTTTTTGAGGCAGTTGCATGCTTTAAGCATCCTAGGTTAGTCCAGGAGGAAAGAGAACCCTTTGGTGGCAGGGGCAAGGAGGCTGTCTGCACTGGCCCTCTGGAACACCTCTCAGTGTGCTGCACTCACTCCCCGGGTCTGCTGGAGAGCACAGCTGAATAGACAGACCACCCCTTCTTGGCTTCCAGTCATGGGAAAACAGTCCCTCCTTGCTGCTCTGTCAGCCACAGAAATCAGAGAATCACAGAGAAGCAGGGCTGGAAGGGACCTCCAGAGCTCAACCTCCTGCCTGAGTCAGGTTCAACCCTATCCAAACCATCCCATACTAATCCAGTCTCTAAACTCTACATAAGACTGCCTTTACCCCTGGCTCTAATCCCTGGGGCTCCCAAAGGGAAGGCAGCTGGGAGCAGGCTAGTCGGACAAGCAGCACAAAGCTCTGGTTTTGTGTTCTGCCTCTGGGGAAGTGGGAGAAGGGGGAGAAGGGGAAGGGGTTCCTTGTGTGTAGGGCTTGGGTCTGGCAGCAGCTGCTTTCCATGGTGAATCCTGGTAAAGTCATTTCTTATCTGCAGCTTCACAGCTGAAGGCAGCAGTGAAGGGGGGCTGCTGGGCAGCAGAGGGCATCTCTGCTTTGCTTGAGCTGTGCTATCCAGGAGCTGTCAGTGATTTTGGGCTCTAGGGAATCACTGGTGGGCAGCTCAAAGCTAAGTGAGGAAGGAAAGGAAGAAGTGAGCAGCTAGACCAGGGGGCGGGTTACAGGAGAAGCAAGGGATCCAGGCTGGGCTGTGGATGCCCAGAGGCCAGGCTCCAGGCAGAGGAGCCTGTCTGCTAAGTGCTGGTGGGGGCAGGCACAGCATGGGCATCTCCCAGGAGCCATATTGGGGGCTGAGGACACCTGTCATACTCGGATCTGTCACAGATAAGGGATGGCGAGAGGAGGGGTACAAGGCAGGATTGCTGGACATGAACATAGACATGGACTCAGACACCCCACACTCTACTACAGCCTCCCACCTCCACTTCACTGCAAAGGGGAACTCTGCTCCTCACTACACACTCACACACACTCTGACTCACTGACACACATTTATTCACTCATTCCCACATACAAACACACACTATTACTTACTCACCCCACACCCCCATGTGCTTCTCCTAGCGAACTGGAGCAGGGTGGATCTATTTTTGCTCCTGTGAATAATACAGCAGGAAAACAGACAAGACCAAGATCCTACCCCAGCTCCACAAGCTCTGGCCCCTGGCACTCATCTACTGACCAACCCCAGCCATGGGGAACAACTCAGGTGCTGCTTTCCCTTGGGCAGAGGGGATGGTCTGAGTCCTCATTTTCTGCAATTTGGAAAGCAAAGCCGCAGGTCCTACCCACCTTCCTCAACTTATTGCTGCTGCCCCACAAAGGTGGCACTAAGCCTTAACTGCAGAGGGAAACCAGGGCTGTCATCTCCACTTGGGATCCAGGATCCAAGACAAAAGGGGGTGAGGCTCCTGCTCTGCTCTCCCTAAACTGTTGCTTCCCACCTCACTGCCCCCAAAACAGAGGCACCTCAATTCCCTGAGGCAGTGAGACAAGTGATAGGGGACTGCCCAAGCAGGGTGGAGCAGGAAGCAAGGAGCCTCCCCCCACCAACTCCATCAGCCACACACACATATCCCAGTGCTCTCCAACATCAGCCATTTCCCCAAGTAACCACTGCTGGATAAAGCCTGCAATGCCAGCAGCTGGGGAGGGAACCCAGCACCCCACTCTCCCACAGAGCAGCACCCATCTCCTCTACCTGGGAACCCCACTCTACACCACATACACACACACATCACCCTGAAACCCTGCACCCTACCATGTGCCAGCACTAGCAGCAGCAGCATAGGGAGCTAGTGGCTCCATGAACACAGGGCACAGCAGCTTGCAGCCACCGCTTACTTGTTCTCCGCTGTCCTGCTCTACTGCCAGGTGCCTGCCATTGGCCAGAGCTCCCAGGGGCCCGATCTTTCCTTCTGTGGAACGTTGCCCCTCCCCCCACCTAGGGACATTGTACAAAGAAAGAAAAATAGAGAGTTGCAAATGTCCCTTCCTCTTCTCTCCCCACTCTCCCCCACCCTCTAACTGACAGCTTGGGTGAAGGGGGGGAATTCAGGGGGCCACAAAGGCACTTAGGATGTCGGGGGACTGTGACCTAACTTAAGTCAGGAGGGGATCTGGTACAGAAGTTCAATAGACTGGTCTAACCTAAACTGATTCAGTCTGATACTTTGTTCATCCAGGTCTATCTTAGACCAGATTCTGCTATTTTTAAACCAATCTTTGTGCGCCGAACTTCTGTTCCATTACTGGTTTAGATGGTTTCCAATCATTTATACTGGTTTATGTGTTACATCTGTACCTGGCCAAAACATATTGGCAACCTTAATTCTGGCATGTCCTAACTTTTGAAAGCTAGACTTTATTACCTTTATAATCTTCTTCTAATGTAGCTTTTTAATGTAATTTATTAGAATAACAAGGGCCCCAATGATAGATCAAGGCCCATTTGCATTAGGTGCTGTACAAACACATTGAAAAATGATAGCTCTTGTTCCACAGCATTTACAGTGTGTCTGCTTGTAGTTACCTGGTCATCAGCTACTCAGAATACCCACAGCTCTTTAGGTGTTATCATCTCAAAATCACTAACATGAGGGAAAACATACATTCCTTTCATAGACAGATATTACACTTCCAAATATATCATCTTCGTTTCTCCACTCACAGACTATCAATAAAGAATAGTTGATACTTTTATTCCTTTCCACCAGAATTAATGCAGGTGGTGTTGATGTTTCATGTTGGAGTATTTGTGGAAGAAATACCATGTAGGAGTTTCCCTTCTCAAGAATATATGAGCAATTTTCATTCAAGAAATGATGGGCAGATTTATATCATATGTTGCATGTATCAACTGGAAACAATTACCTTTATGCAGGAAGGTTTCAATTTTCATATGACTGAGCACCATCTGTAATTTAGTGCCTTCAGGCTGTCTTAACTAAAGGGTTCAATAAGTTAAGGCCAGGAAAAGGAAAAAAAAGCCTAAGAAACTTCAGATGTTTCCAGTGTAATGAGTCTCTTGGCCTTCTGTTTATTTGCAGATTATTCTCCTTGTAGGGTGGTTTTAAGTAGTACTTCTTTACCATTCCTGACAGAGTTTGTTTGAAGTGTCAGTGTAGCACAGCTATGAGGATACAATCCAGATGTCGTCATTCTAAAGTTCAGGGTAACTAAATAGGATGATGAACGGTGCTCAACTCTATTATAAATTTTAAATGTAAACCCAACAGCATGGCCCTACATTTTTCTCCCTCCCCATTAAAAATGTTCAGGAAAAAAGAAAAAATATATATAGAAAGTTGTCTAGTTTACTTAGAAGGGAAAGATTTCTAGAAATTATATACTTAGTCTATGGCGACTTGCATGTTTCCATATTAAAGTGTTTTTCTTATGCATATGGAAACATAGATTCCTTGTTTTGATCTTCAGACATGCATTTCAGTAATGCACAAAGTATGGTGATTTTGTTATAATAAATACAAATTTTCAAATTCTGGGTGCTTAGAATCTTACTGTAACTACAGTATGTAACATTTTTCTTGGGGCTGCAAAGAATGTCTGAAAAAAATCGTAAGAAAACCATTTCTGACATTATTTATAATCATAGTGCTTCTACTAGGGCTGATAATATTGTACCATGGAACAAGCATATTGTTCAACACTGTGACACTTCTAAACCCACCAAAACTACAGAGATGATGAATCTAAGGTATTTTGTGTAATGGCAAGCAAACTTTATTTTTAAATTGTTCTTAGTCTGATTTGAATTGAATGAAATAATTTAGGATCGGGTTTTATTTTACTTTATTTGCTGCTTATACCCCTTTCTTCCTATTGAATATATCTGATTTTGTTTGAATTGCACGGTCACATTGTTCACAATTAATAATCTTATGCTGTCATTGTTGTTATTTAGCACTGTTTCTAATATCTTTTCTATTTTTTTTTGTATTTTTCAGTTTTGTTCTGGACTATTTTAGCAGCCTATCTCCATCTGTTTTCTGAATTAATGCACATTCTCCAGATATCCCATCCAAATCAAATATAGAAGTCAAGACAAAATGAGTGAGCATCTTTGATCTGAGCTTGCATGGAAGTCAAACACCCATTCTCTCTCCCCCACACCTAGTTTCTATCCTTTTGGAAATTAATTTGGGTCACAAGTTCCTTGTATAATTAAACCTGGCTCTTGAATATTTAAACATTTCTTGATCTTTTTTTTGGTTTTCTTTATATTTTACCTTATAAACACCTTATAAAATATGCTACATTTTGAAGCATCCCTATGTGATGCCTCATGCAATGAGGGGTCAGATTTTCACCTGATTGGCCATTTTGTAAGCTGTCTGCAGCTGTGCACTTGTGCTTGCTCACAGCAATAAGCTGGTTTCTGTGGCCAGATTGGGCAAAAACTGCCACATCTGTCTGCACCATTAGAGCTTAGTATATATCATCCTCAGGAAACTTCTCCTGATATTCATGCTAAATGTTTTTTTTAGCCCCTAATGTTTATCAGAACATTATCAGATGGATTTGGTGGACACGGAGTATGATAAAACATTAAATCAATCCATTCTCTTCTTTTTGTTGATACATTCATTAGCACAAAGGACTGAAAAGAGTTTTGGAGACCTCAACCATTAAGTCTGGTCTTCAAAAATACTTCAGGCCATTCTGTTGCCTCTTAACCAAGAAGCGTATCTTTAGTTCTTTTAATCAAGGGGTAAGCAACCAAAGGCCTGTGGGCAGGATCCAGCCCATGAAGAGACTGGATACAGCCTGTAACCATTTAGGGAACTGATAGTATCCAGCTATGGCAGCAGAGGTGGTATACCAAGAGGCATATTTCCTGCTGCATTCAGTTTATTCTGTCTGTGGCAGCAGAGGCAGGATTGGTCCTAGCACGTGCAATTTTTTAAAAGTCTATTTCCTTTAAAGCATCTGCTGAGTGCTGAGGAGGTGTGAGGGTGTGGTGCACAGTGGAGTTCTAGGTTGTAAGCAGTAGGCCATAATGTCAAAGGATTGACAACTATTTGAATACATCTCTCCCTAGTCTCCTCACTTTCTATTGGTCTTCTTTGCACACTATCTTAGAGAAAAAATTCTCTCTGGCTCAGATGCATACAGTAGCTTTCATGGAAACAGTCCTTTAATTCACCAATTTCTAGTTTCCTTTAAGACACAGTAGAGTAGTTAAATATTGTGGAAAAAGAAAGAAAATAAGTTTCCAACAATTATTCCATAATGATTAATTCACCATAAAAGCTATATTTCTCTTTTGAATGATGAGTCTATTGGAAGATTGTTGCTTCTGGACTTTTTTAGTAAGCAGACGGATCCAGCTTTAAGAATAATGGAAAATGAATACACTCATAGTAATTTCTGATGGAATGAGATTATAATGACTTTTGATTTAGGAAAAAGGATAGATGTATATACATATTTTTAGTTTGCCATGCTTGTAATCTAAATTCAGAACAGAAGAGCAATTGGCTCTGGCTGCTCTTATGGTGTTAATGATTAAGCTTCCAAATTAAGGGCACAAATCTAGAAATAGTGGACAGATTGAGACCTCATACTGATTGGAATTTTACTATCATCAGTGAATCATGAGAGGCTTCTTAAGAGCAGTGACTTTTGATTACCCCACCGAGAGAGTCATGAGGGGCCAAATGTGAGGAATGTAAACTCCTAAATGCCCAAGCCACTTTTGGTAGTGTAACAGTGATGTCACAGCTGTGATGGTCCAGAAATTATGCAAGAGACAAGGAATTCTTAGGGTGATATATTTTATTGGACCAACTTTGTAGTTTGGATATAGTTAGAAGAGGTTTTGAAGACCAGTTGATCCAATTAAAAATATCACCCTAAGAAATCCTTGCTTCTTGCAAGCCATTTATGAAAGTGTTATCCAAAATCTAATCTTTGTGGTACACATACCAATGAGTACTGAGCCGTGGTAGCTTGAAGACTCATTTTTATATTGAAAGCAGATACTTCCAATATTAGCCCATATGGCAAATGAGGAGGCAAACAACTTTGCAGAAGGATGTATATTCTTTCAGTCGTGTTGTCTGTGTATTTTAACAAACACAACTGATAGGTCATATCAACTTTTACCTTTATTTCAAGCCATTAGATTAATCACGCTGAAGAGAGAAATTCTGCACTAGAGCAGGTCTAATGAAGAATCAATCTAGTGTATTGAAACAGTCTCACAAAACTCTTAAGCATAGGACACAGCCTTCTAGGTCAAGGGCTAGCTGTTATGTTCTCTCCTCCAATTACATGGCGAAGTAGGCTCAAAACTTTAGGCTATAGAACTAAGCCCACTACCTCCTAGACTGAGTCTAAAAATTTCTACTGTGGGCAACACCATCATATAGGCCTCTTTCATAAACTGATCAAGCTGCATCCTAAAAGTAGGAAGTTGTTTTGTCCATGGTACTTTTATTGTAAGGCTACTTCAGTACCTCACTGCTCTGATGGTTAGAACTCCCTCATTTCCAACCTCATTTTGTTCACAGTCACTTTATTTCCACTGATTGTTTTTTCGATTGTATATTTTCCAGTTTTGTTTTGTTTATTGAGGTTAGGTTTTCCACCCTCTTTTCTCACGCTAGAACTAAGCCAAGCACATTGTCTACTTCTTAAACATTAATGGGCCATTAATGAATCTCCACAGGGATAAGTTGGAATAGCAATACTTAAGATCTAGCCCTTTATTTTAAAAGATATTCTGTAAGAGCTAACAAACTTGCCTTCAGAAATGTGCATATATTAGAAAGTATTATTGTTTATAACCTTTTGTAAAAGTTTGTAAATCTTACATAAGATTTGGTAATCTTACAACAAAACCATAAATCAGGTAAAGGTAAGGCAATTGCTTTCTTCTCATGGGCACTTTCTCCATGAATTACATTGGATATTCAGTTCATGTAATATAATGAGATAATCACACATGCTATGTGTCATGAAGAACTACAACTATCAGTAAAAAGGGACAAATCACAAAAACATAAAGTGTGTACAGTGTAGTTTAATATAGAAGTATAAGCTGTATCCTAATTAAAAGAGGTGTTTAAATTAACCATTTATTTTTAATCCTGTTATCTTAAAATCTGCAAATAGAATAGCAGATAAATGTAGTTCTGTATAAAGATGCTCTAGTCTCACTAAGGTGTATCTGGAGATAGGGGCACAGATCATATATAATGCTGTATATTGCAACCAACCAGACAGAACTGAAGGTTGTGCCAACACCTTATAGTCCTAAGGCTTTAGAAACGTTTCCCAGTTTTGATTATTCCATAGGCTGTATGAAAGAAAAAGCTCTCCATCAGTTCTTGAATTGAAAGTGAAAGAATAGCAAATTTGACCAGCTTCACTGTACTGTTACCAAGGACTGGAAGGATCATAATTCTGGGGTTAAGAAAAAGAATGCTTCTTTTCAGTGACAGAGCCTGAACTGCATGGTGGATGCATCTACACAAGATGCTTTACAGCAACGTAGCGTAGTTTACTGCATAATAATGTGTGTCTACACATGAAGATGTTTACAGTGTAGTAAAACTTAGTAATCATGAGTAAATTTGCTATCTGCAAATGCAAATAGCAAATTTACTCACGAGTAATTACTGCGCAATAGCACTCATGTAGATGCCTGGCCAGGAGCAAATCTGCTGCCAACCAGCCGGCCACCAGGGGGCAGAAGAGTGCCCCCAGGAGCTGCTCCAAGCCCACCACTTTGAGATTGTGAGTGGGGAACCAGGGGCTGGTAGATCCTTATCCCCTAGCACCAGCTCCATGTTGCAGGGCTCGGGCTAGGAGATCCTTATCTCCCAGTGCTGGCCCACAACCAGTGGAACTGGTGCTAGGAGATAAGGATCTCTCAGCCCAAGCCCCACGGCTGCAGAGCTAGCATCTGGGAGCTTCCTGCTGGTGGGGGATGGAGAGCCTGTGCCCTGCCCCACTCTGTGATCAAGCTGGGTAGGAAACAGACTGGGAAGCTTGTTCTCCACTCAGCTCCACAAGCACCGTTTCCCACTCTGTTCCTAGCCCCGCTGTTCCCTATTCCCACTCACCTCCCCAGCCTGTTTCCCACCCAGTTCTATGCTCACTGAGCTGAGGAGGGAACAAGATCTCCAGCCTGTTCTGTACCCAGCTCCACACTCAAGGAGCTGAGCAGGGAACAGGCTCTCCAGCCCCCATCCTGTGATTGTGGAGTGGGAGCTGGGAACTGTCCCAATCAGAGGCAGATCCTAGCCCCATGCCCTGATCAAGCAATTGAGGCACAGGGCTAAGAAAGAGCTGCAAGTGTGGGGCAGGTCCCTGACTAGCTGGGGGCTCACTGCTAGCTGCCCCACCAGTGGACATTGTTCCCATTCTGGCAGCAGGCAGCCACCTGGGAGCAGGAATCAATGTCCCAGCCCTGGCAAGAAGACAGGTGTCTCCTGGCTTGGTGCTCCCTGCCATTCCCCGGGCTAGCACCCAGGGGGAGTCTTGAGCTTCCACTGGTAGTGGCAGGAGCCCATTGCAGGGCTGCAGGAAGTGGGAGCAGTTTGATGCTGGAAGCAGTAAATCTGCTCCCACATCCCTGTATGTGTAGAAGTCCACCTGGGAGCATTTAGTTACAAGTAGTTTACTTGCAAGTAAACTGTTCTCAGATTAAACTGTTCTCAGATCAAATGTATGTGCTGAAACTCCAGTTTGTACCTAGATCTGATTTTTCCCTGGAGCCCAGTTTTAGCTACTGGAATCAGGCCTGGAGTTTTAATGTGGGCTTGACTGCAGTAGCCAAACTGAAGGGGGACAACGAACGCAGCACTCCTAGGCATTGCTTTTGGGGATGGGTGCCCAAAAATGCTCTCCTGCAGCAATGACCGATCAGCCACTGGCACTGGCACTGGCACAGCAGCAGCTGGCACTGTCCCTCCTACACCTTTGCCTGTTTTGATTCACACTATGTGATCAGAGGATTTCACAGGCTAGTCACTCTATTCTGTTTTGCTCAGAACCCTTCTCTTATCCCAAATCTTCAGAGGAGAGAGAACTACCTTTGTTGGACCAACACTATATATGTATTACTAATTGGAAACCACAAGGTCTGGCAGGTATCACAATCTAGTGGTTCTCAAGCAGGATACCATGGCATCCCATGTTACTGCAAGACACTTTCAAAGGTGCTGTGCCACAAGAAACCATCCACGTGCCTCAGTTTCCATGGGGTGCCTGCAAAGCTGGACTGAAAATCAGCTGCAGAAGAAATGGGTCCTATTCTGCATGCCTGGAAACAGGGATGCTGAAGAGTTCTACCTGGCAGCAGTACAGCAGCCTAGAGATAAAATAGGTAAGCAGAAACACTATGACAGTGGTTCCTAGCTGGGATACTGCCAAATTCAGAAAAGGTATGGAGGGGTGCACTTTAAGTCTAAAATACTTTGAGAACCATTGCTTTAGAGGCTGCTGTAAAAACTCCCTGTGCATGCTCCAGTCATGTGAAGGGCCAAACCAGGTTGGGAGGGCCAGGAGCTCTAGGAAGGTGAAGAATATGCAAAGTGAGCACTCTTTTCTTCTTCAGTACAATCTTCTAGCAGGTCCCTTTGATTCACATTAGAAAATGACACTTGTTTGGCTGTGGATATGGAAGGAGGATGGGAATCTCTTCCAGTGTCTGGTGACATGTGCCCCCCTTTCAGTTGGCATGAAATTCATGGTTTATTACTCAACTCCATGACAAGTTATGAGGCTTAGTAAGTCATTTGAAATGCTGAATAGTCTGATTTTTAAGAAGTCCAGTAATAAGCAAAAATATTGCAAAACATTTTGGCTACATTTCTTATTCCCAGTTTCCCTTCCAGCTGCAAGTTCTCTGCACAGTTACTGATTCCATAATGTTGTAGTTTTACAAATAGCAGACACCTCCAGTTCTACAAAATGTTACAAAGTAATCAGTTAAGACAAGATGTTACTAAACTTTGCTAAATGACAAATCTATTTTTCCCCATAGCAGAGACATAAGATTTTTGCAGCCTGCTTTATTTATTGCAGCTCATTTAATCCACATTTCTCAGATCCTTTATAATCAAGTGTGACAGGTGCGTCCCTTTGGGGTCTGCCTACTGGTGACCCCACCCACCTGTTATGGGCCAACTGCCCACCTTCTAGCCTGCCATGCCTTGTTGTTAATTGATTAATTAGAAGATGTCAATTAAGTGAGAGGCTGCCCATTTACTGCCCCGATGCAACGTGGTGCGGCTCCTTTCCTTCCCTACACCGCTGACCAAGCCTTGCAGATGGTACTCACATCGTTTAGTCTGGGCCTTATTCTACTCTGGCTTCATTGTCCTCCCTGGGCTCTCTGCGGCCCTATCTCACTCTATGCCTTCACTGGCGCTCAGATTTTCTGTAGCCCTGTCTTGCTCTGCACCTCACTGGGTCAATGCTGCCCCCCTCTCTGGGGCTAGGGTCTCCATGCTGCCATGGGTCCCCTAAGAGACCTCCTCCAACCCCTGATAGCCTCACCCAAACCTCCAGTATTAAACAGCAAACACAAAACACAAGCCCCTGGGCTATAACAACATCTAAACTGCCTGGCTAAAACATCATTCAATCCCTACCAGGGAATTCCCCACCCCATAACAGCAATCAGGAGTTGCTCATGCAGTTAGGCTTCTCCCCTTTGCTTGTTCCAACAGAGCTCCTTCTCCCTTGGCTGCCAGCAGGGAACTGCCAGCCTGGCCTCAGCCCTGGGGTTTAAATGTGCCAGGCTGACCGCTGACAGGTGTGGGTCACCAGCTAAGGATTCTTCCCTAGCAGTTTCCCCTTTTTAAAAGGAGAAGGGCACCTAAGTGCTCTGTTACCCCAAGGTTGAGGAAAGGCATTCTGGGAAGAGGCCTTGAGTCAATGGAGGTGATGCATTCACTTCAGTGCTTGATGCTGTCTAGATTTTAGATGAACTTATGAGCATTTCTATATCAATGAGATGTAGCCACTGCTGCACAACTTTAAAATGAAGCAGGAAAAGCAGCAGTACAAAGTAAAAAAATACCAACACCACTACTGTAGGTAACTTCAAATCAATTGCCATCTTCAGAATTCAGTAAGAACTTGCCTTAACAGCTTATTTCATAATGTGAAACATTTAGTGGAACTTTCCATGAATGCAATTCCAACCCCAGTAGCTAAAACAGCTTAATCTTTGTGCTTTTGGGTATATCAGTACAGAAAAAACATCTATCAAATTAAAATGATCTTATATTTAATTACCATTTCTCTTACAATTTTTTTTTTCCTGGAGCAACTGGATGACCTGAAAAAAAGCATTTTTTATTCACTGAGAAAATTCAAGAAAATGGCCATTTTTCCTTCTTTTAATTAAATATGCTGAAATTGTAAGAAATTTGAGATTTCACTTTAATAAGTCTAAGCAGTAGGTACAACTTCTGTATCCCACACTGTAATCTGACAGTGAAAGCACATACACGAAAATACCAGGGCAAGAGTGCAGTACACAAAGCATCCCTCTTTCATTGCCTTGGCTACTGACAAAATATTTCATGTATTCACTGACAGCTGGAGTTTCTTTTATAACAGAAATGTCATAATAGAATTGGTTCTGAAAATGAATAAAAATGTTTGTGTTTACAAAATAGTAGCTACACATATTAATTTTAAAGTGGGGGCAGGAAGAGGGGCAGGGGGAGAGAGTGACTTTATTTAAAAGTACCTATTAAAAGATTTTTTACATGTCGAGTAGTTTCAGTGGTGTCAAACATGTGGCTTGAAGGCCAGATCCAGCCTGCAGGGCTCTTGGAGGGACTGGGAATTCAGGGGTGGTTCCCACAACGAGGGGTGATCCACAGGGGTATAGAAGTGCAGATGCCCCCCTGCCATCTACCACCACTGTGGCTGTCCCTGGTTAATCCAAGCACAGGGGAAGCCCCACAGTCACTTCTGCCCCACTCCAGCCATAAGCTGTGGCTGGGCAGGGTACCAGTGGCAGTGACATTCATTCTTTTTTCCAGCACCTGCTCCCTACCCACTCTACTCCCACAGGTGTCTCTCTCCCTGGCCAGGACCAAGGGCTGGAAGGGAGAACCTGCATGCTACCATCACTGTCCCCAGTTAATGCAGACACAGGGAAATCCTCTGACCTGCCCCTGCCCAGTGTTGCAAGGAACAGCTGTGCAAGGATCCTGGCCCAGCCATAAGCAGCAACGGTGGCACACAGTTTCTTCCTTCCAGTGCCTGCTCCCAGCCGGCGGGTGTTACTTGAGGGGATGGCAGGGCAGGCAGGAACTGGAGCTGGAAGAAGGAAAATGCATGCCACTACCACCACTGTCCACAGCTGAGCCCAGTACCCCATACAGCCACTCCATACAGCCCCCTGCACTGAAGCAGGATAGGAATGGCACTTCTCCCTGCCTGCCCCCCTAGTTACCCGACACACTCCATCCATAAACTAAGGGGCAATGTGCTGCACTCCTCATAAGGAAATCCTGACTCTGCCCATGCCCACAACTAAATTCCAAAGTAAAGAGTCTTGCTGGGGATGTGTTTCAGCAGCAGTAGGGAGAGCAACAGCTATAGTAACTCCCACAGCTGCCTGCTGCTGCTCACCTTGCCAATGCTGCTGCTCCTCCCCAGTGCCAGAGGTGTTCTGGGTCTAGCCTGCGAGGAGCCCTACACTCTGGCCCAAGGAGCCCTAAAGTCTGGATCCAGCCTGCAGGCCCATATGAGTTTAACATGCCTGGTTCATGCCTACACTACGTAGTGCCGAGCAGTGTGGAGACGTCTGAGTTCTGCTAGGCAAAACCAGCTGATTACATTAGCATGGTGCTCCACCAAGGCATACCCTAGTGTGGATCTTTGTGCTACCATGGCTGGCTTGTTTCCAGAGCTACCAGACCTAGTACAGTTTTTTTCTAAACTGCACCCCAGTGTGCATTGTAAATATACCCAGACTTATTTTAAATATCCAATGGGTTTTTTCAGAGTATATTGCTTGCTGTTTTTAAATTGTGCACAGTTGGTTCTTAAGCATAATTTTTCTTAAAGATAACTTGCTGATTTTTTTTTAATAAACAAGCAAATATCCCAGTAGCCTTATGAATTTCCCTGGATCCTGTGTGGTGTCTATGACAGACCGACATGACCAGTGGGTACATCTACACATCTACTCCAGGCCAAGTTTACTCTGGTATAAAATACTCAGGAGTAAGGGGTTTTAGGTAGCCAGGGATTAGAGAGCAGATTTGTACCCTGCTCCCTGTAGCCCTGCAATGGGCCCATGCCACCACCAAGGGAAGCTTCAGGCGCCCCCTAAGTGCTAGCACAGGGGCTGGCAGGGAGCACAGGGCCAGGAGACAGATGTTTCCTGGCTCAGGGAGGCTACCTGCTGCTGGGATGGGGACAATGACCCCCTGCAGCTCTTTCCAAGCCCCACGCCTTGATCACCTGATTGGGGCATGGGGCTGGGAACTGCTCCTGACTGAGACAGTTCCTGGCCAGCCCCAGGCTGTGTGGGGAAATCTGAATGTGCAGCCTACAGCTAGCTGGGGACTACCCAAAACAGGACAGTCCCCAGCCACTTCTAGGCTACACATGCTTCCCTGCGTAGTCTAGGACTGGCTGGGTACTGTCCTAGTCAGGGAGACCACAGAGCTTGGGCTGGGAGATACAGGATTCCGAGCCCCACGCTCCCCAATCACAATGACAGAACAGGGGCTGGGAAATAGGGATTCCTCGCGCCCGCTCCCCAATCGCAGTCTGGGAGCAGGTGGCTCAGAGCTTCCTGCTGCTGGGACAGATGGACACAGCTCCCTGGCCCCGGGAGCTGCCTGCTGCTGGGGCAAGCTCCACCACAGGGGCCCAGGTGGGAACCAGCTCCCACCCCCTAGTAGATGGCTGACCTGGAGCAGGCATCTATGTAAGTGCTACAGAGCCATTACTATTCCTGGGTAAATTTGCTACTTGCATTTGTAATATCTACAAGCAATAATTTTTCTTGAAGATAACTTGCTGATTTTTTTTTTTTTTAATAAACAAGTATCCCAGTAGCCTCAGGGGAGAATGGCCCTGTAGGGTGTCTAAAATAGACCAACATGAACAGTGAGTGCATCTACACATGCATTTACACATGCAAGTAGCAAATTTACTTGGGATTACAGAGGCATCTCCAGCAAAACTAAAGAAGTGATTGTCCCACTCTATTTGGCATCGGTGAGACCACAGCTGGAGTACTGTGTCCAGTTCTGGGCACCACACTTCAACAAGGATATGGTAAAGCTTGAGAGTCCAGGGAAGGGCCGCTGTATGATCAGAGACTTGTGCTGCAAGCCATGCAAGGAAAGGCTGAGCAATTTGGAACTCTTCAGCCTGAAAAAGAGAAAGCCAAGAAGGGACTTGGTAGCAGCTTACCGCTAAATCAGAGGCGTACCTCAAGGGCTTGGTGAACAACTGTTTACCAGGGCACCCTTGGGGAAAACTAGGAGTAATGGTCACAAACTCCTGGAAGACCATTTCAGGTTCAACATTAGGAAAAACTACTTCAGAGCTAGGGTGTCTAGACTGTGGAATAAGGTCCCTCCAAAGGTGGTGCAATCACGTACCCTGGAAATCTTCAAAATGAGACTGTTCGGTCATCTTGCTGGGGTCACCTGACCCCAGTTGTCTTTCCTGCTTGGTGCAGGGGGCTGGACCTGATGATCTTCTGAGGCCTTACAATATATGAATCTATGAATATAGGCAAATTAAAATAATGTTTTTCCCACAAGTTCCACCACTAATTTCTATGCTTCTGTGATCCAAGATACGTCTCAAGAGTTTGCATTTTCTGAGAACAGCTAGTACATAAGATTGTAACATAGTCTCAAGTGTAGTGTTAAGTGTACTTTTCTAAACTACAGTGTACCTCTTCAAAGTAGCCAGTGATCACCTATCCCATGGTGCATGGGAAGGCCCTAGGGGGTACACACAGGCAAGTGGGGAAAGAGTGCTGCCATCCATCACCCTGTACCACTGCCTCTTAGGAGCAGGGCTGGGGGGGCAGGGCAGTGGCACCCCTCTGCGGGCCACACCACTGCATCTGGCTATTGGGGATACACTTATCAAAAAGAGTTGAAAAACCCTCTTGTAGACAAAGCTACAAAGGGGACTCTACAAAAAGGCAGTACTTTTGGAAATACAAGGAAATAAAGTTCAGAAACACCCAAGGAAAATAACCCAAAAAAATCAGGTTTGTTGGAGACAAATGTTCATCCTTGTCTGAACTGAATTATGTTACTTTCAGTAATACAGGCTGTATTTCAAAGTTTTGCATTTATGTTTTGAAAAATAAACCCCATATATCTGTCTTTCTGTTGCTTAAAAATGTGGCCAGTTTCATTCTACTATGCTGCTCATTAATAAACATTATCAGTTTATTTTGCTAAGTAGGTCTTTTTCCAAAGAGAGGATTAGAGATAGACAGATGTCTGATTATGACTTGACTGAATGGTACATGCAGCTAGAACACTTAAGGAGTCAGAGCAAAATAGGAATCAGGACTGCTAAGTCCCATTCCAGGCTGTCAGCAAATCACATCTCTCTCTCACATTTACTCACCTTTAAAACAGAGATCAGTATTTGACTGCATACCTTGAAGCGTTTTTGTGAGAAGTTTAATCAGTGCAGTAACACAAACCTATCCCACCCACCTACTGCCTCTATTTCCCTTTACCTTGTGCCCATTCTTTTAGCCTTCCGCTTTTGGAGTTTCTAAGGGTGTCTTTACACCCCCATGCCGGTTGCAGGGGAGGCATGTTTTAACTACAGCAGCTCCAAGAACCTCTCTAATTAAAGTGCCCACAATGTCTCATGTGTTCAGTGTCCCACACTTCAAAATGGCAGTGGGGATGCTTTAACTAAAGCTCGTTTGATGAGCTGCCATTATGAAGCACTGGGAGGCTGAATACATGAGATGCGGAGGCTACTGGAGCACGGTAATTAGCACACTCCAGCGCACTTGATTATTCAAGTAATTATAGTGCACTGGAGTGGCACCCCCACATGTCTACAGCACTCTGTAAGACTTAGGCCTCTGGTTAAGTCACATGTAATGCCCTTGGTAAACAAAACACAGACCTGTTCTATCTTCTGCAAGTTGGTCATAAACCTTTGGAGAAAGAAGGATTTTTTCCTCTTCCATAGCTCACTGCCCCAATAATGTCAACCCTGGGCTTTGTTCTGTCTCTTCTACTCTGTACTCCTTTCCCAGAATATTTAGGTTTTAGACCTAAAGCTTATATTAGGCTTTCTACAACACGTCTACTTCCTATACTCCAAGCCAACATATTTTTCATCGTTTTTTCTTGGCTCTCCCCTTTCCTGACTGAGATAGAAGCTGCTCTAAGTTGTCCCAGTAGTCCCAACTCCTAGTCATTTGCTCCCTTATCAAGTGACTATGCTTATTTCTTTACCTGAGAAAACAAGCTAAGTATGGTAAGCACCTGTGCAGTTGAGCTCTAACTCTCTTTGGCTAGGTACAGACAGCCCTACTTGGAATCAAACTAAGTTCTGCACTTTTCTGTAAGCGGCATAGTTTAGATCAGAAGCAAACAGAATACACATTTGCCCTTTGGTGAGGGGTGCAGGGGAGGGGAGGGAAGGGGCAAAACTTAGACTGAGTATCGCCATTTTAAAGCTAGTCAATGTGTGCTGAACTTCTGTTCTGTTATGGGCAGAGACCAGATTCTGAACACTTATAACAGTAAAAGTGTGATATCTATACCTGGCCTTAAAGGCCAGGCTAGATTCCATCCTGGCTACTCAACATCTCATCTTAAAATGTGGCTGAGATTGTTGTATAAAAGGAGCTGTACAAATGTATAGTCTTATTTTTAGTACTAAACAATACTATTTATAATTCCATGGAAAACACAGTGCAACTGTAGACAGAATGCCACATTGAGAGAAGATGACAACAGAGCACAGTGATATAGACTAACAAGGAAAACCACAGCATCTCAACAAAAAAAAAAAACCCAACTGATCTTCCTACAGTCCTGAATAAGAAACTAGAAGGGGCCTTCTGTGCTAGAGTCCCATTCTCTCTGCTGTCAGGCAACCATTTATGCAAAGCTTTAGAAAGTCATCCTTTCCAAACTTCTCTTCACCACATCTACAAGGCACAAAACCAGGAACACCAAGAACTCCCTACAACCTGCTGTGGATACAAACCAGGGGATGAAAGTTCTGGAGACGAGTCAGGTTAAGGACACAGACCTTTTTTGCTAGACACTTTTTCACCCAATCTTCAGTTTGTTTTGAGGTGGGTAACACCACCCTTGCATTGTACAGAGAGTCTAAGCACTAAACACAGTGTTTACAAAGGGTTCTAGATTCCATCCTGGCTACTCAGCATCTAAACGTTAGACACAGCAGATCAGCTTTTTGGCATGAAAATCCCTTTCTAGATCTACTGAAGTACTACATCCAGTTCTGGGCTCTGCAGTTCAAGAAGGATGTCAAGAAGCTGGACAGAGTCCAGAGGTGGTCCAGAGGGCAAGAGATTAGGACTTATGAAGGAAGCTGCGAGCCATGGGACCCTTCAGCCTGGGAAAGCACAGACTCAGGGGTGACCTGGTGGCTGCTTATAAGTACATAAGGGGTGTGCATTGGGATCTGGGAGAACGTCTGTTCACCAGAGCGCCCCAAGGAAAAACAAGGACCAATGGTCATAAAGTCCTCCAAGACTGTTTTAGGCTGGACATAAGAAAACATTTCTTTACTGTCCGAGCCCCCAGGGCCTGGAATAGACTTCCTCCAGAAGTGGTGCAGGCACCTACTCTGGACTTATTCAAGAAACGCTTGGATGCTTATCTTGGTGGGATCTTTGACCCTAGCTGACTTCCTGCCCCTGGGACAGGGGGCTGGACTTGATGCTCTTCGAGGTCCCTTCCAGCCCTAATGTCTATGAAATCTAGCTTACAAAACTCTTGCTGCTAACACCATATGATTGATTTATTTTGGTGAAAAATCAGATTAGCATCAATTATAACTTAGAAAAAGATAGTTGCAACCATATCTGTGGTGAGATACTGTGGAGGAGGTATGGGGGTGATCAGGTTAATATATGTCCTTATAATGCAATTAGATGTATTAGGAAGAAGATGTGTTGGTAATTAGATATATTGCCATGAAGTCAGTTTATTTTGACATAATCAATAGTGAAAAATTAATGCTACCAGGTACCAGCTAGGATATTTAATTAGCATCATGTGCCATGTAAAGCAGCTTTTGGATGGAGTTAAAAGGACCTGCCTGGTCGGAGGATATAAATAGAAAAAGAAAATGCCACTTTGCCTCCATGAAGTTTTTAAATTAACTTTCTTTAAAAAAAGGCACAATACACAAAGTGAAAATGAAAGTTGATTAATCAGAATGCTTTCTTCTTTTGCAGCTTTATAATAATCTCACCTCTAGCTCATGACCAGAGGATTATAAGATTTTACAAAACATTGTGGGGGAAGGGGAAAGGGGCTTGCTCTTCTGAGCCAAAGCAGGCATGTGAGCTTAAAAAACCTGTCTGAGCATGTTTGGGTTATTTCAGTTTAGCACATTATTCTTTCTCTAGAGCTTGAAAATCATATAAGACCAAATAAAACCTCCAAGTACAAGACTAAGTCAAACCATCATATCTGCAATGATTTCTAAAAGCCCTTCTTTCTACTTCAGTTGCCCCATTGGCACCAAAACCATGGCTTTAAAATACACCATCGTGGATTTTAGAAGCTCGGTATTTTGGATTTCTCCCTGATCTGACATCCATTCTATACACTCAAGCTGGTGGCAGTACACTTTAACCTCCCTAGGCATTTCATTGCTGACCTCATGGTAGCTACTCTTAGACAACAAAACTTTAAAACCAAATTTGAATGGGATATTGTAGAACAAGAAATCTTCTGCAGACTGGACTGTATTCCGTGTGGTCTAAACCAAGACTAAAGATTCTTATCCTATTATCTGGATTAGTTTCTGTAACCCCCATGTCCCTCGATGGTTTGTTTTTTTCTCTCCCACCCACCTTGTTCTTCTCAACAGTGCCCATTTTTTTCCTCCCCCCCTTCCCTGCTCTTTGTATTTTAATCACTGCTTTCTGCTTAAAAGCTCTGCTTCTGGCAGTCCCTTTATTACACCTGATGGAGTAAGCCCATTGCTTACAAAAACTTCTGTTCTACATCTCTGATTTAGTTAGTCTATAAGGTGCAAATCTACCCTGCCTTTTGCCAAGCTCTCTTACAGCCATTTCCTTGATCTGTGAATGAAACAGCAGGCATAAGCATACTTTAAATAATTTTAAACTATTATCTTATTAAATGATTTTAGACAATTTTCTGGCAAAACAAAGGGTATTGCTGCTGAATGAGCTGTGGGACTGTTTTTGGCTTGATATGGGAGATACTTTGTGGAAGACAGTGAGTGTATTCCTGTTGAAGAAGAGAGTTATGGGTTATGATGTAATCTGGCACATAGCAGGACAGAGACCAAAGCTATGATCCTGTCTTACCCACAGACTTGATGCAGTGACAGGGATTATCTTGTGACAGGAGCAGGGAGCAAGATCATAAATCCTACAGTGGGGAACAAATTATGTACTACAGACAATCTGACCTACTTTTCTGCCCTTAACTGGTCCTACTAGATTCTTTCCCACATTGTTTCTCCAAAATTTCTGATAGACAATTTTTTTTCTCATTACTCATTTCTTTTCAGGGTAAGACTATGATCTTGTATGTAAAATTAGATGTTGTTTTATATACCAACAGCAACAGCATTTGACATAAGTACAAAAGAGGAACAAACTTATTATAGAAGATAGATGGGGCCGTTTTTCCTCCTCCTTTTTTTTCAGGTAGCTCATTTGATGTGAAATAATCTAACAAAACCTTTTGGGATAGTTGATCCATATTATAGTGCCTTCCCCATGTCCAAACAAGTCTACACAGTAATCTCTTCTGTGGCAGTCAGAGATTAGTCATTTCTCATTGTCATGAATAACTTTTGAAGTTGTGTTTTTTCTGACCTGAATGACTTGGGTTTTGTACTACAAATGAAGAGAAATAGATTAGTACTTTCAGTAATATATGAAGTATTTACCCTATTCCCCAAAGAGACTGAAAATGCATCAGACTGAAAATTTGATTCTACCTTTTAAAATAAACAACATCCCATTGTCTGACTGTCTTCCTTTTTTTCTATGTTTTAATTTATTCAAAATCACTGTGATCGTCTCTGTTATAGACTCAGATATGGGTGAAAACATGCATCCCAAATGTTCAACACATACATGAACTACTAAATGATTCAATACCTCAGAAAACAGTCAATAAAAGGGTATGCTTTCTTAAAATTCCTCTGCTACAGTTGACTTTGTGATAAAAAGTTGCTGTGCATCTCTAGCAAACTGTGGCTCCTGCTTCTATAGCAAACTGTGGCTCCTGCTTCAAGCATATTTTCAGTGAAGCTGCCATTTATATGATCATATTTACATGAGGCCATAAAGCAAAGAACAGCAAAGTAAAACCAGTTTGTTTTCTGCTCAAGTTGTTTGAACCTTGGCAAAAGCTTTTTTTTTTTAGTGCAAATTGGCAAATTTAGTTAAACAACACTAACTAATGTTAACAGACTCCAGCTCCAAAAATACTTTAGAATGTTTGCAATGTCTCAGAAAAAAAACCTTAAATGGGAAATCAAAGCTCCACATGCATATGATGAAATTTCAATTAATTCAGAGTTTTAGCTAACTGAAGAAAGGTTGGATTAACTGCAGTGTGATCATGGCACCAGGACTTCAAAGCTTGGAAGCTCACTGGAACAGCATTAGCATTAAGAAAATAGAAGCTATGGTTGCAACTACTTGCGTATGTCCTTTCACTGGCATGTCTCTCTGCCTGAATATAGTATGTTACCAGATACATCTTGCATAAATATAATCAGTGGAAGGTTTGCAGGATTTTACATTTATTGGTATAAAATTCCATATGCAGCCAACAGTCCCCACTGTTGAATGAATATCCACCATTCTCATATCTTCTTTGCAGCTTTTTCTCCCTTGCGTGTACATTTCCTGTCCTTTGGATTTCCAGCAACTTTGTTCCCAGACACACAGGTATAAATCCTGTGAAATTTATGAAACAGCTGTTTTATGAGATCCTCAGATTCAACAATAAAAATTTCTGTGAGCGGTTTTGCCATCGGAATATGATTGGAAATGTATCAATCAAAGTTATATGTTTCCATTGTATTGTAGAAGCCCTGTACTTTAACTAAGCAAACATAATTGAGACCTCTATTTTAACAGTTGGCATGCTCCACAGAATAACATGTGTTCTCTTGTACAAAATGTTGGCTCTTGCACGAAATTTGGGAACAGAGAAGAAACATTATGTAAATGATTTTAACTTTCCAAAACTTCATCTGTTTAGCAACTATATTAATGTACAAATATGTGGGGTTTGCCTCAGTTTCTTTTATCTTTATCATTATAGTGCATAATAGCAACTAATATGTATAATTACTCATAAGTGGTTGTATTAAACCTGCATTAAATCTGACTTCATTTCAGGTATCTCAACCCAGGGTTTAGTAAGATTTTAACAGTAAGTCTAAACTAAGAGAGAAGGAAAGATTTTTCAGTGCTATCTTCTAATTGGAGAAATGGTAGACAAGCTTTCAGCTATAGATTTCATCTCCTCAGGCCTAGGAGAGCAGTTACAGCCTAAGCCAGGGGTCAGCAACTTCCTGCACGCATGCTGAGCGTGGCACACAAGGCCATTTTCCTCTGCACGCATTGGGGCCGGGGTGGGGAGGCAGCAGTTGTTTGCAGCCTCCCAGCTGCAGCCGGGCCTGGCTCTGGGTAGCTGTGGCCAGCCAGGAGCCTGAGCTGCTCCCAGCAGGTGGCTGGGAGGCTGCAAGTCCTGCTGCAAGCAGCCTGGGTACCATGGCTGGCAGCAGCTACCCCGGAGCTTGGGCCAGCTGCAGCCAGGAGGCTACAAGCAGCTGCTGCCTCCCTGGCCCAGCCCCAATGGACACAGTGCTGGCACCTGCTGTCTTCCCCAAGCCTGGGCCCAGGAGACAGCTGAGGTCGGGGTGGGAAGGCCCAAGTTCCGGGTAGCTGCTGATAACCATGGAGCCCAGGCTGCTCCCAGCAGGCAGCTAGGAGGATGGAAGCCCTACTGAAAGTGGCTCGGGCTCCATGGCTATCAGCAACTACCCAGAACCTAGGCTGACTGCAGCCGGGAGGCTACAAACAGCTGCTGCCTCCTGACCCTGGCCCTACCTGCCTCCCAGCCCCAGACTCACCTCCAGGCTCTGGCGAGGCAGCAGATACCAGTGATGCTGCCCTCACTGCCACTGTGCTGCCCTTACCGCTGCTGCTGCAGAGCAGCGTGTGGAACCCAGCATGGCAGGACACAGCAGGGGATGCAGAAAGCTGCCTCACGCTCTGAGCTCCCTGCTGCCCTGGTCACACTTCCCCTGCAGGCAGGGGCAGCAGTAAGGGGCACAACCCTGTGTGCTGCCCATGCTGGTCCCATGCACATGGGGGAAGTGTGACCCAGGCACCATGGAGCTTGCAGCAGCAGGCAGCTTCCCTGTGCAGCCCCTTTGCGAGCTGCCACTCTGGGTCATGCTGGGAGGCAGCTGAGTCCTGGGCCAGGCTGGGGAAGGAAGCAGCTCTTTGCAGCCTCTTGGCTGCAGTCAGCCCAGGTTCATGGAGCTTGGGCTGGAGGGCAGGGGCTTTGGGTGGGGGGCCAGGGGCACAAGCGGGGCTGGGGGCCAGAGGCAGCAGGGCTGGAGGCCAGGGGCTTTAGGTGAGTGGCAAGGGGCAGCAGGTCTATGGGGGCAGGGACACAAGAAGAGCATCCTGCCATGTACCCCCTGCCTTCATTTTGTTCTTCTGGCATGGCGACACTCTGGCACCTTCCAAGGTAGGCATTGTGGGGTTTTTCAGCACTCCAGCTAAAAAACATTGCCTACCCCTGGCCTAAGCTAATACAATGGCTTTTGTTTAAATTTTGAAACTAAAGCATTTCAAAGTTAATGAAGCAGTGGTTTTCAAAGGCATGCAGACTCCTTTGTATTGCAAGTATGGGTATTCACATTCTTTTGATTGGTCATAGTTATCTTTTGCAGACCACTCAGACATAGTATGTGGCCCCCAGGAGTCCACAGACCACAGGTTGAAAATGACTGTAATAAAACATCGTAAGTCTGGGTTTGGGCTGCTAAATGCCCTTATTTCAGTTGACAATTAAAAGTTTACATTAGAGGGAACCATATGATAACTATCCTAAAATTTCAGAGGCAAAAAATCCCAAGTCTCTGTCAGAGGCAGACAGGAGTCGTATTTTGTCCTACTTGCAGGCGGATGGCATACTGGCTTGCATGAAAAGGCTCATATCTGGTACCCATGATACACGTCATACTTTTAAGTAAGGGGGCAGGAACATCAACTCCTATTGCCTGTTGGCAATATGGGGTCTCCTCTAATACATTGTAATATCTCAATTAAAGAGAAAAGCTTCCATTCCTGGCAAGACACAGTATCTGTCATAGCATAAGAGATCAAGTTCCAGCTTTTAGAAATTTTTAAATAAATGGGAGTTCACAAGGCAGAAGTTAGAGAGTTGTTTTGGTTATAGTTTTCCATTCCAGGCTCCAATCCTGCAGCTGCACTTTGCAAGCACAGCCTTCCTCCACCACAAAACCCAGAAGAGGTTGGTAGGATTTTTGGACACGGGCTTATTTTACTTAAAGGCTGTTTAATTTGTAAGTATATTATTTTTCCAAAGCACTATAAATAAAATGTCCATCTCCATAAATACAACAATTCTTCTAAGATGCAGAGTCCTCTGCCTATCCTTGACCTGTAAATTTTGCTGTGGCTGATATAAAAAAGCCAGTTATTAATTCTGTTCACTCTTCCTCTATATTTATATATTTTTGGACACATCTTTCATTTTAAAGCTTGAACTGTCTTTGTTGAAAGAAATCCTTAAGTTTACTGTAGTAGTAACTTAGCTGTAAATACTGACAGGTTTATTCAATTATGCTCAGTAGTAAAAACAAAAAGATGAAGCATCTCTAAACAGTTCACCAAAAAGAACAAAAGAGCTCAAAGTTAAGCATTTGTTTATACTTGTTTACATTCTTTTTAATTGTCCCAAGTAGGATTTGTTATCTTTTTGGCTGGTGACACACTACATAGATCCTGCCTTGCATAATGAGATGTTGTTAGACCCTTTTCTCATAAAAGCAAATGAGAAAAAGTATAAACAGTGTTTCAAGGAAGACTAAAGAAAAAGAGCCAGACTCATTATATTAAAACAGTTCTGCTGATACTAATATTCTCCCTACCCCCTTTATTACTATGAACATATTCATAAAAAAAAAAACAGGATCTCAGTTTCCTCTGCCCTTGCTTTTTATCGCACCCATTACAACCTTATGTAGAAACAACAATCCAGGTTTCATGAAATCCCCTTAATAATGGAGAATGGAGAGTAGAAGTACAAAAAGATGAACCTCACATTTTTTAAGTGTCCTAGGGAGCTGAAAAGCTTCTGCACACATCATTTGTATTTATTTCATTAAACTCTCAGAGAAATTCTTGTTACCTTCTTAATGTTAATTTGTGTAATGCATATTTTATACACATTTATATACATGCAGAGTTCATGTGTAGTGTGTATATTGTGAGTAAGTGTGTATATTGCTTGCCTGCCTATCTGACTCAGATCAAGTATGTAAGCATACATACACACTCCATAGGGGACATTAGCAGATACCATGGTTAATGTTCCATTATAAGACCATGTTTTCAGCTGCTTATTAACTTTCTAAAATAAACTGCTGAGGCTGAAGTTTTCCATGTCAAATAACCAGTACTGTAACTAGAATGGTTTGTGCCTTGCACCGACATTTCTCAAACCTGGTGGGCAACTTCACAAACCCCCTACTGCAGTCACTCTTATTTCTACCAAGTACCCTTGATGGTAGCAATGGATAGTGGGAAACTCATCTGCTGCACTAGGGGGAGGCACAGGAGGGTCCCCACTGTGGCACAGACTCCTTGGGGGCCTTCATTTTGTTACTGCCTCCAAATTGGCAACTGGGGCTGGTGCCCCCTCACTTGCCCCTATTTACATTACTGTAGGTATTTGCCTCAGTCTGATTTTTTTCTGTAGGTTCGAAAGTTTCAGCTCTAACAGTTCAGTTGCTTCTATGGGCAAAGTTAGGAAAAACAAAGTGTTTTGTCTCCAGTATAGAAATCTCATGACCATTTCAAAGGAAAACACTACAGGCCCCTTTGCTTTGCATCAGAGCAGTGAATGCACCATTGGAAAAGCTAAGGAGTGAGGAAAGAAGCATGAGAACTGGAAATAACAAATGGGACAGAAGACTTCTAGCAGAGAATATTCTCTACTAGAATATTTTAGAGAATATTCTCCAAAAGCAGAGGATGAACCTTTTATTCTGGTTATAATCTTTGCTGTCAACAAAAAACTGACAAGGAGCAAGGAGTGTCTCTCCATTTAGTTCTCGTCCACATAAGAAAAAAAGAACAGTCAACAAACAGCCCTCTGCTAACACCAGCTACTTTATTAGCTAGATTAGTAGAGGGCTGTACAATGGTCCACACTGGAAAATTAAAATGGTGTCACAAGATGAAAATGTATGCCTTTTCAATTATATGCAAATACATGCAATGACCTAATTTTTACAAAAACTATAACAATGCATATGCCCAAGAGCACTACATTAAGGTTTCAGGGACAGCTTTAATTCTAGCATTTCTTAATTTTTGAATGTTTGATTTTGGAACCTTAATCTTATTTTATTTATTTATTTTTTGGATGCATGGAGTTAAGAGAGAGAAAAAACAGTTTCAAGGTAATAGTCCTTCATTGTCTTGACATTATCCAATTCACTTGACTAAAGCAAGCTGTTGTTCCTAGAATTCTGATCATCTGGAAGATACTCAGTTAACTACATGAGAAAGGAGTAGGAGTACAGAACACTGACAACGTGCTTGGAAGCAGCTATGCCTCATATTGGCATGCTAGCATTGCAGTTAAGTGTAAGATAAAAGTTGCTAGTAAAATACATGAGGTGAAATAAATGCATACAGAAGATGCCTATAATCCTTCACCTCTGTGACTAAGGTGGGACTAATACTATCTATTAATCCCACAGATCAAGTAAGTTTCATAGTTTCTGGAGAAACTCTTTGGTGATGTTTTTGGGGAATGTAGCAGCTTGATAAATTAGCAGCAACAGAAATGACAAAATAAATTAAATCCCTCTAAAACAAAAGCTGCAAAGCAATGGATTGACAAACTTTTTGAACTCCTCCTCCAGTCCATATAATAAAGAGCAGCTGTTCTTACCCAGAAACAGTTCTCTATCCTACAAAGCAATGCCAAAGCACAGCTGTAATTTAAAGTGCATTGTTTCTACCCAAAAACAGAAGTTGAGTTGAAGTATAACGCATTACACTACAACTTTATCATTTTTGCGGTATCTTTAAAGAATGAGATATCCCAAATAACAGAGATGTTAAATATATTAATTATACGGTTCTAGATGGCATATGGTGAGTTAAAGATATGCAGACTTAAGACAGTCAGTCTGTCTGCACAGGTACTTAAGTGGACCTCAGCACTAAAGATTATGACAACCTCAGAATACTCAGTGGATTTTATTCCCACAATACTTTGCCCTTGCAAAAAAGTATAGATGGCAAACTAAAGCACAGGGGGTGCACCTACAAGAGAAGTTTACTGCGGAATTGATTAATTAGCTCCTCAGTAAACATTGTGGTGTCTATACATACAGCCTTATTAGGCTGCAGGAAACTAAAACTCTGCAGCAGGATAGTACTTGTAAATACTAAATACTTGTAAAAACAAGTACTATTCTGCTGCTGAGTTTTTTACTTTGCAGCACTACATGTGTAGACACTGGCTGGCTACGGCATGAGGGTGCTTCAGTGAGGGGGTGCACTGCAGTACTCTCATCATGCCCCAGCCAACTACTCCACAGCATGTAAGCCAAGTCAGATAAGTCCCGGGCTGACAGGTTGCCAGCTGGGGCTGCTCCAACCTGACTCCACATGCTGTGCTCCTGAGCACACATGTAAATGCAGCGCCTAGGAGCAATAAACTTTTGTGTGATATGCACCAGAGTTTATTTCTCCACATGAATATGCACGTGTAGATGTGCCCAGGATACAGAAAATGACTTGGCCACCATCATACAGAATGTAGTCCCCCATGAGCCCCTCCTCTCTCCCCCCAAAGTCCCAAGTCCACTGCAGGAGCAATGAATCCCAGGGTTTTTTCTCATTTTCTTTTCTTAAAGGGCTGGAGCTAGGGTGAGCAGACGGCTGTTGTGGGGGAGGGGGAGTGGGCCGCTGTTGTGGGGCTCATAACAGAGCCCCCACACAAAGGGTACATCAGTGGGAGGCAGCAGGGATTGCCCCCCTGCCCAGCAGCACCCAGTGAGTGGGGCTGTTTTTTAAAGGGCCGGAAGTTGGGGTGGACAGGGCAGCCATGGAGAGGGGCTGGAGGAGCAGGCAGGAGACCCCTGTGGTCCCCTCCTCCCAGCCCCCACTCCCTTGCCCCCTACTTACTAGCTCCGAGTCCAGCTGCAACTCCCTGCTGCAGCCACCAGGGACTGTCTGAATCATCGAAGCTATCTGAATCTTTTCCAAAGATTCAGAGAGCTTTGAATCGATTTGGACCTTTTACTTGGTCCCCTGATTTGATTCAGATTTGGAGATTTGTCCACCAAATTGGGCTGAATCTCCTCCCAGTTGAATCAGTACCCAAAGCTTTGCACAGCCCTAATATTCATCCTCCCTTCTCTAGTCTCCATTCAAAATCAGTGTACTATGTACAGTGTTCAGTGACCTTCCCAATCACTTCACTGGCTAAGTACAGTTATTAAAAAAGGTGAAGGTGGAAGCGCTTTAACTTTCAAGTTTTACTCTAGGAATCAAAACTCATGGAAGAGGTGATATAATTTATTATACCAACTAGATATTTGCAAACAAATTATTTTATTTATTTGCAAGCTTTCTGGAGCACACACCCTTCATCAGGCATAGGAAAAAGCAAAGATTGTAAAAGTTCTCCTAGGTAGAAATGAAAATTCATATTGCACAGGAGAACTGAAGGTGTGGTAAAGTCTCCTGTTTGGAATAGTTCATTTTGTCCAGGTTAGGCACAGAGAAAGCTTAAAAAGTCTTTTTACCTCAAAGTTGTCTGGTGACAAGCAAGATGTAGAAGCATATTTCCTTTAGGTTATGGTGTTTCATATTTCACAGAAGAGTGGCAAGATGGAAAACTCTTCTGGGCAGGATTTTTTTTTTGATGAGGTATGTGTGTCTCTGCTCTGAGAGATGCAAATTAGCTCTAACAATTGCAGGAGCCTGGTGTTAGCATATCAGGTGGTAAAATGCTTCCTACTTGTAAAATTACAATCTTTTCATTTTAAAAAGTAGCTAAAATTTGATATCTTCCAAGTTTTACACTAAGCACCCACGGTTAAGTCAGGGGCAGCAGAACACACATTAACCTTTATGGGGCAGGGGTCTCAGAGCCTGCCTGTATGGACTAAGCCCAACTGGTAGGGGGGACTGTCACATTCCTCCCAATATACCCCACAGGCTGCTGCCAAAGATTCCCAAGCAAAGCAGAACACCTGAGCCACCCCTAATTGGCTGGCAGGGACATCACAGCCACCCACCTGGATATGGTGCAGCATGCGCCCTCATGCCATCAGCTGGCCATCCTGCACCTGGCCACCCAACACACTCTGTGCCTACCAAATGTGTGTGTATGTCAGATGTCTGGGTTCTCTGTGTGTGTGTGTGTGTGTATGTACATGTGTGGGCTCCCAAGGGAGGTGGTGCTCTCCCCTACCCTGGCGGGCTCCCAAGGGAGGTGGTGCTCTCCCCTACCCTGGGGGTATTCAAGAGAAGGTTGGATGTGTATCTAGCTGGGGTAATGTAGGCCCAGCACT
>NW_017728906.1:32527362-32531680 GCF_001723895.1 Crocodylus porosus
CCAGCACTCTTTCCTGCTTATGCAGGGGGTCGGACTCGATGATCCATTGAGGTCCCTTCCGACCCTAGCATCTATGAATCTATGAATCTATGTCCTGGACATATGTGGGGTTCAGTGTATGTATATGCTTCTTTGAGTGTTCAGGATACCTGAGTTATGTGTGCATGTGTCTCCCAGATTCCTGGGTCCCCTGTGTGAGGGGGGGAGGGCAGGCGTGCATGCACACACACACGCATACAACCCAGGCACCCAGGATGCACACACACTTACACAGAACACAGGTGTCCCAGATGTGACTGGGCCACTGACTTTCATGCAGCCAATGAGGAAAATGCCCACATCTTGCACAACTGCTCATTCTGTGGGCTGATGAAGAGTGTGTGTTATACTCCTAAGGTCCCCAGTTTCATCACTGATGATGTCATTGCCCTCCAGTCCTCACTGGGGGCCTGGCCTACCCTCTCCTGCGCTGGCTCATGAAAATCTATGGAGGCAGCTAGACCACTGGAAGGAGCTCTTCAACTACAGACCAGGCCTGGTATTGCAAGCACATGCAATGCAGGAGTAGGGTTCAACCCACTGGTGAGCCTAGTTTAAAGCCATCCTTTCTAGCTTAATAAGCCTGTACACTATGCCACTCTTCCTTCACTTCGTCAGGTGGACCCTATCTCTTCCCAGACATCCATCTTGCTGGAACACCACCCCATGGTCAAAGAAGCCACAGCCCTACTGGTGACATCATCTATACAGCCATGTATAGTTTGCCAAGATGCAGCTGCTCCTAGCTGGACATTTACCCTGAAACATCTGGGCCCCTGTCCCCTTCACCGTCTTGCACAGAGCCACATTATCATGTTTGATTTGCTTAAGGTTTCCTCTAGAAGTATCCTTAGTGCTCACATGGATGAGCAGCACCAATCTGTGGCTTGGATCAGTCTGGACAACCTTTCTGTGACATCTCAGATCAGGGCTCCTGACAGAGAGCAAACCTCCCAAGCCAATAGCTCTGGCTGGCAGACTAATGCTGTCATGACCCTCAAAAGGGAATTGCCACCACCACCATCCATCACTTCCTCTTGATAGCAGTGGTTTCCATCCTTCTTCCCTGCATGGCTTGGCTTTTCCTGCCAATGGAGTATCTGTTGAACAAAGATAGCATAACCAACTCTGACATCTGCTCCTAATCCTTTCAATCACTCTGATTCACTTGCTGTTCTTGGTGGACCAGTGTCAAAAGATAGGACAGGTAAAAATCTGACCAAACTGGAAATGAGATTTTAAACAGGGAGGTTATTTGGAACTGTTCTTGAAATGAATAGGGAAGCAGGCTACCACTTTTAGGAGGTGGAAACAAATTTTCCAATCCAACTATTACCATTCAAACTCTTTAATAAAGGTTCTTCATACTTTTCACACAAGGTAGCAAATCTGAGCAGGGGTAGTGAAACTTACTCAAAACCATTCAATTTCAGTAAATCCTACTCATCGTTTTTATTTAATTGTATTTTCATAGATTTCATAGACATTAGGACTGGAAGGGACCTCGGAAGGTCCTTGAGTCCAGCCCCCTGCCCCAGGGGCAGGAAGTCAGCTGGGGTCATAGGATGCCAGCAAGATAAGCATCCAATTTGCTCTTGAAGGTATTCAATGTAGGTGCTTGAACCACCTCCGATGGTAGGCTGTTCCAGACCTTGGAAGCTCAGACAGTAAAGAAATTCTTCCTTATCTCCAGCCTGAAACGGTCTTGCAGGAGTTTATGACTGTTTGACCTCGTCATCCCTTGGGGTGCTCTGTGAACAAACATTCCCCCAGATACTGGTGGTCACCCCTAATAAACTTATAGGTGGCCATCAGATCACCCCTGAGCCTGTGCTTTTCCAGGCTAACGAGCCCCATGGCTCTCAGCCTGTCATCGTAAGATCTGTTTTCCTGACCTCTGATCATGCGCGTGGCTCTTCTCTGGACTCTCTCAAGAGTTTGGCTTCCTACCATTTGGACTCAATAATAAGAACTAAACAGAAGATTCCAATCTTCAATATATTCCAAAAATGAATAATAATACATTAATGATGACATAATTGTGATCATATTGATAACTATTTTTAATGTATCTTAAAACATGCTTAAACTACAAAGAAATTTATGCCTTAAAGACATGGAGTGATAGCTTTTTTTTTCCAGTAACTTCAATGGAGCCATGATTTCATCCAGAAAATTTACAAGGGCTGCATCTACATGAGTAGTGAACTGCACGGTAGCAACTGTGCAGTCATTTAGTATCTGCTTATGCATAAGCAAAGAAGTTATGCATAAGCAAATACTAACTGACTGCACAGTAACACCTGCACAGTCTACCACACATGTAGACTGTCATTACTGTGCAGACTGTCATTCTGTAGCTCATTACTACTGCACAGTACCATCACCGCATAGTTAGTATCCAGCAATGCTACCGCACAGTACCATCTCATGTAGATATGCCCAAGATGTTTCAGCAAAATGTGAATTTCTGGTGGTGAATATGACATTACTTGCCACTAAGGGAAAGGACATAAAATTGGCACTCCACCCTATGCTTGTTCTAATTTCTACTTTCTGAAAATTTATATAAAGAAAAGTAGTTCTAAGAGGTCATTACATTTCTTTGTAATGTTTCTTTGTAAATCTGACTAATATTTCTATTGCTTAGACAATTTAATATAGAAAAACTTATATGATATAATGGACTATTCTTGCCAGTCTCATTTTCCCTACAATAAATAAGATAGTTGTCATAAAATGAGAAGAATATGTACTTCTCAGTTACAGTGATATAAATCAAGTCCCAATGATCTAATTTATACCAGCATAACAAAGAGTACAATTTGAACCTAACATTTGCAACATTTAAAAAGAGTCTAGAATCCTTTTAACAACATGATAATCAAGCGCTAGCCTTACACTAGACAAGTTCCTTAGCCAATAATACAGAGGTGTCAGCTTTGTAAATATATCTGCCAAATCAGGTTAAGGATATTTCAATGAAAATAAAATGAAAAAGAGCAAATTGCTGGGGGAAGGGGGGATCATAGTTAACACTGATATCATTTAACAATTTAATTTCTTAAAAGTAATGGGTTTTATAGTATCTCAAAAATGTGTTACAAAATAAAAGAACTTTTCAATTTCTTTTCTTATGGGTGCTAATGAAGATTCCAAAGGCATGATGAATCAATAACAAAAATGGGATTGGAACACAGGGATCTTGACTACTACATCTATACCCTAAATGCTAGGTGAATACTAGACCAAATCATGATTCAACTGGTTTACTGAACATAATCAGTCTCCTGATTATGCCACTTTGAATGTTTCATCTGTCCATGCCCTAAGATTGTCATTATCCAGACCATTACCTAACAACTTATTCCAGAAATAATTTCACTGGTTCTCATAGATCTACTTGAAGAATCCATGCACAACACTATGGGTGCATCTGCATGCGGTGATTTAAGGGGCTTTAGCCTGATATAAGGTGTATTAATGGCATGCATCTTCATGTGCACGTCCTTAAAAATGGCAATTTTAGGCCATTTGCACCTAAATTTGATACCTGCAAAAGCAGGTATCAAATTGAGGCATGAATAGCTAAAGTGCAGTAACACACATGTAGATGCATTAAGGCTGATTAATGCTGTGTACAGACAGATTAGGGATGAACTTTAGCCCCACGTCATTCTGCACACACAGCGTTAATGCGCTTCAACGCGTGCACCTGTAGACATAAGTCTAAATTGCTTTAACGCACATTAAGATAATGCATATTAAATTTAAGCACACCTAATGTACATATAAACATACCCTACAAGAGGGACAGAATAGTTTTGTCTATACTTAGCTGTACTTTTTCCTCCCTTAGCAAAACACAATTGCTCCCCAAGGCACTTTGTACCCCATCACAACATGTTTACTTACAACCAAATTTAAAAACAATATAAAACAAAAACAGAAAAAGGCCAGAGTTGGAATGGAAGTAAACAGAGAGAGAGGGGGAGAGAGAGAGAGAGAGAGTAGGTTGTCCTTAGGGGATCAGCCATAAATTATTTTTGTTTCACTATGAACGCCACCAGGTTCCAGTTTGGAAAAAAGAAACAATGACACTCTTCCCACTGGTTTACTGGCATTATCTCCTTACAAAAAAGGTCTTAATAAATTCAGCTCTTTAAGAAAACTATGGTTGATTTAATAGTTTTATAGTTTAATAGTTTCTAGGGTCAGAAGGGACCCGAGCAGATCATCAAGTCCGACCCCCTGCCATGGCAGGAAAGAGTACAGGGGG
>NW_017728906.1:32531925-32535409 GCF_001723895.1 Crocodylus porosus
TGGACCCTCTCCATGTTGTCCACATCCCTCCTGAAGTGCGGCACCCACAACTGGACGCAGTACTCCAGCTGTGGCCTGACCAGTGCCGCACAGAAGGGGAGGATCACCTCCTTGGACCTGCTTGAGATGCATCTGTGGGCACAAGCCATTTTCAAAAGAACACTTTAATGGAAATATAAATATGGTTTCGATGTTTTAATTTAGAAGACTCTTTGAAGATGGAGGATCTACCCTCAGCTCATCTAAATCACTATCCTTCCATTGATTTTAATGGAACAACTTTAATTTAAACCAGCTGAAGTTCTTGTACTTGTTACTTGTTTCTTATTCTTTTTTTGGTAGGAAAAAGAGAGGTTTCCTAGTTAATTAATACTTTTGGTAACTTATTTTATGTAAATTTCATTTAGATTCTCAGAATCAAAAAGTAACAGCTAAAACATTGTAAGCTTAAAAATTAACTATTTGTGTATGTATAGGTGAAAAATTTTACTGACTTCACAGTAACTGCTTTTTTGTGTTTGCTCTGTCTGTAGGAATTGGAAGTTAAACCATGATACCTCAGCTGTTGTTTCATTCAGGGCTGAATTACCTTGGGGCCATTTTCCACTAACTGTGAAGCAGCTGACATGCCGTAAGTCATTTATTCCCTCCCCTTTAAGCCTGGTATAATTTGTTTGTCTGGCTACACTCTGCTTTTTAAACTTCATCTTCCGACTGCATTGTCAAGAAAGAGTTTATGAAAATACATGATGCTGTAATAAAATTTTTGTTAAATGAAAACACCCACTTGGATTTATTTCAGTAGCTTACAAAGTTTTACATACCATGAAAAGCTGCATCTGTACTCAAAGCACTCTGCCATCTGATATACTTGTTTTTGTTTAAAATTAATTATTAAACATAGTATTCCTGATAGCGAAGAAACAATAGATACAGATAGGCACTACAATGCTTGGTCAACACACAGGTCTGTTAATACAAGCCAATGCAGAACTGGTAAATCCTAAGACTAGATTCTTAGCATCTAGACAAAGATTAGTCATTTATTTTGCTCACTTACACAGCTTATTTGTCCAGCTGTTTCCTGTCTCCTCAACATCATACAGAAAATAAGACTGTATAATCAGACACCAGAGGTGGTATGGTTACCTGGAGATATATGCCTTATGCCAGAGGTGGCAAAATCACCCTGTCCGCCAGACTGGATCCAGACAGTAAGGCTCCTCAAAGGGCAGATCTAGACACCACAGCAGTGGTAGGGCAAGTAGCTGTTGCACACCATACTTGTCTTGTAGGCCTCTGTGCCCCTGATTTCAACAGCAAGACCAGCTCTTGCAAGTCCTGTCTCTGAATTCCTTATCCATAAGCCCAAAGGCCAGACACTATGGCTCATGGGCTACATCTGACCCATGACCTGTACATCTGATACCTTTGCCTTATGCTATTAGATAAAATACATTTAAACACATATGCCTGATTTTTCAAATGTGCCCATAATGTAGATTGCTTTCCCTTGGAGAGCTGTTTGCCCAATACTTCTGAAAAATTAAACTACAGCTCTTTCAAGATGGACACCAAAAAACTAAGATACCAGACTAGAAGAAAGTTTGGATGAGCTCAGTTTTCCATTATTAGTTCAGTCTGAACTAGAAGTTGATCAAATAATCTTATACAGTCCATTTTAAACTAGTACAGAGGGCTGTATTGCAAGGATGAGACATTTCAGGACAGGTTTGCTGATAAACCTGGCTTGCTGCCATCTTCTGACACAACTTCCCAGGAAAGGGATATTGAGACGCTGTAATTAACCTCAAGAAAAGCAGTTTGGATTGGTATTGGCTAGACTGCATGGAGGATTGATAATGGATAAGTTGCCTTCAGAAAGAAAGAACAATTTTAGATATTATTCAGCCCTTGACCCATGTATTGTCTACTGGCTTCTATCATTTATAAATTACACAATAAATGGGACAGTAATCCTTTATTTTACAGGCGTCTTCAAGGGTCTCCATCACAATTACACCCCTCTAGACTTAAGCAGAAAAAAGAGATAGGAAATCAAGATTCATAGTCTGCACAATTTACAATGTAAATACAAGGACAGACAAAATGAGGGAGGAAAAGATTTCAATGTACAAATAAAAGGGATGAGAATGGCAAAAATCTTAGTGCTTTTTAAATATATTTCCTTCAGATCATTTAGCACAACTGCTATTATAAAGGGTAGCTGAAGGCATTTGATCTTACACTGTACTGAAAATCTAGAATTTTGATAACATTGAAATCCCCCCATGGAAAGACTGTTAATATAATTTTGGAACCATGGGGTAGAGACCTGCTATAAATTAAATGGTGATTAAATCATGTCAAACAGAGTCCAAATAAATAGTCAGTTCTCAGAATGGTAAAAGTTTAATGACAGAGAGATTCCAGGATTTGACAGAGAGCCTGGTGATTATTCAATATACTCATGAAGATTTAAAATCTGTGATTAGCAAGGTAGCAATAGTGGCTAACACTATTAGATCAGTCAGAACTCGGAAAGACTGCTAGGCAGCTCCAAGCAGGCAAAGAACTAGGTAATACAACAACCTATGAAATTTGATAAAGAATGATACATATGCATTGGCATAAAAATAATTGGTTCAGGGTTACATGTAATGCTTCAGGATGAGGATAATCTAGAAACAGGAATGGTTGAATAAGTAAAGCTAGCTTGTCAATTCATAGGAAAAAGGCAAACATGTTAGGGCCTATTAAAACATAGAATATAATAATAACCTGCTTGTTGTTTTTTCTCATTTTTATAATATATGCCATTTAGTCCAGTCATCTGTAGAGTATATAATAGAAATAATAAAGGGTTAAAAAGGAGTAACAAAAATAATTGGAGGTACAGGAGATACTTCCCTATGTCTGAGGGAGAGGATAAACTGGACTGCATGCTGTTTAGGATTAGAAAAATATGTCATTCCTTCTAAAATAAATTCTACAGGTTTTGCTGTTCTCCAAGTACAATTCATGCAACAATTTTAATGTGGAAAAGGTTAACATAGGCACAGTCTAAAAATTAACTAATTTTTAAGAGACTCAGAAATTTGATCAGGAGATGGGAGACATCTCTAAACAAACAGAAAGCCAAAAAGGATCTCCTTCCTGAAATACAAGAACAAGAGAATGGCTGATTTCTAAGTAAAGAAAGTAACTACTTAAAATACAAAATTAGTATGTTGCATATTCTTTTTTCTACAGAGCAACATTGAAAACATGAAGTTAAAAACTTGACAAATCTCTCTGAAACACTGAGAGGATGTATTGATAGATTGTGGGCCCTATACCAAGTTAATCAAAATCAATGGGAATTTCTCTGTTGGCTTTTGGCGAGAAATTAGATTTCATAGATTTCATAGACATCAGGGCTGGAAGGGACCTCGAGAGATCATCGAGTCCAGCCCCCTGCCCAAAGGGCAGGAAGTCAGCTGGG
>NW_017728906.1:32535420-32540996 GCF_001723895.1 Crocodylus porosus
CCGCTGGCAGACTGTTCCAGACCTTGGGGGCTCGGACAGTAAAGAAATTCTTCCTTATGTCCAGCCTGAAACGGTCTTGCAGGAGTTTGTGACCTTTCGACATAGTCATCCCTTGGGGTGCTCTGGTGAACAAACGTTCCCCCAGATCCTGGTGGTCACCCCTGATAAACTTATAGGTGGCCATCACCTATATTAAAATATGACTAGTGCAAGTAAGTTCTCATACATGGAGACAATAGTGTTGGAGCAAAATAGTAATAAGTTGTTTTCACACATTGGCCTTTCAAAGTAAACAAACAGAAAATTCATAGCAAAATCCCAGAAGTGATGCTGATGTCTGGGGAACTATTTTTCATTTTCTAAGATTGTTTCAAACGGAAAGGCTCATTATTGAGCAGTAGAAACTTGAAGCAGTGGTCATAGGCCTTAAATTTCAATTTCAATGCAAAGGAAATGTCCTGGTTTGCTAAAATTTAAAGAAGTTGGGCACCTGTTAATAATTCTTGTGTATGCAGCCAATACGTATATTTCATCATAGTGGCTGCAAAAACAGATACAAATTACAGAACTGTGGTTTACTGGGATAAAAAGATAAAGAAACAGAATGACATACTGTCTGTATCACAGTAAGCTCAAAACTACATAAGGAAAAATGAGCTGAATTGGATAACCTGGTAAATTTACTACTGAGCCAGCTTCTGTAACCGCAATATATAATTACTGAGACTCAAACTCCATGGTGCCTCAGCTGAACTGTGTTATAATTACCTTGCATAACACCTTAAATAAAATTAATTCACTGTCAACAATTATTTTTATATTTAACAAAAGTTAGCACAGATGTAAAAGAATGTTGGTTTTGTACAAGGGATAATCAATATGAAGAGCAAACTGGTCCTTTAACATTCAAAAGGAATGCTACTACTGACTTCTAGCATTGAGACAAATAACATTGCATCAAAGGAGGTTAATAATTTCTATTGTTATTTCCCCCTAAAATCACCATTTCTGTATTACATTGCACCACTTTCAGGAACAACTATTCGAATTCACAGTGAGTGTGCCTATACGTGAGCATTTAATGCACATTAGCCCAATTTAAGATGCATTAAGGGCACGTGTCTACACATGCATGCCCCAATGCACCTTAAAAATGGCGATTTTAGGCTAATCGTACCTACATTTTATACCTGCATAAAAGCAATTACCAAATTTAGGCATGATTAGTTAAAGCATGTTAACAAACATGTATATGCATTAACATGCAGGGCCTTCTGTGCTGGGTCTGCCCAGCCACTAGGGAGCCAGCTAGAGCCTGGCTGCATGTCCCCTGGCTGGCCACGTCTCTTGGTCCAGGGCTGGGCTGCTGTCTGGCAGCCTCTAAATGCAGGCTATAAAAGCCTCCAGGCATTTTGTGCCTTGGGGCATACAGCACAGTGAGCCTGGAAGAGACAGTGGTCTTTGCAGAAGCCCACCAGGTCCCATGTGCCCCTCTGAACAGGATTCAGGCAGCCTCTCCTCATCCTGTCCCCTAGCTGGAGCTGCTCCTTGGTGAGTGTTGAAAATGCTACAGCCTTCTGCATCCCTTGCCCAGCCCTGAGATTCCCCCCAGGGCTGCTGGCCCTGCTCTCTATAGCAGCGGGACCAGCACCTGCTTCCTGCTCCTGCTGAACCCCAGCTCTGTCTCTTTGCAGGCACTGTGGTGAAGTGCCTCTACCAAGTGGCTCCCTGTCCCTAGATGTGCCCCTGTTCTGACAGCCCTCCAGGGCCAGTATCACAGAGACAGCCATGTGTGGACCCAGATAGCTGGTGTGGGGAGCATATCCAGCACACTCTCCCTGTGAAGCCCTGGTCCCATCCTGAGCACTTGGGGCCCCTACTGGACCTGGGAGGAGGTGCGTGACCTTGTGGCACCCTGGGGTAGGCTCAAAATCCAAAGGCACTTTGCACCAGGTGGAAGCTCAAATGCCTGCATTTATGAGGCCACACTTATTTCAGCCAGGATGCATGTGTGAGGCCACTCAGATGGCACACCAGTGCCACATGAAGGCCAAGGTCTTCTGGGCACAGTGGGTGTCCATGACCAATTTCAATCATCAGTCCAATCATGCCCAGAAGACCATACCCTTCATGTGGGTACTGACCCATATTTAGTGCCCCAGGAGCTAGGCCACACTCCTGTGAGTGCTGCCAGTAGGGGCGGCCTTCCTTTGCCCACAACCTACCTTGATGCCTCCGGTGACATGTCACAAGGGATGGGGACCTCAGGCCTTCAGCACCCTGCCCCAGCCACTTCCCAGCTGCTCTATCCATTGGCAGCTCAGGGAGCCCTACCAATCAGCTGCCTCACCCTCAGCCCATCCACATACCCCACTACCAAGAGTGGCAGGCCATGCCACCAGTGGCTGTCAGCAGCAGCAGCACCAGCACCTCCCTGGTGGGGGTGGGAGGGGGCTGGCTGGGTGCCAGCCTGCCACTCACCACAAGCCATGGATATCAGGTGCAGGCAGACACCGTCACTGACAGGGAGCCCCATGCCAAGCCACCAGCTTTGCTAGCCCCAGACACATGCACTGGAAGAGGACCTTCCCAGTCCTCAGCCCCTGCCCTTTCATCCTGCCTGCCCTACCCACACTGTCTTGGCTCAGATTCCACCCCCCTTCACCCCACAGCATGCAGAGAGGCAGAACATAGTTCAAAACTTTATTGAGAAGCCCATATCCCTGCAGATGGGCAGGCACAGACCTCTCACATGCTGAGGAAGGTGTCAATGGTGGTGGCAACATCCTCCTTGGCACTGGGGGATGGGGATATGTAGTTCTGTGACAGGTAGACTCCAGGCAGTGCCAGAGGTTGTAGGTCATCCCATGTTTTCCCCCCACCTCCCAGTCATAGCTCACAGTCCTCAATGAGGTATTCAAGTGTCCCCAGAGCACCAGCAGGATCATCAGCACCAGGGTGTAGTGGCTTGGGAATCCCTCTCTCTGCACAAATAACTCATCATGCACTGCCTAGGGCATATGCAGCAGGGGTACACTTGGGTCATTCTAGGTGGGGCCAGAGCTGGTGCAGTAGGTCTTCAAAGGAGGCATAGGTCATACAGAATGTGTCCCACTGGTCATTGTCTAATGCCCAAAGCATGATGTGCTGCCACCAGTCCTGGCTGCCATGATGAGCTCAGAGGCAGCAGAGCTGGTGGGACAAGAGGGTGACAGCAGTCCTGGTAGGGGTCTCCTGGATCCCATGGTTGCTGTGGCTGGCAGCAGCAGCTGCATGACAGTGGGGAGTCCATAAGGCCATGTACAGTGACTCCAGCAAGTGACTAGAATGGGTGGGGGAGTTGGGTGGCGCAAGGTGGCCAAGCGGCAGGTGCTCTGAATGGTGGCAGGTGAGCAGGACACCTGTGGCTGCCCTGAAGAGTGACAACCCTTTCCCTGGGTACCAGAGCCAGAAGCTGGGGCAGCCAGGCTGGGAAGCGCAGCTGCAGCAGCAGCAGAGCAGGCATTTGCTGCCTATGACTCTGCCACAACGTTGCTCTGACACAAAGCATCTGTCCAGGGATCACAGTGCAGAGGGTGTGCTTTCAAGATGGCTGCCAAGTGCTGGCAGCTGTCTCTGGCTTCAGCATGGCTTCCAAGTGCTGGTAGCCATGTGCCTGAAGGCTGCAGGTCCCCCAGCGGCCACAGGAGCATAAGGCAGGGCTGGACTGACCTGGGACTAAAGTTAGTCCCAAGTCCCACCACATGTAGACACCTGGCAAAAAATGCTTAATGCACATTAGCTTAATGTGCATTAAATTTAAACCTGATTAAATTCATGTGTAGACACACCCAGTGAAAGTAAATAGTAGTAAATCCTACAAAAATATGAAGAAATGGTTTGTATAGTATTTAAGATGAGATTACTTTTCTCTCTGAATAATCTATTCGTATTCCAGGGGTAGACTGACAATTAAAAAAACCCAATCAATTATTCTTGGCAATGAATTATCACTGATTAAATATATCCTTGGCAGCTCATTCCCAGATGATATCATATTAAATAAAACACCTTATGCTTTTAAAGAAGATGACTATTTTCCCAGTATTTATTCAGTGACATATCAGAACAAGTCTAATATGAGCAATACATCTGGCAATATTTCCAAAAGATGGATTAAAAGGTCAACTTTTAAGCTAAAAGTTCATTCAAGAAATCAACATTTTATTGTTTATGTCAATATCCTAGGAGACTTATACAGAAGTAATTACGTAAGATAAGGTAATTAAGAAATAGCTACCTTTTCATTCAACACATGTTATGTACTTTTATGCTTATACAGTCGTGTATGTCAAGTGACAGACTAAAGTTTATGGTTACAAATGTCACGGGAGCCCAAGAGAATTAAGCACTACAATCTGATATAGTTTCAAAATCCCACCCAAACCCAGGGCTGTTGATCATATAAATGTCTAGCAATTGTAATTGAAGCTTTTTTTTTTATTCTGCACACTGAAAAATAGACTTAACTTCTCTAATGAAACAAGTAGACTATTCTACCAGCAACCGGGCATACCAGTTCTACGTGTTTTCTATGTTTCAGTTTCTCATTATCTCTCTAAGAAAGTCTGTAATTTCATCCAAAATATATAAACACATCAGTATACTTGTTTTGCATAAATTACAATGGATGTAATAACAACTCATAAAACCCAAAACAAAATGATACAACAAAATTGGCGTCTGTATAGGTATTATGGATTTTTCTCTTGATACTTTATTTCGTAGGTTGTTGTTGTTATTATTAACAATAACATTTATTAAAATGGTTACTAAAGAAACAAATAGAACAAGACTTATTTATGCTAGGCACTGTACAAAGTGAAACAGGTCCTGAACCAAACATCAGATAGTCCAGGACATAGGGACTAGCATAGGGTTTTGTGGGGTGTGGGGGAGGAGGACACTGCTGGTCAACAGTGGGTACCAAGCTGAGAGTCCCCATGAAGTCCGTAGTGTGGGGGAAGGCATTAGGGGGGCAGGAAGTGTGGAGATGGTAGGGGGGCAGGCAGTGGGATAGACAGATTTCCTGCCCCCACTACAACCTTTAGCTTGCATCCCCCCTTCAGGCTTTCTGGCTGCCCCCTCTGCCTCAGGCTCCCAGGTGCCCCCCCTTGCTCCATTTCTGTCTCCCAGCATCTCTGGATCCCTGATCTCAGGTGGGGCCAGAGCCAGAGGTGCAGCAGCTACCTGCCCTCCAGCCTCCTTGTACGCTATTGCAAGACAAGAAGCTTTTCTTCCCCATGTTAAAAGTAGATGGGGGGGAGCCTCATCTTGGAATTCAGTAAATAGCACACTTTATTGTATTTGTGCCTAATTCCATGAATCAGCCATATTGTTGTTTCTCGTGTAAAATACAGTATATTTATGTACACCTCTACTGAGGCTATTCTCCACAATATTCTTGAGCCAAGTTATTACCATACTCATGAACTGTCAACTGCACATTCATAGATTTCATAGACATCAGGGCTGGAAGGGACCTCGGGAGATCATCGAGTCCAGCCCCCTGCCCAAAGGGCAGGAAGTCAGCTGGG
>NW_017728906.1:32541007-32604709 GCF_001723895.1 Crocodylus porosus
GCCAGCATTTTGGTCGCTTTACTAGCTGCAGCATCGCATTGGAGGCTCATGTTCATCTTGTCCTCAGCACCTTCTTTCTGAACCCACTATAATCTAAAGTAATTAAAGAGTGAATATTGCTATTCAGCAAGAAAAGAGAAAATAGAAAGAAATCAATATAAATTAGAAGTATAAGCAATTGATAAGGACAGCTAAGGACTTCAAGAACAAAATCTACACCAGCCAAAGTTAACAATGTGAGTTTATTATTATTATTTATAGAATATTAGTAACAAAATAAATTATATTAATGTTGTAAGCTCATACCTATGTGGAAATAGCAAGGAAAATATTAATAATGATACAAAAAAGATAGGAACATTTAATAAACGCTTGTGTTTTGCAACTGGAAAGAAGCAGGCTAGCATTCTTGCATTCTGTAGGAATGATGAGGCATTCCAAGTCCATTAACAACTAAGTTGAATGTTAACATAGAGATAAACACTGAAATCAGGAGGTTTCGATTAATTTAGAGTGGGCTATAATATTTAATGGTCCCTCCTGGCCATAAACGCTATACATTTAAAATATCAAAAATTCCCACAAAAAAGAAAAGGAAAGTTTCTGCTTTTCATGGGTCTGATGTATTTTCACAGGAGTATAATAAAATCCTTAATGAAAGGACAATTCTGCTGAAAAATATCCACCATCATTTTGATTCGCTGTATACACCTATCATTCAAAAAAAGTGAGAAAAAGATGACACGGAGTGTGATGTAATTTCTTAGGACATGCAACTAACCCCCCTTAGTTTTAACTGAATGTTGGGAATGTCAAAATACTTCTTAAGATTAACTTAACTTCTAAACTAAATTCCTTTGCAATGTGGTAATGTATGGACAGGTTTCCACATTGCATTATGAGATCACATTTTACTCCCAACTTTAAAATTGCCATAAATTACCCACTAGTACCAAACTTTTTGTTTTTTCAGTAGCTGTGTTCATCTTTGAAGAATGTACAAGGACTATAAAATAACATTAACCCCTCATGACTGAACAACACATATATTTATTGAAGGAGTAAGTGGCAGGAATCATAAGCAAGGGCTATATTTGTACACTAGTCTTTTTAGTGGAATAAGCCTAAAACATTTGAATTATGATGGAATATTATCTATATATAGCTGTAGGCTTTTCTGTTAGAAAAAAATCAGTGTTTAGGGACCTTAGCGCAGATCTGATGCAAGCTTTAATAAAGAATATTAGACATCAATTCAGTTTTATGAATAGTTGATGTACTTTACTGGAGAGAGAGAGAGAGAGAGAGAGAGAATTTTAAAAGTTCATATTTTGAAATAGGTATATAAATATAATGTATTTGAATTACAGTAATACCCAGTTGCCCCTATCCTGACGGTTCTTTGGTAGTTACTGTACCAAAACATTAGAAAAACAGCCCTGTTTATCACTTGAAGAGCAAGATACATCAAAGACCATAATGATAATTAAGTAATCATAAATGAGTCATCAGCATAAATTATAAGAGTTGGCCCAAGGGCAATATGAGTAGACCTTCCTTATTCAGACTAGCTCTGAAAAGAGTTACCCAGTGTCAAAGAAAAACTGTTCTCTTCCTTCATGTTAAGTTCAAATCCAGACCAAAACACCCCTATATATGTAATTTGAGACTAAATCTGAAATGTCTATAACTAAAATATTTTCTAAGAAAAAACTAGAGAGTAAATGAAATACCAATATCAAAATTAAAGGGGCAGAGGGCTGCTTCCATTGTCATTGTTCATGTTACAGCCCAGGGCCTTATGATTTACATTACTGTTTCTACCAGTGGCTTGGGATGAGGCAGGAAGGGGAGGTACAAAGACCTCATTAGTGCCCAGAGGCACTCAACTGCCTTGAGCCCTGCTAGGGGCAGGCTCAAGGCTGAAGCAGTTAGTGAGCCCAAAGTGGGGAAAGAGAGAGAAGGAACAGCCAGACCAGGGGCCCAGTGATGAAAGGGACAAGCAAGAGCTAGAGCCTCAAAGCCAGGTCCAATTCAGTGGGCCCAGGCTGGAAGGTCTAGTGAGATTGAAGGGGAGGAAGCTGAAGCCCCACACAGGGAACATTACCATAACAGCCATGAGGCATGGGGTGTGGTAAAGGAAAGGATTTGAAGCCATGTAATTAGCTCTTAAGGCTTTGTGTTTCCTACCAGGGACAGTGAATTAGAGTGAGGCCCAGCGAGGGACCTAGGCATAGGCAAAGACTGGTGGAGTCTACTGGGACTGAGGCCTAGTGAAGGCCTGTGGGCAGCTTGCCTATATATTATAAATAACATCAATGCATGGCAGGTGAAACAGGAAGGCACCTAGGGGCAGAGCAGGGCATGGCTGCGGAGCCACCAGGGGGCATCACAGCCACCCCTGGGACCCCAATGTGTTACACTGGTACATTGGCCAGGAATCTGGTCATGCAAAGGAGAGAGAGAACCAGTGAACTAAGTGAGGGCAGGCAGGATACAGACAGAGCTCCTGAGCAGCAGAAGTAAAGCAGCATTGGAGGCAGCATTGGACATGCTGGAACCTGAGTTATTAAAGGCATAACTCTCTATGGACTAGGTGGGTGGAGAGGTGGACCGTCTGTGGTGAAAACTGGTCGTAGAACGCCAAGCCCGTGAGCAAGCTGAGGCAGAGGTCACTTCCCAGAGATAGAAGATGCTGAGAGGAAGCAAAAAAAGCAAGAGCAGAGAGTGGAAAAGCTCACTGGCAGCTGAGGCCGAGACCAGGAAAGAAATAAACAGCTAATAGAAGCAGAGCCAGAAAGAAGCCAAGAGTGGGAGGCAAAGCTACAAGCCCTCCAAGATGAAGGGGATGCTCTTACCTCTCAGCCTGGGAGAAGATCCCACTTCCCAAGTGGTGGAAAACTTTCATGCAATCTTCAGAAAACTGTAATATTCAGAAGACTCAATAACCACTCCTTCCAAAATAGTGTTCTCTAATGAACACAGTCAATTCACCACCTAATAAAAACAGTTGCACCTGCCCAGTCCAAATTTAACAGCTAACAAAAACATTCACGGAAGATGGGATTTTTGTAGAAAGGTTTGCATTTCCATGAAAAATTAGACCCTTTTCTGGCAACAACAACAAAAAATGGATTTTTGGGGGGTACAAAATCAAAATCCCATATGAAAAAGAAAATATTTTCAACTACCTCTCCTCTATTGATGGCATATATCAAAAGGCAGGTTTGTACTCTTCTCCTAATCTTCCAAAAAAGCTTCTATATACTGTGTTGGAAAAACTGAAATCCTCACTGGATCTAATCTCCATCTAATCTGAGCACATAGGGATTTGGTTACAACTAAGAATGGAAGAATGGCAGGGCTGTGAAGCTGGAGGCAGAAATCCAGCAGAAACCCTGTTAGAACCATTTCATAGTTTCATAGTTGGTAGGGTCAGATGAGGGTTTCCATCTGGTTTCCATCTGGATGAAATGGCATCTTCCTCTATTTTACCTGCTGCTGTCCTAAGCAGCAGCTTACAGATAGCAGCTGAGAGGTAGTGGCCACTTTCTAAGCCTGTAATATTTTAACTTTGTTTTATATGATTTGTACTTGGAAAATCCAGTGCTATTTTGTACAGGTTAATTGTGAACAGGTTCAGTGTTTTCTGTGGACACCAAATGTTTTGTGATAAGGGTCTGGTTCATCCTCCAGGCATCCTACACTGCATTGTTTTTCACTCCCCAACACACAATGCTTCAATTGACTACTCTGGTATAGAGCCAGCACTCTACTAGTAGAAGAATCAGTAGTAGTAGAGCCAGAACTCTAGTACCCTACCACCCCAACCTTTTTTTTTTTGGTGACAGTTGTGACAATGAGATCCCTTGCACTGCTGTACAATAAAAGCTATCTTTCTAACAACCAACTGTATCCTTCCCCTCTACTTGACCACAGCCCCTCAACATTTTCCCCTGTCCTCCTCCCCCCAGCCTCTGAGAACCAAAAAGTGTGGAAACACGCACTTTTTTCCCTGCTTCCAAGTCAGGCAAGCACATTTCAGACTTCAGTCACTTTTAGGCAATTTCCATTTATTGCACTTGTGCTTAGGAAAAAATGGAAAGCAGATAAGTGAAAACACCCTTAGCCACAAGTCATCTACCCCCTAGGACAACCAAGCATAGGTACAGGCACTCCTCATCTGCTATTCATTCGCAGTGGACACGTCTATGTGAGATATTTACTGCGCAGTTGACTAAGTTACTGTGCAGTGAACACTTAGGCATCTGTGCTTGCACCCCTATTAGGGCACACACAACAAAAATTCTACAACAATGTAGTATTTGTAATACTACAAGTACTACTCTGCTGTTGGAGATTCTTCATGCACAGCAGTGCATGTGTAGATGCTGGCCCAGCTGGCTTAGGGCACACAGTTCTTCAGCCAGCTGCTTTGCAGCATGTGGAGCCCAGTTGGAGCAGCCCTGGGCTGGCAAGCTGACCCCCCAGGTCTGCTGCCAGCCTGGGCTGCTCCACATGAGCTCCACATGCTGTGCACACAAACTCCAAAGCAATACGCTCTGAAATTTTTTGCTCCTGGGTGCATTCTCAAACAGCGTGCAAAAACACTCTGAACCAATATACTCTGGAGTTTATTCATGCACATTAATCACACATGGAGATGTGCCCTGTGAGGCATATTGGTCTGGGTGCCCACTCCCACCCCGTCATGTTTGAGCCACATCATAGAATTGTGAAGCATTCCCAGTCACTGACTTTTGGTAGAGTTCAGTTGTTATGTGTTCACCCCCTCTAGGGTTTAGAAAATGGATTTTAGAAGATCAGTTTTAATTCAAATAAATTGATTTTTTTAATATCTTAAACATTCATCAGATAATTTCAGAATTAAGTTCGAATTGTCTAAGACAGATAAACAGCTTTTCCCGTAAAGCAAATGGACAAAACTTGAACCCAATCTTTAAATGAGTAACAGAAGACATCTTTAACTATGGCAGCCGAATGACTAAAGCATGCATACAAAATGCATGCATAGAAACAGATAGCACACATGCATGTAAAATCTGTGAAGTTTTATACATACAGGTAAGGAGATTTACAAGGGTTGCAGTCTTTTGTGGAACCATCCCCCATTACAACATAAGTGAGGACTTCTGGTTTCTTGTAAAAATGTTGTTGGAAAGAGCTTTTCACCTGACCACCATGGAAAAAAGATCCAAAGCGAGGTGTTACAGCTTGATTTTTGTTGTATTTCTTTTTCTGGCTTTCTGAAGTGAGGGACCAGGTTTAAGTAAACATTTTGATTTGAATTCTACAAGTTCTTAGAAAGGAGCAGTGTATGAACGCTGACGTATATGGACTTTACGTAAAGAAATTCTGCCATTTTTGAAGCCAGATCTAACCTTTGTATCAACAAATTATACACAAAAACTTCAGTCAAAGCTTCAAGGTAAGAAAACATATACCTAAAGGGATCCTTTGTGTTTTGATTTTAAAAATACACTCATTTACAAGCAGATTTTGAATGCCTGCCACTGACTAAGAAAATAAAACTTTCATTTATTTTTTTTAAAGATAGGCCTCTTTTAGCAATATATAATAATCATGTAGCACAAAAAACCTGTTAATGTAACGTATGTTAAAAGGGACTGATTTAAATCCAGAAAAGCATGGAAATTTAGGGTTAGGAGTGGCTTTGCCTTCCATTAGAGGGGCACAGAGCAGTCATACTATATACAAGCTATGAACCTTATACAGTTCATACGTACAAGTTAAGCAAGCCAAAATGATGTAAGGTTAGAATTTTAGCCTTCTTCAGTCCTGCACCTTTAATTCAAATTTGTACTGTTTATTTAATACAAAGTTTGTATCTCTCATATGCCAACCCAAGCATCTTCTATTTCTGTCAGTTAAACTGATTATTTCTAATTTCACCGTCTTGCTATTCAAATCCAATTTTTGTAAATGATGCTAATTTCTCTTTCACTCTGTTATGATTATAGTTCTTATAAAGCCCAAGAACTAGTTATCTACCTATGACATTCCAGATTAAGCAGGAAAATTTGGCAGAGATCACAGTCATCACTGCTTCAATAAATAGGTCAATAAATAAACCCAGTCATAAATTATTATAACATTATTGTTTCTTAACTGTGAATAAATGCCATTCATGAAAGTTAGGGTCTGATAGACTAGCCAGACATAATACAGGAAGGTAAAGTGCATTCTTATGTTATATAAAAAAGCTCTGTCAATGTACCCAAGTCCTGATCTGCAACTCACATTAGTAATGCTATTCCAGGAATTTTCTGGAGACAGATCATATTAATCACTTATCTTTGCGGCTTACATATCTGGGCACAGTGCAACTAATGACTGAGGTGCCTCCATCAAGTTGGAATCCATACCATTTACTGGGAAGACAGCCATGTGAACTACAACGCCCAACTACAGTAGCTTCAAATTTAATATAATTCATAACATCCTACATGGCAAGAGAATTTTCCCAGGAAATGGTAGACATAGGTTCTGGGCCCTCTTATTTCTCTAAAGATTAGCCTAATAACCCAGCTATAGGCTGACCTGGGCCCTCCAACCCTCATTTTCACTGACGTTGACCCCGTAGGCAGCAAAAGTGCAAAATTAATGGGGCCAGAAGGACATCAAGCAGGAGAGTGCCCGACTCTGTGGGACAGTGAAAAAGGCAATCCTGGGTGTTAGGGAGAGGGAAATCCTGGATTCTACTCCTCAGTATCAGAGAATTATTTCTATCTTATACCTCATATAAATGTATAAACAGTTCTGGCAACAGGAATAAAATGGTTTTCATTACATTTTCAGTTTTTAAAAGCCAAAAAGTATTTATAGAAAACCCAGTCAAAAACTGAACATTTTTACAGACAGCATTCCAGTCTTTACATTTTAAAATAAACAACAGGAATATATAGACCAAAAGGATTTTTTGAGAGAATGTTTAGAACTCTCTCTCCCAAAAAATGACAACATGTAATAAACACACTAATCTGTCCCGTGTCCACGTCTTCCTATTTTCCACATCTGCCTACTCCACCCCACCCCACCCCACTCCACTCCAGTTTGAGAATTAAATATCTATCAAGAGGATACTCTTGGTGCATAGGGGCGGTAGAATATCTAGGTACAAGGTCTGATTCTCTTATAAATCATGCTGCTTTTATGTTTCAAAGGATACCACAGAACTTGGCTCTAGATGAATAATTTGAAGAGTGCCAGAGTCTGTATCCTCAAATAACCGTGGCACAAGCACAGTACTAGAGATGAAATATTGTTTGATCGATGCAAACATATAAAAGTCTGGTTAATTTAATACTTCTATACTCATAATAAAAGTAGGTAGGAGCCCTCCAGTTTTTGCACAGCCAGTGCTACACGACCCATGAAATAGTGTTGACTGATTATGTCATGATATTCTATTCATTTGAAAAGTCATTTCCTTAGAAAGGCGTGTCAACATTCATGTTTAATTTCTAGCAGGAGATTAAGGAACACTACAAATGCAACAAATTTCCTAGAACTCTTTCAATAAGAGTCTTCCATTTGAAAATGTATAACTGAAACAGATGGAGTTATTTTAGACCCTAATCCCTTCAACAGATCCATGTGAATGGACCCTTCAGCTACGTATATGATTTCAATGAACCTTATACAGTATGAATCTACACTCTGTCTGCATTTTCCCATTTACAGAAACAAGCAAACTTCATCGCTGGTGTATTTCTATTGACCTCAAGGAAATCTCAAGTTAAGAGATTTCCTAAAATATAGTATAGTTGGTTAAATAACTATTGTTCTTAAATAAAAGCGATTACTATGAAGGATGAGAAAAGCTTAGAGAGATAATCATAGAAGATTAGGAGGTCATCTAGTCCAACACCCTTCTCAAAGCATGACCATCCCCAACTATATCATCCCAGCCTAGCCACTGTCTAGCTGAGTCTTTAAAACCTCCAAGGATAGTGATTCTACAGCCTCTCTGGGTAACCTATCCCAGTTTACTACCCTCCTGGTGAGAAAGTTTTTCCTAATATCTAACTTAAACTTCTCTTGCTGTAACTTGAGACCAGTCCTCCTTGTTTGGTCATCCACCACCACTGAGAAGAGTCTAGCTCCATCCTTTTTGGAACCAGAGTTCAGGTAGGTGAAGGCTGCTATTAAATACCCTCTCAGTCTTCTCTTTTCTACATTAAATAAGCCCAGTTCCCTCAGCCTTTCCTCAGAAGTCACGTGCTCCAGCCCTCTAACCATTTTCATTGATCTCTGCTGGAATCCCTCCAATTTGTCGACATCCTTTCTATAGTGGGGGACCCAAAAGTGGACACAATACTCTAGATGTGGCCTCACCAATGCTGAATCAATCTGCTGGCAATGTTCCTATTAATGCAGCCCAGCATGCAGTTAGCCTTCTTAGCAACAAGGGCACACCATTGGCTCATACTCATCTTATTGTCCACTGTAATCCCCAGGTCCTTTTCTGCAGAGCTGCTGCTTAGCCAGTTGGTCCTCAGCCTGTAGCTGTGGATGGGATTGTTCCATCCTAAGTGCAGGAATTTGCACGTCTTCTTACTGAATTTGATGAGATTTCTTTTGGCCCAATCCTCCAATTTCTCAAGGTCTCTCTGATTCCTATCCCTACCCTCCAGTGTATTTACTACTTCACCCAGTCTGGTGTCATCTACAAACTTTCTGAGCTACTACCTAGATAGTGATCTATTTATTACTACCTCTGAGCCTGATGATCCAGACACTTTTCTAACTGCCTTACAGTCCATTCATCCAACCCGTATTTCCTTAACTTGCTTGTGATAATGTTGTGAGAGATGGTATCAAAAGCCTTGCTAAAGTCAAGGTATATCACAGCCACTGCTTTTCCTACATCCACAGTGCCATTCACCTCATCGAAAAAAGCATTCAGGTTCATCAGGCATGACTTGCCTTTGGTGAATTCATGCTGACGTTTCCTAATCACATTCTTCGTCTCCAAGTGCTTAGAAATGGATTCCTGAAGAACCTGCTCAATGATTTTTCCAGGGACTGAGGTGGGGCTCACTGATTTGGAGTTCCCTGGATCCTCCTTCTTTCCTTTCTTAAAGATGGCCACTATATTTGCCCTCTTCCAACCATCACAAGTTTTCAAAGATAATAGAAAGCAACTCAGAAATCACATCAGTCAACTCCTTAGGCACCCTTGGGTGCATTGTATCCAGCCCCATGAACTTGCCTATGTCCAGTTTTTCTAAATAGCCTTCAACCTGTTCTTTCACTATTGGTGACTGCTCACCTCCTCCCCAAACTGTCCTACCAGGTACAGTAGTCTGGAAGCTGACACTGCCTGTGAAAATTGAAGCGGAAAAGTCATTGAGTATTTCAGCATTTTCTGTATCATCTCTCAGATGAAAAAAGGTATTAATACATATCATTTGTATTAATACCTATCATTATCATATCATATCATGGTTTGTAATGCACTCTCCAGCCTCACAAGTTGGAATGTTTTAAAGTTGCACTAGGCGAAAAACATGACTTAAAGAAAACTGAAGTCCTGGAAATGTATAAAATCATTAGATAAGAACTACATATGTACATAAAATGTAGAAAACTCATGTCATTACACAAAAATCTGAATGAATTACATTTAGTGCAGGTTATTATTCTGAAAAGTTGTCAATATTTTCCATCACTCAACAAAAAATTACACTTTCAAGGACTAGGATTTGTTTTTGAGGGAAAAAAAGGTCTGATTTCTCTGAAAATTGTGATTTTTCATCAGAAAGAATGGACATGCACACACAACAAACATCAAATATTTTTATTTAAAAATAGCATTACAATGTTCCATTTCCCCACTCTCTCTTCTGGGCTAAGCTACCAAGCCAGAAGATTTAAACCAAATTGTTTGAAAACAATTCCCAGCAGGGTGGACTATTATACCTGGAAAGTCATTTGAAGGAAGCACTGCAAGCCCCATTTCCAAAATATTACATTAGACTATTACATTTTAAAATTACATTAGATAAGACAGGCTAAAGTGGTGACTGAACTTAGATTGGCAATGGGAATCAAGGACAACAAAAAGTCTTTCTTTAGGTACATAGGGAACAGGAGGAAAACAAATGGGAGTGTAGGGCCATTGCTCAACAACTCAGGAGAGCTGGTTACTGGTATCTTGAATGACTACTTCACCTCAGCCTTTCACTGGACCAAGGAGAAAACCATGCCAGGTAGAATGGAAAATGAGCATGGTAAGAATAATTGCCTTCCTACTATTGCCATAGAATTGGTATATGACCAATTTAAAAAAATCAGACATATACAAGTCAGCAGGACCAGATGATCTTCACCCAAAAGTGCTGAAGGAGCTGGCCAAAGTCATTGCAGAACCCTTCATGAAACTCTTCCACATCTCATGGTGCTCTGGGGAAGTCCCTGTGTACCAAAACCCCCATTTTTTTTTTTAATGCATTCCCTCTCCTTCCCCAACCATTTCTGACTTTTTCTCTCCCATATGACTGTTTTATTGATACTAGATGATTTAGGCCTACATATGTAAGTTAGCATAAGTCATGTCAAGTTTCCATCTTGTAATGTCAAGCATCCATCTTATCCCCATGCCCGGTTGTGTAACCCATGACTCACACCTACCCCTCCAATGTAACTTGGTTCCTGAATGAATGGGGATGAATAAGGGCACTTGAGAGACGATGGCAGTAGGTCTAAAAATACCTTCCTCTGAATAACCAAACCATCAACACCAACACCTGGACCGACAACCCAGCCCTTGGAACCACCCTCAGCATTCAAGAAACAAAAGATGAGGCAACCCACCATTGTGCCAGGCTGCACATGCTCAGTAAGAACACCTGGAGCCCTCTGGAACAGAAGTGACCTTGCCTAGACAGGCCATCCCCATAGGAGATCAGAGGTAGTCTGCCCCATAAAAGGGGTAGTGAAGACTGAATCCTTGGGACACCCTCTCCATCTGGACCAGCACCACGCCACACCACCAATCCACCCAGAGGCCCTGCTGATGACCCCCCTCTGGACAACACCTACTGGACAAGGACCCCTTTCCAGCCTGGATAGGTAGCTATTACCCCCCAATCCCTCTTCAACCAAGGACTTGGACTCTGCTTCTCTTCACTACCTGCACTCCAACCCTTCCACAGTGTCTCTTTCTCCTGCTGCCATTGTAAGTGAGTGTGAGTATGTGTGAACCAATAACTTAATGGGGCTGTGTAGCATGCTGTCTGTTTAATAAACCCGTTATTTGGACCCCTGAGTTGGATTTTGTTTTCCTATAGTTCAGGCCTGCTTCAGTCTCTGCTCCTCGCCCCTCTAACTTCTGTCTCATTTCTCACTCTCATGCTTCTGGCTCACTGCCACCTCCAACACTTGTTCTGAGCTCCTCTCTGCCTCCAAACTCCCTGTTTCTTTGCCACTGTCTTATCCCCACTGCCTTTTCCCCTGAGCAACCAGGTTTCTGCCCTAGTTTCTTTCTTGGATGTCTCCTCCTTGCCACCATTTATCTGCACCCCTCCCCCAATATCCCAGCTGCCTGTCTCATTTTCAGCTCCAAGCTCCCAGGTTTCTCTTTCTCTCTCTTTCCTGGCTTTCTTCTTGCCACAGACTTTTTTTTTTCTCCCTCCCCACCCCTGCACTAGTGACCTTAAGTAACCCTGGGGCCACTTGACCTTAAGTAACCCCAAGGCTCAGTTTCTCAGCCAGCTTCTCTCTAGTCCACTGGTTCTAATCTCAGTTCTGGAAAATTTCACTCCCTACACTTAAACTCTCTCTCTCTCTCACCTTAACCTTCCCCCAAGTATCCCAGGCACCCCAAGCACACACATACACATTGTACCATCCAAGTTAGGAACCTACCTGTATATGTGTGAACTGGTGAGTGTGTGTGGGTGGGTGTATGTGTATATATATATCATTATGTGCATGATATACGAATTAGTGACATGTGTATTGAGTGTGTGGGTATTGACAATTACACACTAAAAATTAGACAAAAAGTATGTGCTTGAATTGGTGATAGGTATGCATGTGCCTGAGCTGGTAGTGTGTGTGTGTGTGTATGCACCTAATTGATTTGTGTGTTTGTATATGCACAATTGTGTTACACCCTCCTGTCTAACAGCGCAATATTGAGATCCTGAGAGTTGGCCTGACCCCACAGGATAACACCTGAGGACTGGAAGAGGGCCAGTGTTTTGCTCATCCACAAAAAGGGCAGGAGGGAGGACCCTGGTAAGCCTATCAGCCTACCTTCCATCCTAGGGAAAATCCTAGAAAAGTTCATCAGGGAGTCTGCCTGCAATAAGCTTGTAGAAGGTAAGATACTGAATGACAGCCAGTATGGCTTCATTGCAGGCAGGTGTTGGCTTACCAAACTCATCTCCTTCTATGAACAGCTAACTAGCCACCTGGATATGAAAGAGCAGGTTAACATTGAATACCTTGATTTCCAAAAGCCCTTTGATCTAGTATTCCACAATGTAATCATGAGAAAATTGGAGGATTGTGGGCTTAATTCCAAGACAGTCAGGTGGGTGAGAAACTGACTGCAGGATAGAACCCAGAGAGTCATATTGAATGGATCTGTGTCATCCTGGTGAGAAGTGGGCAGCAGTGTCCTGCAGGTGTTGGTACTCGGTCCAGTACTTCTCAACATCTTTATAAAAGGTTTGGCTATGGGAGTGAAGAGCTCACTGGCCAAGTTCGCGGATGACACCAAATTATGGGGGAGTGTGGACACACTTGTAGATAGGCTACAGTTACAGGCAGACCTATACAGGCTAGCAAGTTGGGCAGATCTGAATCTGATCAAATTCAGTGTCAAGAAATGTAAAGTGCTCCATCTTGGTACGAGCAACCCCCAGCACACCTACAGGCTTGGTGGCACAAAACTGACCAGCACCATGAATGAAAGGGACCTGGGGGTAATAATACACCACAGTATGAATATGAGTTGGCAGTGCGATGCTATAGCCAGTAGGACAAATAATAGTTTGGCATGCATCAATCAATGCTTCTCCAGCAAAATCAAGAATTTACTCAGCACTGGTAAGACCACAGCTGGAATACTCTGTCCAGTTTTGGGCACCATAATTTAACAAGGACGTGGACAAGCTTGAGAGAATCCAAAGAAGAGCCACCCATGTGATCAGAGTTTTACATGGCAAGCCATACAAGGAAAGACTGAGGTATCTGGGACTCTTCAGACTGAGGAAAAGAGGGCTGAGAGAGGATCTGGTAGCAACTTACCACTACACTAAGGGAATACCTGTTCACCAGGGCACCCAAGGGGAAAACCAGGAGTAATAGCCACAAACTCCTGGAAGAATGATTCATGATCAACATTAGGAAAAACTTCTTCACAGTCAGGGTGTCCAGACTGTGTAATAAGCTTCTTCCATAGGTGGTGCAATCACCTACCCTAGAAATCTTCAAGAGACTAGACAGTCACCTTGATGTCACCTAACCAGTTATCTTTCCTGCTTGGTGCAGGGGGCTGGACCCAATGATCTTCCAGGTTCCTTCTGGCCTTACAATCTATGAATCTATGAATAAACCAAGGGTTTAGGAAGCAATTTTGTATTTTCAGAGAATCAAGTGGACAATTTGTTTTAGTAGGTGTTTTCCTTTTCTACTTCTGATTGGTCCAAACTTTAGTCTTCGCACAAGCAAAACTTCCACCAATTTCAATGCTTTAGAACAGGGGTGGGCAATTATTTTGGCTGGAGGGCTGCTTAATGAGTTTTGGTAAGCTGTCAAGGACCACAAGGGTAGCCCCATCCCTTGACAGTTGCCCTTCCCCCTGGTAACTATCTTGTGACTGGAAGCCCCACCCCAACCCCTGATCTTTACCACCAGAAATTCTTCCCCTTGTCCTTGGAATAACTGCTTTTGAGAAGGTTTGGTATCTTGGAACCACCAGCCCCCCCCAAAAAAATTATATACTAAAGATCAAACATCTATAAAAACATATTTTAATTTTATTTAAAAAGATATTTTTGTCCTGATTTGTGTGTGTTTGTATCATGTATATAGAGGTAATTGCATAATAACTCAAAATGAAGTTTTACTCTTGTATATTGTGAGGAGAGTATGGAGGGGTGTGGGGATATGGGTGGGGGGCTATGCAGTATGTGGGGGAGGATGTAGGTGAATGTGTGTGGGTGTGTGTGTGGGCTGTGGGAAAGGGTGTAGAATCATAGAATCATAGGTTTAGAAAGGACCCAAAGGATCATCAAGTCTGACCCTAGATGTCTTTCCTGCTCATGCAGGGGGCTGGACAACCCCAGCCAGGTGACCATCCAGTTTTCTCTTGAAGACCTCTAGGGTAGATGATTGTATCACCTCTGGGGGGAGCTTGTTCCATAGTCTGGACACCCTAGTTGTAAAAAAGTTTTTCCTAATGTTCAGCCTGAAACTATCTTCCAGGAGTTTGTGGCTGTTGTTTCTAGTTTTCCCCCAGGGCGCCCTGGTGAACAGTTGTTCACCAAGCCCCTGATGTATGCTTCGGATATAGCGGTAAGCCACAATCAGGTCCTCTCTCAGCCTTCTTTTCTTTAGGCTGAAGAGTCTGAGATTTCTCAGCCTCTCCTCATATGGGTTGCCATGCAAGTCCCCAATCATGTGGGTGGCCCTTCTCTGGACCCTCTCGAGCTTTAGCACACCCTTGTTGAAGTGCAGCACCCAGAACTGGACACAATACTCCAGCTGCAGCTGCACCAGTGTTGAGTAAAGTGAAAGAATCACTTCTTCAGATTTACTAGAGATGCATTGACTGATGCATGCCAGAGTTTTATTGGCCCTAGCTACTACTGTGTTGCATTGCCAGCTCATATTCATGCTGGGGTCTATTGTTACCCCCAGATCCCTTCATCTGTAGTGCTGGTCAGGTTAGCAATGCCCAGCCTGTAGGTGTTCTGGGGGTTCTTCCTTCCCAGATGCAGCACTTTGCATTTCTCCATGTTGAACTTCATCTGGTTCTGTTCTGCCCAACATGCCAGCCTGTCTAGGTCTGCTTGTATCTGCAGCTTATCTGTGGGTGTCTGCACAACACCATATCTTGGTGTCATCCACAAACTTGGCCAATGGGCTTTTCACCCCTTCATCCAGGTCGTTGATGAAGATATTGAACAACACTGGGCCAAGTTCCAAACTCTGGGGTATGCTGCTGCCTGCATCTCACCAGGACAACACTGAGCCATTCATTTGGACTCTGCATCCTACCCCACAACCAGTTTCACACCCATTTGACAGTCCCACAGTTGAGCTCAATATTTTCCAGTTTTCTGATTAGTACCTCATGGGATACCAGGTCAAAGGCTTTCCAGAAATCGAGGTATATTATGTCAACCGCTTTTGTCTCATCCAGATGATAAGTCACTGAAAGAAATGAGGTTGGTCAGACAAGACATATCTGTGATGAAGCGATGCAGGCTGTCATTCAGTATCATTTCCTTCTGCAAGTTTGTCAGATATAGTCTCTTTGATTAATGTTTCTAGGATTTTCCCTGGAATAGAAGTTAAGCTAATTGGCCTGCAGTTTCCCAGGTCTTTGCACTTCCTCTTCTTGAAGATGGGCACAACATTGGCCCTCTTCCAGTCCTCTGGGATTTCTCCAGAGGCCCATGATTTTTGAAAGACCTTTGCCAGGGGCTCTGTGATTACTTTGGCCAGCACTTGCAGCACTCTTAGGTGGAGTTCATCTGGCCCTGCTGATTTATATATGCCTAATTTCTTTAACTGATCTTTTCCACCAGTTCTATGGCAATGGTGGGAATGGTGTCAATTCCACCCTGCTTGTTCTGTGCCCACCTGGCATGTTGTTCCCTTTGGTCTTGTGAAAGACCGAGGCAAAGTAATAATTTAGGAGTTCCATTTTTTCCTGAGTGGTAGTGACCAGGTATCCTGAGGCATAGAGCAGTGGCTCCATACTCCCATTAGTTTTCCTTTTACTTCCTATGTAGCTAAAGAAGGACTTCTTGTTGTCCTTGATTCTTGTACCTAGTTTTAGTTTGGTTTCTGCCTTAGCTTGCCTAATCTGGTTTCTACAAGTGTGGGCCATTGTCAAGTAGTATTCCCTAGAGGCTGTCCCAAGTTTCCATTGTTTGTACACCTCTTTCTTTTTCTGTAGGGCTACAACTTCCCTGCTTAGCCAAGAAGGTTATTTGACCCTTTTGCTACTTTTTCTCCACAAGGGAATGGATTTTTTCTGAGCCTTAAGGATTGTATCCTTAAGGAACGACCATTCTTCTCATGATCCCTTTACCTGTGGGCCTTCATCTCTCAGGGTATTCTCTACTAGTGACCTGAACTTATTAAAAATATGTGTTTTTGAAGTCTCAGACTTCAAGCTTAATATCTGTTTTGCCAGCCTTGTGATGGACAGTGAACAAAATCATTTCATGGTGACTATCGCCTAGGCTTCCCCCTATGTTTAAGTTGGTCGCCAGGTCATCCCCGTTGGCCAGGATCAGGTCAAAAACTGCATTGCCTCTAGCTGGCCTGTGCACCTCCTGAGTCAAAAAAAGCTCTTCAGTGCTGGTCAGGAAGAATCGTGATCGATCCAAGCTGGCTGAGTATTCCTCCCAGGCTCCAGGACTGCACATGACCAGGTCACCGGCTCTGTTGCACGGGGCTCACTTGCCCAAGCCCAAGGCTGCTGCAGGGAGGCCTGCATGAAGCTATCAGTGTAGATCATGGAGCTCAGCTGGGATGGCAGAGTGATGGATAGAGCTCACCAGGCTCCAGTGTGGAGCTTCCTATCATTCCCCAAGGCCTGAGCATAGCAGTGAGCAGGGCTGGGGCACCCGATCCATTGTGCAGGGATCACCCCAGAGGCACACAGCTCAGGTGGAGAACAGCTAGGAACTGCAACCAACCCAGGAACTGGATACAAGCCCCATGTGATGGAGCCAAGCAGACCCCATGCTCCTACCCACCCAGGCTCTGTGCTCCTGCCACCCTACCCTGCATCCCTACCAGCCTCCGGGCACCAGTGCAGGCTTCTGACTCCTGCTGACCACTGCTGCCACTCACCACCACCAACCCACTGGCACCACCACCAATCCCATCCCCCATCACCACCACTGTCAGCACTACTTCTCCTGCCCCTGGCTCCCACTTGTTGCCACTGCCACCCTTGCCCTGCTGCTTCCCTACTTTCTTGCCTGCCCCCACACAGCCTCTCCTCCCCTTCCTATGCCCATCCATTGCTGGCACCACCACCCCTTCCCCCACCTGCTGCTGCTTCCCTACCTGCAGAACTGGAGTAAGGGCCATCCTGCAGGCAAGGGTGGAAGTACAGAGTGCACTGCCTCGGAGGGAGTGAGCAGGACTCAGCCCTTTGTGAGCACATCAGAAGCAGCCTGGGGCCTGCCCAGATGCAGTGAATTGGTAGGTATCCACCTGTGGGATGGATTAAATCATCTGGCAGGCTGCAAGCCATATTTTGCCTACCCCTGCTCGAGAACTTGATGTCTACTAGTATGGGTTCTAAGACATCCTCCATCATAGTACAGGAAAAACATAAAACTCTTGACTTAATGATGTTCTGAAAATGGGACAGAAGATGTTTTAGTCCATTTGAAAATATTTAATTTTATTCAGCGCACCATATAACTTTATTTTAGCTTTGGGGCAATTAAATAAAAGGGAGTCATGGGAATTAGATTATTCTACTCCAAGTATTCCACAACCTGAAGTTCAGAGACCATGCATTTTATCTACTGTTCTTTACCTTGATGTTGCCTGGTATATGGAGATTTGGAAAAAAAAAACCCCCAAAGACAGACAGACAGAGAAGGAGAGAAAGAGATATGCATCATTCCAATAAATGAAATAAATTGATTTAAATGTTAAATTTTCCACTTAAAACCGTACTAAGAATCAGTTCATTAATGCATCAAGAATGTGCTGCTAGGCTGAAATGCAACCTTTCTCCAGATAACCACCACCTTTGTATTATCAAAGGCCTACACCTCACTGTACAAAATATGCTTAAATGCAATGACAATGGATATCTGCACAAATGTAAATTCTACCTTTAGTGAATAAATAGTTTAAATAACAATTACTTCCAATACTTGACTCTGGACAGAATCCTAGTTGTTTTAGTACCATAAAAGCTCAGAATATCTATCTGTAACTGTTTTATTTTTTTTTCTGTATAACTGCCGTGCAGCACTCTCACATTTATGTAACCTTGAAGTTTTGACTGTTAATCAAAATGAACACTTTGTACTTTTCTCCGCTGGCATTAAGCTACACATGTGCATTCTGTAAATTTCATTTCTTATCTAGAAACAAAACTTATGTAGAAAATCTGCCTAGCAATTACTGTGGAAAAGAAACTATCCTATCCCTGTATGCTTAGCTTATATCATAGTTAGTGTCACAGAGGCAGTCCAACCAAAATCTATACAAGAGGCAAAGAGGCAGGAAGTAGCAGAGACGACAACTGGACGATCCTGTAGGCCTGATCACCCTGCAGCCAGTTCTCAGCCTCCCCGCCTGGGCATATCCTAGTGAAAACGAAGGCCTCGAAAATCCGACAATCAACAACGATTCACCGTGTTACAGTTTTGTATTCACCATCCCATTTATGAGCTGTTGACCAGTTCTGGGACTTAAGGAGCAGGCAGCCGCACCTAGCATTGGACTGCAAGGGCTTGTTCCAGAACCCCGTGAACCAACGGACCCCCTTTGTACCCAGCATACTGTAACTGAAGAACCATCGGAGACTCCACTTCTCGACTGCCTCTCTTTGTAGCTTAGACAGCATATCTATGCTCTCTATACTTATATTTACTGCAACTTCATTCCAGCCGGCCTCCCCTCTTGTTTGTAAAACAAACTTTTACTTCACCTTATATCTACTCCGTAATAACTTCTACTACTAACATCCCATCTCAATGAGCCGTTGACCAGTTCTGGGACTTAAGGAGCCGGCAGCCGCACCTAGCATTGGCCTGGTTCCAGTGTTGGAATGCAAGGGCTAGCTCCGGAACCTCGTGAACCAACGGACATCCTATAGACTTATTACAAAGAAACTAACAACTTACTCTAAGTCATCTACTTGCGCCAGCTCGGCGAACCTCAAGGGCAGTTATAAAGCTACCTCCAATCCCGCCCAACAAGCCGCGCGCTCGCCTGCTCCGCAAAGCCCGCGGCTCCCCAAGCGGTGCCGGAACCGCTAGCCCGGCATTCCGCCACACTATCCAGCAAAAACTAGACAGGGAAAGCTTTTATTTCTAAGAAATTTGAACTTTGAAGGCTTGGATTTTGTTTAAATTTGAAAACAAGAATTGAGAGGTCTGAACCATATGGATTAAAAAATAAAAACTTTTATATGAATTGTAACTTATATACAAAGTGAAAATGCCAAGATCTAATTGGACTGGGGACCAAAACTTTAACACTTTACTAGTTTCTTTCATATTGTCCACACCTCATTTGGACACAGGCACAACTGAAGAAAAGAATGGAGAGCCATTTCTATGGTATGTTTTCCTTCTCAGAACTGAGGATTTCCCTCATAGGCTGTGTCCACGTATGGTGTGGATATTTGGTTCCCTGGGGACAACTATGAGTGGCATACCTTGCTCTACTGCTACTTGTCCCTGGGGAACTCCCATGCCATGCGCACTGTGGAGTGTGGCAAGTTAGCCTGGGAATGCTATGGGAGGCTGGGGCCAGCACTAGGCTTACCTGGGGTCCTGGGGGCTTCCTAGGGATGCAGCAGTGGTGATTCTGCTGTGCAGAGCCTGGCTGGCATTTGCAGTGTGGCTCTGGGAGTCCCAGCTCCACTTTTGAGCGGTAAATGCTGCCCATGCATTCTTTGCTTTGCTTTTTTTCTCTGAAGGTTTTTTTGCAAAAAACAAGCAAACACTCCACACTGCTCCCTTGCAGCATGAAGAACAACTGAGTATGTGGTACGTGGTGCCACAGACGTGCCTGCACCACCACGTACCATACACTGCACTTGTCTGGACATGGCCATAGTGTCCAAGGATCTGGACCTGGTAAGATAGACTTACAGACAAAAGGAGTGTGATACATTTCTCCCAAGTACTCACAGAGAATCTGGGCAAAAGGTAAGTTTGAAGAACTTAGAGGTCTGTAATATTTTATGAATGCTGTATATTTTACATGCATTCTAATTATGGTGTTCCTTGCTATAGGGTTACTAGGGTTCATTCAAGTGTGTATGTGGAGGAGGACCTGCAAATCCAAAGGAAATGGCTTTACAATAGCCCATCCATAAGTATTCAAAAGACAATAGAGGTTTTCCACCTCTTTCTACACTGCATTCAGCACCTGATAGTATGAACAGACAAAACAAATGTTAGTGATACCCAAGGATATGGATGTAATGTACATTACTTCTGTATTATACTTTAGCAATACAGATGTAGCAAAAATATTCCAACTTTAGCACTATTTCATTTTGGATCAAAGATAGGGTGACTCAACTAACTTTTATCATTACAGGATCATATAGAAATAACAGTTATGGCATAACACAGCTGATGCATGTTCCAGAGCTGCATCTCTCTTTCCGCATTTAAAGAAGCTAAAAGGTACCCTTAGTATGAACACTTAGCATGATTAAAAGTGAGCCTGTGAAAGCTGAAACAAAAATTATGGAGTTGATAGAAACATGAGCCCCTACACTCAGGAGAGGACCACACAGTAGCTGCAGAGGTTCAGATTAACTCTACAGTCTCAGAAACAGGAGAGTCTGAATAAAGACAGACAAGGTCTACATATTATTGTGTGAAAGACCTTTACTTATTATGCTTTGATTCCTTAGGTTGATGATGGTAAGTAATCACTTCATTTGAAAAAGTTGTGTTGTTTCATAGCTTGGTCAATAAATCAGGGACCCAGAATACAGAAAGTATAATACCAGTTTATTGAATAGAGGCCTAAATATCATGGCTAGTGCTTTGGATGACAGCAACAGGGGTTGCTGGCATTCATAAACCTCACCCCTGTACATCCCAGTCATTTGCCCTTTGTTACACTACTGTTACTGAAAGTAAGAGTAAAAGGTAGCCTTCTACTAGGGAGCTACTGTAGTCTGCCTCAGCTACTGCATATACTGTAAGGACCCCTGCAGGTACCTTCTAGAACATGTAAAGGTAACAATTTGTGGAGTTCTAACAGCTATCTGAAACCATTCATATGTGGAGCACAGTTTCCACAGAGAAGAAATGGAGATCCTGCTGAGTGACCATAGAGCTCAGGGAGCCAGTATAATTATAATAAAAGTATGTAATGCTACCTCAGGACAAGACAAACACCAAAAGGATGGACATGTGAAAAGCAACTCTAGTGAGACTAGAGAGGTAGTAAAGAAGCTCTGAAACTGTCTTGTTGTCACTGTCACTGTCTCAAGTGCCTTGGAAGGAGCCCCTCCATGCTTTGGAATCACCTTTCAGGATAGGAAGTTGAGGGGGAGTTCCTGGAGTTTCAGAGAACCCAAGGTACTAATCCCTGTTCTCAGGATTATTTAAGGGGACAATTGGACAGTACTCTTTAAATACAGAAAGCGTTGTTATAAAAAGGATGCCAATACATTATTAAGTTTCCACAAGGAAAGGGAAAATTAGCATTAGGCTTAAACTGCCACAAGGAAGATATCATTTAGGTATTGGGAAGACTTTCATAATTATGAGGATGATTAAGGACTAGAACACAGTCCCCATTAGCCATTATAGACTCTCTGTCACTGCAAGTTTTTAAGTGCAGATTAGATAAAGATTTGTCTAGGATGGATATACAAAGATAATCAAATTGGATGATCAAGGATCAAGAGAAATCTTGCACTAACAACCCCCTAAAGACCCTTCCACCCCTATTTTCTTATAACCTTTTTCTTACATTGTTTGAAGCTAAAGTTGGTAGGTGACTTGAAGGCCAGCATTATGTCAAGACCCTCTATACATAAGTTGTTGCCTCTAACAGACACCAGGGAAACCAAGTTTGGGAGGCTAAAATGGCAGCAGGAAGCAAAATAGTCTATGGAAGAATTTCAAGGAAACTTCATGATGGGAGTGTTAGGGTAGCTTGTTATATTTAGCCTTAGTTGGACCTGCTTGAGTTGTATATAACAGTAGTTGAACATTTTGTATTCTGTATCTGTGTTGTCAGCTACAGCCTTGGGCTCACCTCTGCCTTATGTTTTTCTACTATCATCATAGGCTTGTAGGAAGTGGCTTTCCCACTAGCATAAACCAGCTGAACTTGGAATCGACTGACTAAAGTAGATGGATGTAATGATTGGCTCCATTAATGAAAGGCGATAAGGTATCAATTGGACAGTGCCCAACTACACAGCCCTTGGCATTTCCAGTTTTGGTGGATGGACCAAATTAATATGTAAATAACTAAATTAATATGTATGCATGTAATGAGTTTGTAGGAACAAAGGACTATGCTGACAGGACAGAATGTGGACAGTATGATCACCACAAGGAAACCAATCAACAGTACCAGGAATGAAGAGTCATCAGAGGAGTAAACTTAAAGAAAAAGCATAAAAGGAGACAGGAAGAACGCTTAAATGCGTGACATCAACTGACCAACAACATCTGATTCATGCCACCCAGAAGATCACCTAGATGACCACCCTCTATCTTCAGAACTGCTGATTAGCAGCTGAAGTAACCCTGGAGTGGGTGAAATCATTGATCTAAATGTGTTTCTTGCTGTGTAGAAATTACCAATAAAACATTTCATGTATTAATAAAAAAGTTAGACTGTAGTTAAGTTAAACTGGTGCTTTGTGTATTCTGTGTTCACGCTGGGTTAGTTGAGCTTAGCAATCCTTTAGTGCCACCTGCTGGACATATTGGTACAGTAACTAGAGGTTCAGGGGTTATCTATTTTATGGCATTGTGTCCTAAATAGGACAGACCCAAGCATGCCCAGATCATCAACACTTATAGCCATGTTCCAAAGCCTAGAGTATGCCAAACAAGCCACTCTGAGTTCATCCCCAGTGTTTGCTCTCAAGAGTAGTGGAGACTTAACAGCAGCTGCCTTGAGTACCCTCAGTAGCAAAATTCTGGGTTTGAGCTATGACTGCCGGTGCCAACACTCAGGCCCATCCTAGCTGGATATGCCACTTCAGGGAGTTTCTTGATATGTAACTTGTATACAAAGGGCATTTCCAACCCAAACATAGTTTCTGAACCAGATAAAAGTCCTATTTCACCATAAAATATACTGGTGTAAAATCCAGAGTTCTCCAGTAATGTAATTAATGTAATTTAGGATTTATACCACTGAAATGGAGAGTTGGAGTTGACTTACAATGTTTAAACAACATTAAAATGTTGGCTGAATTTGAACAGACTTGGAGAAATTGAGAAATATGGCTTAAATTCTATCCTTTATCCTATTAACTTCAGCTGCACAAGTGCCTGTTTATTTCATAGCTGACTTAAATCCATTGTGCCTCAATGCAGACATTGTAGCAGAAACTTTAGTTCAGGATTAGAGCCTCAGTATCCCAGAGTTCATAAAGCTGCACCTAATTTGAACATTTCACTTGGTTTTTTTCACCCATAGCTAGGTCCAGGTTCATTCAAGGAGTTCCTGGTAATGCACACAACCACACAAACTTCAGAAATGTAACGTATGCTTGTGAAATGTTTGCATAGTTCTCTTGCCTCGGACTAATGGACAAGGATAAAACTAAATCATAGGACTGCCCTAAACTACATTTGTAAGTATAAGTAAAAAATATATGTAGTGTAAATGAACCATTGTATGGCTTAAGGCAGAGGTGGGCAAACTCCAGCCCACAGGCCGGATTCAGCCAGCAGTGGATTCCATTTCCCAGCAGCCCCTGCCCATGTCACCGCAGTTGGGGTCCACAGAGACCCCAGGAGGGGCCAGGCCATGACAGCGCAGGCTCAGGGTTTCCATGGAGATTCACCCTAGCAGCCCTGAGAGGGCATGCGACTGGTCACGTAGCTTCTTTGGGGCTGGGGCCAGGATCTTGTGGCAGTGACGGTGTGATGTGGGGCTGGGGCAGAGCTACAATCTGCTGCCTGTATACTCCTGCTCACTCCATGAGGGCAGTGGGAATCATGGCTCTGCCCCAGCTCCAGACTTCACTGTCACCATGGCAAAATGCCAGCTCCAGCACCAGAGCAACTCACTTCCCAGGTGCTTGCCCTTGGGAAGGTCTCCATGGAAACCCTGGCCCCATGCTGTTATGGCCCTGCCTCTTGGAGTCTCCATAGAAACCGGCCACAGTGACATAGACAGATAGTGTTGGAAAATGGAATCTGATGACTGGCTAGATCTCCCTTTTTGCCCCCTCAGCTTAATGTAACTGATTTCACTACTTTTTATGATACTTATAAAAATAATATTTCCCATCAACATGATGCAACAAGATCTAAATTTCCTTCTGACCTGAGCTCATATGCAGTGAGCCAATACGATGTAGCTGAAATGTTTTAGCTATTCCTCATGGAAATAATCCAAAACCCATCTGAGCCAATGTTCCAGTTCATTTCATTTGCCCATAACACACTCTCATGCTATTCCGTAACAGCTTCTTCAAAATCAAAAAAGAAAGTGTTCTGCTGCACTTTGTATAACATTTCCGCTGAACACCTGAACAGAATACACAAAATATACAACTCTTACAGTACTATACATATACAAAATGTTAATAGTTTTATTAATAATTAACACACGTTTATTTTACTATCAAATCTCTATTGAAAATAAGAACATAAGAGTTGCCATTCTGGTTCAGACCAAAGGCCCATCATCTTAATAGCCCATGTCTGATAGCAGCAAGAATAGATGGTTCAGAGCAGGATTAGGCAACCTACAGCCCATGGGCTGGATCTGGCCCCTGAAATGACTGAAACCTGACCCCTGCAATAAACAGGGAGGGTGAAGAAGGGGCAGAATTGCTAGCAAACAGCTTGGCCTAACACTTCCCTCTTCTCCCTCCTTTCTAACAAGCCCAAATCAGAAACTTGGAGTCAACCTGTCCTAACTGGAGGTTCAAGAGAATTCATTCCTTGAGGATGTTGATAAACAGGCATCACCTGCAATGAGCCCAGATCAGTGTCTTGGACCCATCTGCTCTGAAGAAGGCAATCAGGACAATCCCCTTAGGTCAGAGTCAACAGACTCAACCTGCTCCATCCCTTAAAAGCCAGGGCTATCCTGCAGTACTTCTGTGTAGGCAAAAGCTTAGGTATCAGCTCCTGACCCTCTGTGAGCTCCCTCCTACTACATCCCTGGTTCCAATTCCTGACTCTGGCTTGACCTTTGGCATATAACTCTCCATCTAGCAGCTTTGGATTTGTCTACATGCAATAATTATGTATTGTAGTAGGGATCTGGCCCAGCTCCACACTTACCAGGGCATAGGCTGCTGAAATTCTTCACAGTCAGGAGGATCATCCTGGTGGCAAAAAACAGGCCCATAGTCAGGTAGCACAGCCCCCCACAGAATTGACTGGGTAGGGAAATGGCAGGTGATGCATTCCCTGTGCACCCATCCCCTGGGCTGGGTTGGGAGCAGGAGGGAGGGCTCCACACAGGACCAGATCCCAGGCAGGGCCAAGAGCAGGTAGCTGGAACACCCAGAACCACCTAGAGCCCAGGAGCCACAGCTGCAAGCAATGATGAGTCCCACAGGGGCTCTTAGCACCTGGCAGCAGCAGCAGGTCACATGGGGGCCTGCAGAGGTCTGGGTTGGCTCAGACCAACCCAGAACTTCCCTAATGTAGAGCAGCATCAGACCCAGGAGTGGGAAGACACTGGTGTAGGCACTGGGCTCTGCCACTTCCCTCCACTGGAGCCAAGAGTACCCCATCAGAGACTAGCCCAACCTCTGCTCCCACAACAGAAAACTGATGACCCTGTGAATGCCAGATTCCAGGTACCTGCCTAGGCCTCATAGGAGTTCATAGTAGCCATGGTCCAAAATTACTCACAGGGAGAGGCCAGCTCTCTAAATCAGTCTCGCAACTAGGGGCAACCCCTGAAGAGCCTTAGCCACCTGAGAAGGTGGATATACACTGCAAGGCCAAAGCTAGGTCTACAAGTGAATGATGGACACAACTATTTGTTATATTGCTCTATTAATTTCTCCATGGTATGGACATCCTTGGTGGTAAACCCTTGCCAGAGTAGCAGGGCTCTGCCAGTTCACATCAGTCCCAGCTTGTTCTTTCTTCCCATGTTGGACCTTTCTTCTTTCATGTGAAGGTAGTTGCATAGGGAACTAGATGTCTACCTTGATAGCATCACAAGAACACCCATGTGGACAGGAGTGGGATGGTTGGGAGGCAGAACCTAACAGAAGATGGCTAGACACTGGACCTGTGCCCATCTCAATGGACCCCACTACAGTTAGGTAGTGTAGGACACCCCCCCCCCCCAATATCTTTCTCATTAACAAGTCATGGCAGGTGACATATAGATAAGGGGACAAAATACCTGTTGAGAATGTGGCCCCAAGCCCCACCCTGGTAACCCTTAGGCCTGGGTCCCACTATACATCATGTGCAAATTTTGCAATTTCAGTATTTTCAGGTCATTTATGAATATGTTGAACACCACAGGTCTGAGCACAGATCTGTGGGGACCTTATGGATCCTCTTTTAACCATTTTTCATTCTGTGAACAATTTTAATCAGTTTAACCTTTTAACTTATGTTTCAACCATTTTTTAATCCATGAAAGAGCCTTCCCTCTGAACATTTTAGAATCTTAAAAACTGTAAGTCACTTTGTCATAAAAGTCTTTTTTAAATGCTTTAAAATAAATAGATTGATGAAGCCATTAAAAAACCCAGATCCAATATTCAAGTCTTCCCACTGATTTTGATTTGCACCTTAGATGCAATTCATACGCGAGAGTGGAAACTAAATAAATTCACAGACACTTTTTTGCTGGTCGTCTTCCCCCTGATAGATTTGTAAATAGGTAAGAAATGTTTACAATTCTCTGAAATCAATAGCAACAGTAACGTTACGAGAATGTTTTCATTATATTTACTTAATTGTTTAAGTTTATTTTTCCAGTAGCCCTGGGACTGCGGTTCAGAGCACAGAAACCCTTTAAGAGCTCCATATTGAGGTTTGTTTTCTTTCCAATTAAAATTAAAACATTTTTCAGCAATTGTACCACTAACAAGCTTAATCCTATAGTCCATAACGATGCTTGAGTGACAGTTCTCAGTGAGGTCAGATGTAGCTTTGCTGTAGTTAAACCTTATAAATTCTATTCATTATTGGAAATTCTCTGTACAATTGTGTCAGACAGCAAAGTGTTTTGAATGCGACTCCAGTTTGCCTTCTCTATCATTCCGTGCTTCCTTACTGAGATAAAACCCAAAGGAGGTGACCAGAAAATACTTATACCTGGCATACACATCTTATAAAAAGCTAACTTTGGTCCCCTTCATCAGACCATCATCACCACCACCGCTATTGTCTTCAGACGGGGAATGTCTCATAACCAGGTGATCATCTACTTAATTTACATGCCTTTCTCCCCAAAAAGAAAACAACAGGTTAAAAAAAACTGGCTTTTCCTAGGCACTAGCCATTTCTTTGTTTAGTTGTGCTCTGTTTGAATGGATGGTTATCAAAGTTTAATTACTTTCCATTGTTAGCCCTATGCCACGTATCAAGGTACAGGCCAACAGAAAGTCTGGCTCATGGGACAAGTTGTTCTAATGTCTGTTTTCTGACTTTAATGTAGTCACGAGTTTGGAACACTTTGTTAATGAACTCAATATGTAGCTGTCCCCTACAACAATTTCTCTAATCCTGCCACAAACTATATTTTCTGACAATAGCAAGGAATATGCCCTCATGTTAATACTCATGCCTCTATCTATGCACCCAAACCCTTGTGCCTCAGGTTGAGAATACGCTCCTACATATTACCATAAAGAGAGTCTAAAATTAGTAGCATAACAAAATTATCCCTGTACAGTATTTCCAAGAATTTTTATCCTTAAAGCAATAAAACCAGTTGTAGGACAATTCTTTTTGCAGCTACTTTATAAACTCTGCTCTCAAAATTTAAGAAATCTATACCATATACTTATTTAATTGCTATTACAAAATATATGCATGCACTATCTTCATTTCCATAGCTAAGACTGTCTTCACAGGAAGTACTTAATGTCAGTACAGTATCTTACTGAGATCTCTGTATCATTATTCATCAAGCCACAGTGAAAGCTCAGCTGTCCCCATTTAATCACTTCGGGTCAAGTCCAGTTTACTAACTATAAATCCATACCCCATCCCGTTTGTAAAAATTTACTGTAATTTTTTATTGGCAGAAATTCTCCTTTTTCCCCACTCATGCTGACAACATACTATTGTTTAAAACCTGCTCAGTTCAGGGTATATTTCCTTAGACAGTATCCATTTTCCTTCTTGTAGAACTTTTTGCCCGTACTAAACCTTAGCAATATAAATCATTTTCAGGCCAAGGTATGCAAAAGAGGTTAAAGATTCTGACTTCTCTTTCAGTAAATTGTACAGTTTCTGCCCATTTCTTATTGAAGAAAATTTACTTTATGGTGCAACTTTAAGTCACTCAAGTCCATAAAGGCAAATTTAAAGACGGGACGGGAATCTCACTATTCGTTTAAGAATAGATATTGAATAGATATTCTATACCTTTTATAGAATTAAGGAAATTGAACTATGACAGTATGTTTAGTATTTTATTATCATGGCTACTATCAGATGTTTCAAGGCAATTATTTAGCAGTTATCATTTTAATGGATAACTACATAGGTATTTTCTTCCTTACTATTCTCAAACACTGTTTAGCTTTTGCCCTATCATAATTTTATACAATTATAATACCATTTGGGACAATGAGAAAATGTAAAAATATATTTAGAAAATAAAATTTAAAAAAATACACACACAGACACACACATATATGCATACATATACATACATACATACATATACATTAGGGTGTGTGAAACAGGCCGTATTTGATACGGACCAAATTGGGGGAAGTGATTCGATTTGTTTATTGTCAATTTAACCAAATCCGAATCTGAAGCTTCAGTGCTGTTTTGGAGAATCAGTGATTCAGCCACAGACACAGCTTTAAATGTTTCTTCTACATGCCTCAACATACCAGGCATGGCTTGTGAACGCTGTGATGTGAGGCAGATGGAGCATCCCACAGGAGTGTGGGGGTGGGGAGGGCATGTGCTCAGCAGCAAAACTGGAAGTGGACCAAAAGTACTTCTGGTCCACTTCTGGGTCTGCTGGGGTGTGCACAGGAGCCCCCCATGTGCCCTCCCTGGCTCAGCAATCAGCTGTGGGGGGACCCTGGGTGCCTCCCCAGACCCAGGAGGCACCAGCTGCTGAGCCAAGGAGGCATAGGGAGCCCCCCCACAGTGTGCTCCCTGACAGGTCTGGAAGTGGACCAGAAGTGCTTTTGGTCCAATTCCAGGTCTGCTGCCAAGCGCATTGGGGAGCCCCCCACACTCCTGTGGGATGCCCCATTTGCCCTAGCATCTCAGCAAACATAAGCCACCTACTAGCTTGAGGTATGTAGAGAAAACATTTAAAGCTATGTCAATGTCTGAATCCTCTAATCTTTCTGAATTTCTCTGAATCAATTTGGAGAGTTCTGATTTGATTTGGAGAGGTTAAAGGGTCCCCTGATTTGATTTGGATTTGGAGATTCAGCCACCAAATCAGGCCGAAACTCTGCCAAATTGAATCAGGGACCAAAGCTTTGCACAGCCTAATATACATACATACCCACAAACATATATATACACATATACATACATTTTCTAAATATAATTTTACATTTTCTTATTGTCCCAAATGTTATTATAATTGTGACACCATTTAGAATCAAGGCTTATTATGCCATACCACTAAGCAAAAATATATTTGTGGTATGATCTAAGGTAGGGGTAGGCAACATTTTTTTGGCCGGAGTGCCAAAAAACCTACAATGTCTATTTTGTGGCATGCCACAAAAACAAAACTGGGGTGGAGGGGGTACATGGCAGAATGCACTGCATATTTAATACTGTTAATAATCATTAACATTGCCCTTTTTTTTCCACAGTAAATAGAAAGCTGGTGTCAGGCAGGGAGCAGGGGCTGCCTCAGGCCACAGCGGGGGGCTCAGCAGCACTGGAGGTGGGGTCCAGCCAGCCTGTGCAACTCTGCGGGGATGGGGCACAGCCACCCAGCCCATGAAGGGATTCTGCCTGGCTGGAGCAGGACACCAAGTCCAGGGAGCTCCCTGCTTGGTCTCTGTGCATGCCGGGTACAGTGCAAGTGGGAGCTGCAGCCACAGGCTGTTCCCCGGGCTCTGGGAACAGCCGCCAGAGCTGGTGCTTAGGGCCGAGCCAGCTGGGACCCTGCAGTGCAGCACTTCTGTGCAGTGCCTGCCCCAGCCCTGGCCCCTTGAAAGGAGCTGTGGGTGGGCAAAGCTTAGACCTGGATGGGCTGAGGCAGCTGTGGTGGCTGTTCCCAGGGTCCAGGGAGTTCCCATAACCAGGCCCCTACACCGGGGATGGCTCTGCCCTGTCTGTGCTGTGCCCAGCATGCAGGGAGGCTGATCCCAGAGAGGGAAGCCCCCCCAAGCCTGGCATCCTGCCCCACTCATGTGCACAGGGTGGCTACGGCCCATCCCTGCAGAGCTGCACAAGTTGCCCAGGTCCCACCATGGGTGCCACCAGGCACCCCCACCTGCCCATCCACCATAGCTCGAGCCCACAGAGCCCAGGGGCAGCCTCAACATCCCCCCGAGCCCCTTCCTTCCTAAGGGCCCCCCACACTGCCCATACCCTGTCCCGACCACCCTGCCCCAGTACTTGGCACCTCAGTGTCTGCCTGCCTGGACAGCTCCTCCAGAGCCAGCTAGACTGGAGGGTACAGCCTGGGAGCAAAGGGCAGAGGCAGTAAAGCACAGGCACTTCCCTGCCTGCACTCCCCTGGCTCCACCTGGTGCCTGCCGCAGCACCGTGACTTGTGGCTGCACAGGAGAGCCCAGAGCAGCATCTTTAAAAAAAAAGACCCACAAAAAAAACAATTTCTTTGCATGCCTCCTAGCATGCCAGGAAAAATGTCTCTGCATGCCACTAATGTCATGTGTGCCAGGGGTTGCCGACCCCTGATCTAAGGCCTCAACTTTACACTGAGAATTAATTGTACAGATCCTTCCATGTGCATATTGCTCCATCGAGTTCTCAGTGAAGAAGCCAAGGACAACAAAAACTGAAAACAGTGGGAGCACAATATGTAAGCAAAAAAGATTCAGAGTTCTGTCTTGTTTTGCTTGTCTGGGTCTGCAGTTAAATGATGTATTGAGGATAAACAGAATATGCCAACCTACAAACGATATGTACAACATACCTAATCTCCTCTGTCTTTTCTTCCATCACAAATACCTAACACGGTGCATACTTAGCCCATGACCATTTGTCAGGGCTCAGTATTTGCTATTGTTTCTGAAGTTGCAATTCAAGCTGTGCCTTGGAAAGAGATTGACATGTTTTTGTGCTAGCAGGAGGGAAGGGAGAGGGGCATTTCCTTATCTATTGAAAGCAACAGGAAGTTCCCCATGACCATACATTCTCTCTCAGTCAGGAAAAATGTATCCTGGGAAGATTCTGTTAAGAACCATCCCTTAACTTGCTATTTGCTTCTAAAGTTTTGCCTTGGCAGAACAGGATTGCCTTATTTAAAAGACTTCATCCCTGTTAAATATAGTTTTATTTACAGAATAAACAGATGCAATCTTTAGCCAGGTGAGTTTATACTGTTAATGCCTATTGGATACGTAGCCTGTTGCATTCATAGACAGCAAAATGCTCTTGAAACATACATAAGCAATATGACAAAGCCACAAACGGTTGAATATGGAACTTGTAGAGATTCTTCTCCTTTTTGAAAAAGTGTTTTCTTCAGTGCTAAACAAAGACAATGTACAATTTCATGTATTGTTTTTATTTTTTTCCAGAAGCCAAGAATTGTTCAAGTTTTGGACTTTTGATTTGTTTCTTCCTACAAGGAAAACTGCTGCTTTCTCAATATCTTCGAGTTTTTCCAGAAACAAAGTAATATTGACCAATTTTAGTTAACTGACTTCCCCAAAGTAGAACAGACTTCACATTTTCCAAGTCCCAATCCAGTCTCCTAGGATAGGTACAAAAGTTAACAGTATTGCATTCTGTCAACATCCCATGGGGAACTGCAACACCCTATTTCCTCCCACCCCTCTCCCCACCTCATAGGGTGACAGTCTAGTTTCAGCTAGTGCACAACTCATCTGCCTGAGCACCAGGCTGTCCCTGCCCCCCGGCTGCCACTACAAGAGTCAGTGAAGCCACTGTTTCCAACCTTTCCCCCTCTCACTGCCCCTGTGTTCCCTGTGGCCAACTATGAGCCACTGTCTGGCGTTATCATCAGAGTATGTATTCCAGCTACCCCACCTGGGTATTTGTAAAGATTGCAACTTTTGATTAAGTGCTGTACTGATTGTGGATACAGCATTGAACAGGGCACTGTCCAAGATGTTCATCTTGTACAGTGTTGTTCTGAAGTGTCTGTATCCAGATCTTGGTCTGTTCAGCTTGACCCACACGTCTGTTAAGGCCATTCCCAATGAAGGACTTGTTTGGTGTTGGTACGAAATGCTATAGGAATATATTTCAGACTGGATTACTCTGGGTGATCATTTCATTTCCATTCACCCCACCCTGTATCTAAATTTAGCACAACACTCAAGGCCACACTACCCAACCTTCAGGGCTCTCCACAGGGCCAGAAACTTGGCAGCAAAGGAGTGCCTATGATCTTGTCACTTCTTATATCACTTGACCTAATGCCCTAGAATGATGGGACTACATCTGTGTGCTTGCAAGTTGTGCAGCCTGTTATGAGTCTCGGTGGACTGTTAAGCACAGTATTGAGCTCTTTAGTGGAACAACTTCTGGACCATACAGGAGCAGAGTAATCTGCAGGGGTGTACACCACGGCAAGAATGGTGATTCTGAGCACTTTGAAAATGGCACCCCATGTCATGCTGGCTAAATGTCTTAAGCCATCTACCTGTGCAGAGACTTTACTGCTGATCTTCTGAATGTGATGTTTATAGGTGAGGGAATGATCTAATGTGACTCCTTGGCAAATTGTGGTGTGCTCATAGGGAAGAATGTGTTTGCCTACACTGATATTCAGCATGGCTTTAGCTTCATGATTGTTCACATGGAAGACTGATGATTCTGATTTACTGATGTTCCCCACTGATCTCATGTCTCCTAACCCCTACCTCACTGACCTGGAAGAAAGCATAGCTGCCAGGGCTTGGACTCTCTTTACTGTTGTTGGGGCCTTATGGGCTTGTGTTACATGGAGTAGGGACATAAATCTGGGGAATTGCCAATAGATTGCCCCATCCCTCAAGGTCACATTCCTACGTGAGGCTAGTGTATTTATTCAGTTTTACCTGACTCAAACTCTAACCCAAACAGACCTGCATAACTCTGGAGATGTATTCATAGATGGTGCTGGTGATATGAGAACCAAAGGGATCATCAGTGTGTTGGGTTGGAATGGACAGGTTAGTGACTGCTTGCACTCATGGTGCTGGGGCACTTGACCAAGCCATCTAAAACCAAGAATGCATTATGAAGGTACAATGTGATCCACAGATAGCCAGTCATTCTCTGAGGGAGGTCACCCATACCACTATGGACGTGAGAGTGTGACAGTGCTAGAGTAAGGAGTTTATGCAGAAGGGCAAAGACCACGTGGGATCCAGCTATGGCATTCCTATGAGTGCTGTTATCATTGCCTCTCGTGGGGAAATCATTTCCTCCCAGGCCAGAGTGGCAAGGGAGGATGCTGCCAACCTTCCCTAGCCCTCTGCCATGGAGAGTCCTGCTTCAGGGACTTCTCCTTAGGGTAACATGCCCAAGAATCCCATGGGGGGCCCTGGAGGAAAGCCATGGGGTAATGCTGCACACCATGCAGTGCCTGGGAGATGCTGGGGAGGAGGCAGGGCAAGAACAGAAGACAAGGTGCATGGGAGCTGCTAACCCATGGTTTGAGGAGCAAGGAAGGCATCTGGTGAGACCCACTCCAGGAAGCCTCAGTCCAAGAGGGAAGCGGAACCAGGCTGCCTGAGATCTGATGCCAGGGCCGGCACTTACTTATCCTGCCTCCCAGAAGCACCTCGCTATGTCTCGCTGCTGGCAGATGCAGGCATACGTGCAGGGCCCCCTGTAAAGTGGGAGATCATGGGGTGTCCCACCAGCCCATTGGGTCAGGTCACTGAGGTCCTGGGTCCCACTGCAGGCAATGTCAGCCCCCTGGGCTCTGGTCCAAGTTCTGGCATAGGCAATGTTCCACAGTTTCTTTATTGTGAACATTACAATGTTGGCAGCTTTAATTAAACTGAGGGGTGGCACTTTCATGCGTGGCATTCCTCCTGACACTCCAAGGTCTCAGGTTTGTTAAATTGAGACCCCCACAGCTGTCTAACCCCTTTCCTGGCCAACAGCATAATTACCCAGCATAGGTAGTGTCTTTCCCCACACTTTGAATGCAAATGAGAAGAAGGTTCCAAGTTCCAGAGCTAAAGATATTACTGAACTTATACACTGCATCCTCACACACAACTTCTGTTTTAACAACCAACACTTCCTCTAGACTACCCATGGGCACAGCTATGGGTACCAAAATAGTCCCACAATATGCCAATCTTTTTATGGCCAACCTGGAGGAAGAATTCCTCAAGAACTGCACCATCAGACCCATGCTATACCCAAGATATACAGATGACATCTTCATCATTTAGACCTAAAACCTGCAGTCTGTGATTGATTTCCATCACAAATTCAATAACCAGAACCTCAAAAGTATCCAGACCATGCCAGGATAAGAAATGTAAAACCTGCCAACACATCGCCGCCACCCCCACAATAACTACACAACAAAAGAACCATCATCTTTCCTGGATCTTACACTTGCATCTCCAGAAATGTAACACATCTCATCCAGTGCACTAAAATGCCCTGATGGAAAACATGTAGGAGAAACCAAACAACTGCATACCAGAATGAATGCACATTTAAAATCTATCAAAGAAAAAAATACCCAATTACCTGTGAGTCTACACCTCCCACATGACAATCACTCTCTAATCTCTCTGTTCTAATCCTCAAAGGGAATTTACAAAACACCTTTCCTAGATGAGCCTACCAACTTCATTTCATAAATCTACTGGATACAAAAAAATCATGGACTAAATATAGATGTTGGATTTATGGCATATTATAACCTGCCTGCCATCTGATAACCCCAGGTAACCTGTCTGTATTTTACCAACTACATTCTTCCCCCTCCCCCCACCCCCAGCTATCTCACACCTATTGTCTCCCAGGACCTCTGACCCTCACTGCCAGGCATTTGTATTTTCAGGAGAGCACACAAAGAAACAAACTCGCCCTGTGGCTAAAGAAGGGTGTTTGTACCCAAAAGCTTCAAAGAATAATTTTTCCAACTTTGTTTATAGATTCACAGATACTAGGGTTGGAAGGGACCTCAAAAGATCGTTGAGTCCGACTCCCTGCCTAGGAAGGAAAGAGTGCTAGGGTCAGATGACCCTAGCCAGATGCCCATCCAGCTTTCTCTTAAAGGCCACCAAGGTAGGGGAGAGCAACACCTCCCTTGGAAGCTCATTCCAAATTTCGGCCACTTCTTACTGTGAAGAAGTTTTTTCCTGATATCTAGCCTAAATCTTGTCTCTGTCAGTTTGTGACCATTGTTCCTTGCTACCCCAAGAGGTCCCTGGTGAACAGAGCATCTCCAGTCCCTGTGTCCCCCTAATGAATTTGTAGGCAGCCACAAGATCACCTCTCAGCCTTCTCTTGCAGAGGCTGCAGAGGTCCAGGTCCCTCAGTCTGTCCTCGTAGGGCTTGTCCTGTAAGCCCTCCTCTGGACCCTCTCAGGTCTATCCAAATCCTTCTTGAAGTATGGCACCCAAAAATGGATGCAGTACTCCAACCACCTATATACCTTCTTTTTTGCCCTTAGGCTCCCCTGGATTTCTTTGTTTAACCAAGGAAGTTTTATGGCTCCTTTTCCCCTTTTTCATCGTACTGGGATAGTCTTCCTCTGTGCCCAAAGGATCACTTCCTTTAGGAACGACCACCCTTCCTGGACTCCCATCTCACCAATACTCTGATCCTGCAGTGCATCATTGTTTACACTCCTAAGCACACTGAAGTTAGCCTTCCTAAACTCAAGCACTTCCACCCTACTAGTTATCTTACGCATCCTACCCCAGATGGTGAATTTGATTGATTGGTGGTCACTGTCCTCAAGGTGACCACAAATCTGCAGCTCCCCTACCAGGTCCTCCACTGTAGCCAACACCAAGTCCAGTAAGGCATTCCCCCTAGTGGGACCGTATACCTCCTGCATTAGGTGAAGGTCCTGCACGCAGGTTAAGAACCTATGTGAAGGGTTAGATTTGGCTGAGTGATCTTCCCAGCAGATGTCGGGGTAGTTTAGGTCCCCCATTAGTTGGTCTAATAAAAAGATATCACATCTATCCAAAGAACCTTCTCTGCCTGTTCAGGTTTGTCACTTACCGGTTCTACCCTGAAATGCAAATGTAAGCTTCTGTTATGTGAAGTCAGCCTGATCGTGTAGGTGGCCGTCTACCCTGAGTCATATAGGCCCACATGTCACAGCCACATAGGTCACGAATGCTTTTGTTGGGACAGAATTGACAGCCTCTGAGCCCCCCCACCCACAAGGGCTAAGTGGGAGCCACTTGGAGTAAAGCTCAAAAGTTAGAGTGCTTCCACCATGGGCTTCTTGAATACCTGTACCTCACTCTATAATGTAGAATAGCTGAAAAGAAATATTGCTAATTAACATAGGGTTTTCTCTAATCTGTAAAGCTTGCCAATGTATTCAGAGCTGATAAAAATAAATTACTCCTACTATTAACTTGAGTCAGACGTAGAGCAAAATCACTTTCTCCCCAGTCCAGTGGGGGGGAGGGGGTGTTTAGTTGAAGATTGGATCACTACAGGACTTGGTGAATTCAAGATGAGTTCTGCTGTGCACATGTGAGACACATTTGGCCCATAGTGTGGGAGATGCAAGCTTCCTCAAAAAACTTCCCTCAGTCCTGACGGGCAACATTTTTTTTACTGCAGTTCCAGACCACTCTGGAAGAGGCTTTGCTAAGTATGCCAAGTTGTGTGGTTGTCTTCCAATGTGGAGACGTTTTCACTTGTGGCCTAAGGAGAAATTTAAACTCATATCTCCAAAAGTGAAAGATTGGTGAAATAATCCACTACACAACCACATTCTGGCTTTGTTTCCTGTATGGAAACCTATGCATAGCCAGGTTAACCCTACACTGAGTTCTATGGGTGGAGCACTTTGAATTTCCTGCTGGCACAGTGGAGTGGCTTTCTTTTTCTCTTCCCTCCAACACCCCTCCCCACACAGATATATTTATTTTTAGCTAGTCTCTCCACAGGAGGAGCCTAAATGGCATTTGCAAATTCACAGAAAGCACAGAAAGTCTAAAGACAAATTTTGCAAGCTTGAAAGCATTAAGAGGCTTGCAGCATAAGACTCCCTGGGATCCTTTTGGAGCAATTATAATTTCTATTTTAATATGCAGGTCTGGTTGTTTTTCCTTGCTCCAGTGAATTGAGAAAATTACCTGCAGTGTGAAGCTCTCCCACACAAGTCAGTAGTAAACACTGACTTCCTTTGGCAAGTAATTCTGTGCTTTAATAAGCTTTGCACTCCTTCCAATGTAGAGGTTGCTCTGAGTGAGAGTAGTTAGTTAACATAATTAAACATAGTATAACATAATTCAAATAATGCTGCCTTGGAGATACTCTCTTATGCCCAGCACCTCACCCAGCCCCCCATGGGGCATTCTAGCTGCTAAAGTACATCTGGACAGAAAAATCATAGCTCCCCTATCCCCCAGTGCATCCTCTGTGCTGGGACAGGAGGGAAAGTGATATAGATTGAAGACATTCCAATTAACATGTATCCACTGAGTTAATAGGAGCTTCATTTTGGTAGACTAGCACAGCTACAATAAAGCCCTGAATCCAAGGGCCCTGTAGCATGGAACACCTAGTATGTGTTTTATTTATATCATAGTAAGTATTATCAGGCCATAACAAGAGTTGGAACATGTTTTGGGCAGGCGCATGTTAATGCTTACTGTGATCTTAGCCTGCTCTGGGAAGGGCTAGAGCCAGCAGTCTCCTGCTCTCTCCCTGACACTGATCCCAGTACTAAGCACCTCAATTTGCATGTTCACCCATGAGGACATGCAATCCCCATGCCCTGAGCCTGCATTCTCCCCCCTGCATGCCGAGCACAGCTAAGACCAGGAACACCTGTCCCTGGCATATTGGAGAAAGCTGGATCTTTGCCACTGGAGGCAGGCAGAGGGGGATTTAAGAACCCGGAGTTGGGAGAGGGTGCAGCTCCTGCCATTGGATCCACAGGGTGAGCTAGGTCTCTTGCTGCTGGCACTCTTGAACTGGCTCTCAGAAGGGACTAAGGAGCTGATTGTCAGTCTTTGCCCCTGCACTGCACCAGAATCTTGAACTGCTATTATCTCTGTGGAGCAGTTCAATGATAGCTGAACATGTGTTACATAATACAATCTAGAGATGCTTCTCGTAGGAAAAGTCACAACTTTGTTACAATACAATCTCATGTATCCCATGTTTTACTGATTAAACATGAGGATGCTCACATTTTAAATGCAGCTAACATGATTTAAGTGCAAAGTGGAACATGACCCTGATCTGATGACAAGTTGATTCTTAAATTGCAAATAAAGTTTAAGGGTGCAATAAAGGAAAAAGCATTGATTATTCAGACAGGTATTTTTCGAGCAATTAGTGCTAGCGAAATAACCAGTGCAGCAAGTTACTCAGATGGTAGAGTTTTTAGTGTCATGATGCTGCTACTGTAAATCCAAATACTTCTCAAATTAAAAGATTCTTCAGAAATGAGGTACAAAAATCATTTCTCTGTGTTTAATATGGCTTTTTAAAATTAAATTATGTGAATTGCCTTTTAAACTTGGAAGCAAATACTGTCTTATTCCACTGACAAACATGTGTATGGATGGCTGCCAGAAGAAGTTCTTATACAAAAGACAAGAACAAAAATGAGACATATCAGATAAAGTATGAATTTTAAAAAAAGTCATGCAAGGCATCCCCACATCTGAAGAATATTGACTATCATCACGCTTTCTTGTTTCATTATGTTCCAGCATGATAAGTTCTTCTGTGAGTCTTGTATAAGAAAAGACGGTTTTCAACAGGATGTCATTATTATAAGCTCTTTTTTGTACCGTCTTTGGAGTGCCAATTTCACAATTGGTTCCCATAATTCTGAGAACCTGTGTGTTACAAAGTATTGTGATTCTCCACTGATCCTGACATGGGCACAATGTTGTGAGATTCATCTTTCAGTTTTTCTTGAAATAATCACTTTTGTAAAATGGGCTCTTGGCAAGCAATATTTAATGTGTGAATCTAATATTTAAGCCAATGATATTTTGATTTCTAGTAGTATGGTCATGACGACCCTTTGCAACACAAGTAGACACATGAGGACATATTGTAGAATAAGGATGAACTACGTAAATAAGTGATGTATAAGTGATACATGTAGGAGCAAGCCCCAAACAAGCTTGATTTAGCAGACTTTTAGGCTACATCGGAATGGTATACCCAGTCAACGAAGCTACCTACTAATCTTTTAATGAAAAGTAAATGAGAGATGTCAAATGAACAAGAACAACTGAAATCCATAGCTTCTTTATGTGCTTGTACTATACTAATCAATCTACACGTCTCTAGTATGCTTAATTACACTGAATCTAAGTCATTGTTTGAAAGCAGACTGCTGAATCTTTTGCAGAGTAAATTGAAAGCTGGATTCACTTCTTGCTGCCTAAAACTTTCTTCACTTAGGCCAAGTACAGACATTCAAAAACCCCCAAGGTGAAACCACTCAAACGTATATGGGTTTCTGTAAGCAGCATAAGTTAAACTGGGATTGAACATAATAGACATTCACCTTCAGTTGAGAAGAGCAGGTACACTGTCTGCACTGGCCAGGCCATGGGTTCCCAGGGCTGCTGAGCAAAGTCATACAGCCCGTGGCAACTTCTGTTATCTCCCAGCCTCTGGGCTGCACCTGGGCTTCATGCCTGAGGCTGGGAAGTCTGGCAGCTGCCATCTCCTAGCCCTTTCCCCAGAGCTCCAAGGGGTCTGAACCTTTCTTCTTCTTAGCGCCTCCCCCACCCCACCTAGGGACATTGGGTAAAGACAGCAAATCCCTGAGCTCCCTTTGGCTCTCACCCCTTTTCCCCCACCTTCCCTGCCTATGGCTTACAGGTCAGAGCAGCTAAGCTTGGCAGATTTCCAGAACAGCTCCTTGTGACAGAAGGTTGGCAGGGGAGGCACAAAGCATTCTCAGATGCAAAGTAACTTGAGTTGGGAGGGGACCTGGGACAGAAGTTTGATAGATTGGTTTAACCTAAATCAGTTAAGGCTGATGCTACATCCATCCAAGTCTGTCTTAAATCAAGTTTGGACATTTTGAAACCAATCTATATGCACTGAATTTCTGTTATGTTACAGGTTTAAACTGGTTTCTAATCACTGGTTTTGGTTTCAGTGTAATTTCTGTCCCTAGCCTTAAAGTACAAAGGTTTTGTTAACCTCCCATGCTCAATCACATTCTTATGGAAAGTCATAGTCAGATGCTCAGGTAGTGATAACCAGTCCAACTTCAGTGACATCACTGGAGGGATCTATTCAAAAGTTTTGAAAGAAGTTTCTGATAAAAATAGTTACATCAGGGAGATGTCCTTAATAACTACGCATATTTACCCTTCCAAAAGAAACTGGAATGCATCAGAGAGGACAGGGAAAAGGTAGTGCCACCTTTGCTTTTTGGTTCCCCCAAAAGACTGCAAAAAAATCCTTGTAGAGTCACAACTGGATCTATGTCTAGAGGTCAGGAGTTAGGACACAACACCATATCCCCTGCTGTTTACCTCTATGCATAAAAGTCAATATTAGCAAAATCAGTTCTCATTTACCAGATTTCCTAGTTTGCATTCACTATTCATGGGTATTCCAGGAACTGTAGTATGTGGAACAGCCCTGAGAGGTACCGGAACTTCACAGCTGCAGCACGTCAGCATCTGGATCCAGTGATCAAACAGCTGCTCTGGTACAGTACTAACTTCAGAGTTAGAATTCCATGTTCACTGCTTGCCTGAAATAGAAGTCTGTCAGAAGGGGGTTTTCGTTTGGGGGGGGTAAGGGGGTGTTAATTCAAGAAGTTATCAGATTACTTCTTGGGAGGTAGATTAGTTTCTAAAGGTGAATCTGTCTCAGCAATAAATCATTAAAAAATAATCAGATTACATATAACTGCTTACTTCTATCAATAGGGTAATTTTTAAAATGGAGTAGACCCGGTCAAACTTTCCTGTTAAAGATTCATGACCTAATTAAAATCTTTAATTCATTCATATTAGAAATTGCTGACAATTTTTTTAGCTTGCATTATTAAAAGAGGTTATGTATTAATGCACAGTATCTTGAGCAGGGGGCTGGACTTGGTGACATTGTGAGGTCCCATCCAGCCCCACTTCTCCATGATCCTAAAAACCTAAGCTGCTTTTTTGGCCTGCTACAGAATGTGCTATAAAGCTGGCTGGTCCTATCTCCCTGATCTTTTTTTAATTACTCATATGCTTGTTCTAGTTTTACTATTTATGTTCAAGAAAATCCTTTGAATTTAATTAAAAGATTTATTTTGTCAATCCATAAATAGCCACATAATGCCAATAATTATGCCTGTGCCATTTGCTGTAGTGATTGCATTTCCAAGTTGAATTTAAACCCACTAAATAACTCATGTAAGAAAAACTTGGAAAATGTTAACGTTAACAGTTTAAAATAAGCATCAAGGTAAAACACATCAACAGTCACAGTTTGTACGGCCAGAATAGACTCCTGTAATCATTCAGTTCTACTTTCTGTGCAACTCAGGCCACAGGCCTTCCCTGAAGAAGTTCATATGAATTTGAGCATGTCATTTAGCAAAACAGCCCACTTAATTACATTTCTAGCAATGAAGAACCCAGTTTGTTAATTTATTCCAAGGGTGATAAAACAGATACTATAAAAACCAAGTTATTTACAGTTTGCATAAGTCTACCTTCACTTTCCAGTCACCGGGCCTTGTTATCTCTCTGTGCACTAAATTAGAAGGCCCCTCTATTATCAAATCATTACTCCCCAGACAGTTACTTGCAGCCTGCAATGAAGTCACCCCTTAATTTACTTCTAGTTTAGCTAACTGAGCTCTCCAAGTCTCACTATAAAGGCACATTTCCTACAACTCAGAAAGAAAAATATTTTTCTCCATCCTATGAAACTTCAAGATTTTTCAGTTTTTAGACCTCCTCCACCACACATGCAACTTTCCATCCACCCCAGAATGGTCAACAGAACAACAATTAAGGCTCATGGATTAATCCTGGCACATTGGCAAATTAGGCCTAGCTGAACTCTGTGTTGTTTAATCTGGACTGCCACCAGAACTCCAACTAGTTTCAAACTAGCTCAGGTACCCCTATGCAACACTGTGATCTCTTGTGACTTGTCTCAGGTCAAAGAAAATGCCTTTGGAACTACAGAGAATGCATCAGAAGTAGGCAATTATTTTGGCTGGAAGGCTGCTTAATGACTTTTGGTGAACTGTTAAGGGCTGTAAAGGTATCCCTGCATCATGCCCCACCCCTTGATCCCCACTTGGGACCAGAATTTCCACCCCTAACCCCTGACCTTTGCCACTGAAAGTCCCACCTTTTGCCTCGGAAGTATTTCTTTTGCGAGTGGGGGGGTAGGCAGGTTGCCATCTTGGAACTGGGAAAAAAAACATATACTAAATATAAAATTAAAATGTTATCATAGATATTTGATTTTTAAAAATATTTTTGTCCTGATTTACATCTGCTTGATGGATGTATAAAGAAGTTATTTCATAACAGCTGAAAATAAAGTCTTACTCTTGTATATGGTGTGTGGAGGGTGTGGTTCAAGGGGCTTGTGGGGCTGTGTGGGGGGGCTTGTGAAAGGACGTGGGTTTTGTGAATGAGTGTGGGCCTCCCTTAAAGTGCTCCCCACCATGGTGCACAGCCTTCACCACTGGTAGCAGCAGCAGCAAGCCCTCAGGGCACTCATGGCCTATAGCAGACAGAGCCTCCCAGCAGTGCACGGCTCTGGCTGCATCCTGGGATCTGCACGTGGTAGCACCACTGGTCTTGCCCAGCCTGCTAATGATTACCTTTGGACAGGACTAGGCTGGCTTGGTGCTAGTATGAGGGGCTGATGGCACTGCAGACAGGAGCTGTGAACCATCAGGCTGGGTCAGCCCAGCTCCATGCCTCCACATGGGGCTTCCAGCACTCCAGCAGGGAACCACAAGTGGAGGCATGGATTCAGCCCAGACTGATGACATGCAACTCCCCATGGCTCCATGCCATCAGGCCAGGTGGGCTCCATGCCACCACATGTGGCTCCCCACTGGAGTGCTGGAAGTCCCACATGGAAGCACAAAGCTGACCCAGCCTGGCTCATCCCTATATCACACAGCTTTCACATACAGTGCCAGGATCCCCACATGTTGGCATGGAACCAGGCCAGTCTCATTCAAAGGCATGCACCATGGTCAGGCTGGCTCCGTGCTGCCATCTGTAGCTCCTGGGACCCAGCCAGAGATTCTCCCCACCTACCCACCCACCTATACATACCCCCACATCCACCCACATACACTCTTCCCCCCCTGCTGGCACTCCCCTCCCCACTCACCAGCTGTGCAGTCACATACCACTGCATTTGCTGGCTCCACATGGGGCTCTGGCTGGAGTTCTGGGAGCCCCACAGAGGTGGAAGCACAGACCCTGGCCCAGTGGCACACAACTTCTGAAAGCCTGGCTCCCAACAGCTTGCAGAAGGGCAGCCATGGGCCACTAATAACTGCTTTTTGAAGGGGCCCCACAGGCCAGATAGAATGGCTTAGCAGTCTGGATCTGGCCTCTGGGCAATATTTTGCCCACCCTGAACTATATGCATACCACTGAACTACTCTCTCTCATCAGAAAGAAGTTAAAGAGCTTGATTTCAAGGTGTGGTTATAAACTGTAAATGGGCCAAACCTCCTCCCCAAAGTGGCAAATTTGATTAGTAACAGGCCAGATATGACTAGGTCCTCATGCCTCTTACCAGTGCTAGGGAGGAGGATGTAGTGATAGTTTTAATTTGGTGACACTCCCTAATTTAGAAGAGTTGGTGATTAGAAGAGGACCATCAGGTAAGCAGCTACCATATAGGATCTGCAGGGATTGCTTATTGCTCTAGAATAAAACCTGTTTTGTAGTCCTTCATGTGTAAGGACAAAGGCATCTCTAAGGGTACAGACAGAAATGCAGCTCGCCACTGTAACTCAGAACACTTTGAACCAAACTCCCTCTAGTCCCTTTCCCCGCCCCATTCTGAAAAAAATGAGAAGCTGGAAGGCAGCACAGACACAAGTTACAGAAGACACTATCGTCTTCATCTGTACCCTCATTCACTGATTTTCAGTCAGTCATTTCTTAATCAGTCTGCAGTTGTATGCTTGTGTTTGGTCATGGATTAAACTGCTTTCCATGGCCCCATCAGGCAAAATTTGTCTCTTCTGTTTGTGCCCTTAAGTGATCCTGCAGAGTTGTAGTAAAAGGATAGATAGTTATAGAACATTTGCAGTGCCCACCTGAGCTTTTGCTTTGAGTAATATAGCAGAGAACTGCTGTGTATTAGGTAAAGTTTTGAGTGGCACCCAGCAGCCACAGGGGCAGAAGAGAAAAATGACAAATTCAAATATTCTGTATTTTTCATGTTGTGGGGGAAGAAGCCCTGTCTGTTTATAACACCGCTACCTTCAGAAAAGGCCAGAATATAAATTAAAATGTAACACTGTCCAAATTTGAGTACAACATGCGAAAAAAGAATGAGACTCTTGAAAAAGAGATTTATTATGTGCAGACAAACAACAGGAAAAAGTATAGATAAGTATGCTAATGAACTAAAGAGACTAAGAATTGTGCTTTTAGGAACTTAATTGTGACATTGCAGTCACTGAATTACAAGGAGAAATGGAGACTTGTCCCTAGAAAAGGCTAGGCAAATGTGTAGGGCAGCAGAAACCTTGAAGGCCCAAGATGCAGAGATGAATGTACCAAAAGAGATCGTCTGTGCAGTAGGCCAGAAAAAGCCATATCACAGACTGGAATTTTCTGCTGGCAACAACCATGCAAAAGGGAAAGAGAGAAAAGGACCAACATGGACCAAATGTGAAAGACAACAATGTTCCAGACACGTTGTGTTACATTTGGACAGCTCTATTTCACCTGTTACAAAAGGAAGCATTTTTCCAGGTGCTGCAGATCCCAAACACAAAAATCTCAAGGACATGCAGTTGAAAGCATATCAAGTATTTCATATGAATTTAATTTGGAATAATCAGGAAGAACCAATGAGAAGGCCTGAAAGAGCAAGGAACAATATTTTCTTTTGAGTTACACATTAGAGCTCAGGTTAATATTATACCACAGTATGAATATAGAAAATTGAAATTAAAACCAAAAGTGAGTTCAACAGACAAAATTACTGGCTTTTCAGGAACAAATATATCAGTGAAAAAAAGATGCATTGCTAGCATTCAATATAAAAATAGAGTATCCAAATTTCCATTCATTGTGGTACCTTGGGAGGTGACACCAATTTTGGGTCTGGCAGCTTGTGAGAAACTGAATCCAGTTACGTATGTGCAGTATACAATATATATCCTTCCTGATGATCCTTTTAGCTATCATGGCCCAAATCCAGACAATTTTCTTAGGAAGAAACTAAATATTCCAGAACACAAGAAGCAAGCATGTCCTTAAGGGAAGACAGTGTCCTGCCTATAGACACTATTATTCAAAAAAAGGGGAAATCAGGCTTAGCAATCTGTAGATAAAGAACATTGTGTTATTTGCAGAAATGGAGCTGCCAAAAGTGCAAGGCTACCATAACCTAGTATAAGGAATCAAAACTATTAAGATTTGGAGGAAAAGATTCCCACCAAAAATAATCAGAAACTGGGTCTGATACTTCATTGGTCTGAGAAGTAAGCCTCCTGAAAGACCCAAAGTGTGCTTATACATGAACAGTGAGGCTGCTCTGATGTGTTGTAATTACAGTGTGTTAGAGCAGACTCAATTGAATCTGCTGAAGCGTGGTAATTACCACAGCCTCCAACATCTCATATATCAGTGTCCCAGCACTTAAATATGGTGGTGGGGGTACTTTATCTAAAGTTTGTTTGACAAGCTTTAGATAAAGTGCCCCCGCTTCCATTCTGAAGCACAGGAACACTGATCCACAAGATGGTCCAGGCACTTTAATTAAAGTGGCTCTTGGAGCCAATCTGCCCCCCTCCCCCCACTCCTCCCCCCCTACACAGACACTCCTGGGTCACATGTATAAACACCCAAAAGGACTTGTTAAAAGAGCTGCAGAAAAGAGGGAAATAGGAAAATGAGTGGTAAAGACTCACTCCAGAGTGATAGACTAGTAACATCTCCTCTGTAGATATTAATTGTTTTTTGTAGTCATTGGAAATGCATTGTTAAGAGGGAAGATATAGTGATAGTTATAATTTAGAGATGCTGTCAAATTTAGAAGAGTTGGTAATTCAGAAATAGTCCCTCAGTTAAGTACCTAGCTAGTTAGTCAATTATTCAAAGACAGACATAGAGGTGCTTACTGCTCCAGTGTAAACCTGTTGTATAGTTCTTCTCATTTATGTATGCTTTGGTTTGTTAAACTTGATGGTCACCATGGAGAAGGTCCGATTTCTTTCAGGCATGGGAAGCCACCCTGACTCACTTCTGTCCCTAATTTTTGAACATTTATCTTCACTGATCATTAATTCTGCATTACTTGGCTTTCAGATTTATTTTAGCCACTGTCCACATTATGCAAAAGCACCATACACTTCCAGGTAACTGCAAGTCTTGGGTGAAGGGAGTTTTGCCAGTTGAATTCATGTCTCCTTAAAGCCATTTTTGCAATGCTCACTGACTTTAATGTAAATGAGAATCAGGAATTTAACTAGTCGTTTGATTAGAAAATAAATACTGGTCATGTTGTCTGCAGGTAATATTGTGGCATTCTTATACTATGTTATTCATTTATATTAATTGTTGTTTCTACCCCAGCGTGTCAGGGAGCAGATGTTACAAGCTAAGAAAAAGCCTGCTGGTGGGTTTCTGTAGCTGATTGTGCCAGAATTATGAGTAATTATGGTACCTTCATTTTCAGGGTTAAATTTAAACAATAACAATACTTACTCTTCCTGATCTATGAAGTATTTAAAAAATACAAAATGTAAATATTGTCAACCTTAAGTTATAGATATCTGAAAAACTGGAAGAAATCATCTCTTCTCTGAAGAATTTACAATAATAGCATTTATAGAAAAATCACCTGGAACTTAAGAGTGTTCTGTAGAAGTGATTCAAACCCTATAAAACCCCTTCTAGAATTCTCCAACTACAATTTTCTATTACATTCTGAGGAACAAAGCAAGAAGCCTACAAAAAGTTACCATCTTCCATAAGTATTCTTAACCTAACTTCTGTTTTGAACTCATTATCACAATTAATTATCTTCCTGCAGTGCAGGCACCAGCATATGTGCAAACTCAGAGAGGCAATTCCCTCCCCCAAAATGGTATAGGGCTTGCACACTTACCAGAGCTTTCTGACTCCAGAATTAATCACTTCATGTCCCTCTGACTAGGTGTAGCCACATTTACTTTTGCTTTGTGTTTATATGTGTATGACAATATAATACCTACAGGCCTCAGCAAGGTCAAGACTACAAATGCTAGACACTTTATGAAGATGAGAGAGAGACAGTTCCTACTCCAAGACCTTTACCTTCTAAATCAGTGGCTCCCAACCTCAGGGTGCGACCCAAGTCACCCTTTGCACCTCCCCTCTTGCCTGTAGGGCTCTCCCAGCACATGGTCCACACAGCTCTCACTGCCACTGTCCCCTGCAACGCTGGCCTGGCCTCTGCTGGCACCACTGGGCATAAGCGAGTTGGCAGCAGGGTGGGGGTCGCTACCTGGATTTAAGGTCACAACCAAAAAAGGTTGGGAACCACTGATCTAAATACACAAGATATACAAGGGGTGAAAGAGCAGGAAGGAAAACAATACAGCTAAATGTTTCACCCAAAGTCACGCAGTACATAAGCAACAAAGCTGAGAATGGAACCCAGATCTCTACTCCCAAACCCAGTGCCTATCTCCATACCATCTTTCTAAAGGTGGCAACCATCTAGAAGAACTGGTCCTCTAAAGTCACCATATGTTGCTGAGTCCATACTGGGATACAGAGAGGTTGATACTGTAGGCAGATGGTGTCAAAGAAAAAATATTGTAGAGGCGTCTTTCCCTTCTGCAGTCTGAGGGAGTACAGAACTGAAGGGAGCATGATGCTAAACATTACCCAGCGCACAATTGCCAAACAGTCCTTCAAACTGGATGTCTCATTAACACAAGGTGAAAGCCAACTTCTATCCTAAACAAAACCTTGACAACCATTTTCTCAAATTAGAGCTCCCAATGTTCTTTAGTGTTGACTGACTCCTCCAATGTTATTTCCACCTCACCCAAGTTTTTACGAAAAAGAGAATAAAGTGAAAAGGACAGAGCAATAAATCCACATGAAGGTTTGAAGGTGAAGGTTCTACATACTTCTTGATTAATATTAAATTGACATACCTAGCACTTGTTTTCTTCACTGAAGTAAGATCTCACTGTTTCTCAAGTACTGAGATAAACCACAGCCAGGTATAACAGGACATTTTTAACAAGATCATTATTGCTGTTAATTTCTTGAGCAACCTTATTTTACATATTAGTTTTCCAGTCTGCGAGCTTTATACACACATGCTTGGCAAAGTGCTAGTACTACACAAATTTAATTTGAAATGTGTTCTCTTCAGCCCTAATAAAATCCCCTTTAAAAATATGCTGTACTTCCAATGTTGCTGAAATCCTTGCTATTGAAATTAGATTTTACATACTTTGCTCTGAAACATTTGAGACCAAGTTACACATGAACAACATTCTGAGTCTGATTTCCAAGAACAGTAGAAAGGTACATCCCCTAATAATTACTGTCATTGACTGAAAGAGAGACACTTCTGCAAACAGTTTTTCTAAATCCACTGTTATTCTGTAAGGGTCTGAATCACAAAGGACACTTAAGCCCGTGATTAACACTATTGGAAGTCAATGCAATTTAGACACGTGCTCAAATGTTTTCTTGAATTGTGGCCTCAGAAGTTTGTTACTGCTCTGGCCTTTGGACCCAATCCTTCACTGGCAAGGTCAATAGAAGGTTTGCCATCGCATTCTACCAGGCACAGGATAGTATAAAACGGTTCCATTATATTCTGTTAGAACAGAAGGGCCTCTAGTGGTAAAACAACAAGGGTAAGCAAGTGATTATATAATTGCATTTCAGACCAGATAACAGAATCATTACAGTAAAGAAAGAAATCACCGTGCACTTCTAATTTGCATGGTGAATTTATATAAGCAGTTTGTATATGTAGTACATGCAGAAAATTAATTTTAAAATTACAGTATGCAGAAATCAGATAAATCCTATTCCTAGGTCCTCACACAGGATCAAGATTACGATATACCGGCCTTTGTATAACCATTTTAAGATGGGACGCATATCCCAAAATTAAACTGGATGAAATTCCATTTGTACATATTTGAAATTATTTTTTTATTGTAATATATGCATGCATGTGTGTGTGTGAAGTCTATTCCTAGACATAGCATTTGTGAACAAAACTGTGAAATACAAACAGATTAGACACCGGCAGTGTTCCTTACCTGAACATGAAAACGGCATTGAACAATTACCCAAAGGCTTGAGAATTGTGAAACCTAAAGATAAACTACATTGAATTTTGCTGCTATTTTATCAGGCAAATATTCAGTGAGTGATTTATTATATAATTCTAAATTGCCACAGCCACCCACCCAGTGAGAAAAAGTCCCATTATTCAGGCTTCTAGAATTTCCAGTCTTCTTTCCTAAACCTTCTGCAATACTGTTGTCTTCCCAGAACACTGGGAATAGGGAGTCTATAAACTAAATGTAATATGTATATTAATATATAATATCAATAATGCATATAGGCTGCTGATTGGATTGATTATATATATTACAATCCAATCAGCAGCCTCTGTGTATATGTGTGTGTATAACGTACATCTCATATATAGTATAGTATATTTAATTAAAAGCCCTGTCCTTTTAAACGCAGGTAGAGTTGTCACCAACTTCCCAGTTTGTATTTTGTCTTTTTCTCTTAGATACTCTCCTGTGTCACACCAGGAGGTCACAGAATGCAGGGAACCTGCCTCAGAATGTAGTCCAGCTTGCTGAAGTGTACACACTTTTGAAATGCATCTGGCTGCCAGATGCTGAGCACCCTCAACTCTAATTCACCTCAGTAAAGGGAAGGTGAATCACTTAAGAGTGTTGCTGATTTCTCAGGGTGCATTCTGCACCTTGCAGGTTTGACTTACATGGCAACAAATCACAAGCTATGTACCTGGGTACCAGTGTCTGTATGCAGAACAATGAAGTATTACAACTTTGTATGAACTTGGGTGTTCTGTATCTGCATGAGAAAAAAGAAATTATGTTTTTCTTGCATATTTTAAAACAACTGTCCATAAAACACTTTATATACAAGTACCCAATGCCATAAGAATAACTTGTAGCTCATGAAAGAGGAAAGGACTTTTGTGAGCAACATCTTTTACTGGAACAGCTAAATTGTTAGGACAGGCTTCTTTTTAATATATTAATATTAAACAAAAACTTACATGCATAAGTCACTTCTCAAACTCTTTTGAACGACCTTAAATTAAAGAACACCCACGGAGCAGGAAAGAAAACTGCATGTAATGCTTGTGGAAATATACTACACAGTCTTTCAGTGACACCTAGTGGTCAGATAAGGATATTTGGTGGGAAATCTAAGAAAAATAAAAGTTGTGGCCACAAATAATCATGTAGGCTTGAAGACTTTCTTGTGGATACCAGTATCTTCTAGTTCAGAAAACCATTTATTTAAATGAATGAGAACATAAATGATGCTCAGCTTTTGCTTCCAACATCAGCAGGTCAAATTCTGTTGTCTTTGCACAACACCAGTGAAGTCAATGAGAGTCCACATGTAACCTAGAGAAGAATTTGGTCCTAGGAGAGGAAGTTTTTTTTTTTTTTTTTTGGAGGGGGGGAGGGGGGATTTTTTGTTTGTTTTTTGTTTTTTATTAAAAGATAGTGCTGTTTCTTGGCCAGCAACATCAAAGATTAACAAACAAAGAAACAACTTATGGTGTGATTATTGTTCAAGGCCTTTAGCCAACTCTTGTTTACATATTGTAGACCATGCTCCAATTTAAAAAAGCCCTTGCTGACCCTTTGCTGCATAGTAAAATAAGATAGCTGACTAGTTAAGGCTCTCCCCTGTGAAAAGACTGCAGCTGTCTTTGATATTTAACAGAGCTGAACATTAAGAAGCACATACACATCTGAGTAATGTTGAACACTGTCATCTTTTAACCTTCAGTAAACAATCTGCTGAAAAAAACCCTTCTCTCTCTCTGCCCTCCTTCTCAATATTCAGTACACTTCTTTATGATAAGCTGAGCTGATAGGTACCAATGACCCCCCAAAATAAGGCAGGAAAAGCTCGGGAGCTACTTGGAAAGAAAGAGGGAACAGCCATGCACACCTACTGCCCCATTGACAAGATAATCAGGCAAGAAAACTCTTATAGGAAGCACATTAAAATCAAATAAGCCACACGGTGTTAACACCAGCAGCATAACATCAAATTAATTCACACTTCTTGTAAGCACAGCAACATCTAATAGCATGTCATAACTGTCACCACAAGCTTTGGGATATGAGCGTACCATAGTAATTTAGCAAGAGTGTAACTAAGCAAACCTCTTGGCAATATGGAAGCTAGTGCTATGGATGACCATAGACACAAAACCCTATTCACGCATATCTTTGGTGCAAAAGAGTCAGAGCTACCCCAAAGAAACCTGGAAAGTCCTATTGTAAAGAGAAATACATTAGTTTATCATCCCATTTACTTGTTATGGGGAGATAACTACAACTGTAATTTAACAACTTAATGAATCCTCTGTGGTGCTAGTTTTGCTAGTTTACCCAGTTTTGACTTGAAGTCCTGTTAGTGTCAATTCTCACCACTATGTGGTATTCTTTTTAACTATACACTTTTCTGGCTTAATCATAAAGGGTGCATCTACAGCAGCACTCGTATTACGGCATAGTAAATTAATTAACTCTGTCAGGGGCAGTAGTATTCTGTGGAAGAATAATTTAGTCCACCAAAATGCTTGTGTAGACAGTGAAGGGGCTGGCTGGATTACAAGGGTGCTGAAGTGTGGGGATGGGACTGCCAGCTGCCTAGTCCTGTACTGTAGCACCTTTGCGCCCCAGCCAGCCCCTGTGCCAACCAACACCACTACCTGGCACCTCAGGTTGACCCCCTGCACCTCTGCCAGCCCAAGGCTGGTCTTTCCCAGCTCAAACTGCTTCGGTCACAGGCACAAGTGTAGACACTGTGCACAGAAGCAGTTTTCTCCAGCACAATTTGTGCTGGAGTTTATCACATTGATTTAATGATATGTGGAGATGCACCCAATGCATTCTGCTCCAGGACCATAATAAATTACAGCAGGGGGACAAGAACTGGTCAGTCTTATCGCATCCCATTAGTTGGTTTCTTAGGTAGCCCTCCATCTCAGTAAGCTACTTTCTTCAAAAATTGCTTCCAAAATCATGCTGAGGCCTCTGGTGAGTTGTTAATAAATGGCACATAATTAAAGCAACAGTTAAAAGGACTGACAAAGAGTAAATAGCTGCCCTTGACCTGAGTTTCTATACAAGCAAAAACACTTCATATCTTCATTACTGTGCATCTAGACTGTCCTTTTCAGTCTAATTCATATGCTTACTGATGGCATTTTGGTTAAAGGGAAAGAGAAAATAATATAATCAAAACCATTTTGAACTATCACTGAAGTGTTATATAATCCAAACCATCTCTTTGGTATGTATCTATAATAAAGCTCACATAAGCCATCCTTGGCTTGAAATCCATGCATTTCAAAAAGCACGATGATGTATCAGAAATTAAAATGGCTTTGTGGTGACGCAAAACCTAGTCACATGATAACTATCACCCGATCTTTCAATATCTATAACTTGTCAAGAATGCTTCTGTGTAGAAAAAACCGGCCAAGTAATTCCAGAAATACTGCGGACAATTTAGGAAAGCTAAATCTAATCTAATTTTACAATTATTCTTTTATTTAACAATTTGCAGTATTTTAAGATTTGTGACTCATCTTATAGTCTTATATAATGATTCCATGCATCATAAAAGCCTGCTTTTCATTAATGACTGGATCAAAAAAGAAAAAAATCCATGAAGCTCAGCTTTCAGGAGACTGAGTTTATTTTTTTATTGCCAACCTCGTCTTCCAGTCAAAGCATCCTTCCAAACTTCCACCTTTGTTTCTTCTTTTACTCTTACACAATTCTTCCAAAAATGTTAGGTGAATTTGTGCTCAAAATATGTCCAAGTGACAGACAAAAATAAAATAAGGGAAGACAGCAAGAAAAACAGCAGGAGAACCTCCACTCATTCTCTCCAACCTCCTTCAGGCCTAAAGAGACCAGCAGTAAGGGAAAAAGCAGACAGTTAATCCTTAGTCTGCTAATAAGACTACCAGCTAGATTATTACAATATATCACTGCCACAGCTAATGCTACATGAAAAGAAACAAAGGGGAGTCAACAAATGAGGGAGACCATTCTGAGACACTGGTTTATTTCTCTTTAAAAAATAATAGTTTGTTTTTTATTTCACTTGAGTTCTATAGAGCTTTAAAGGAAAGGTCATCTCACCTCTCTGAAGAAAGTTACCACAATGCTCTTCAAAATCCCACTGGCGGCCAGATAGCATATTTATGTGTGTGACTCTTAGGCCAGGTACAGACATTACACTTTTACTGGTGTAAGTGATTGGAAACTGGTCTATTCTTTGGCAGTCCCTCACAGTCAGGGGTGATCGTCTTCCACAATTGTCTTACACCCGTAACAGAACAGAAATTTGGCACCCAGAACTGGTCTATGCCAGTAAGAGAACAGAAGTTTGGTGCATCTGGTTTAAAAATGACAGAACTTGGTCTAAAATTTGCCCTTCCCTCTCAAAGGGTAATATATGTGTTCCTGTCCCTATGTATGTAAGCTATGCCACTTACTGAAAACTATGCAACTTAGATCAATTTTGCCTCAGAGTTTTTCAATGTCTGAACCTAGCCTAGGTGCCTTAGGGCCAGTCACGCAAGTGTATTGGGGTGTGAATTTACAGAATGTCATCTACTCCATGGTTGCTGCCTCTGTGCATGTAGTTACCCCATAGTAATTGCAAAGCAGAACATCCAACTTTTACTGAGGGCTCAGCTGCCTTGTATTACTGTGCCACAAGAGCATGTACATAGGCAGCTATCATGGAGGAGCTGAAATGTAGCAAATTCACACTAGCTTACCTCACAATATGGCCATAACTTTGGGAGCACATGTTTGGGAGTTGAAGGCTTAATACAGGACTTACTGGGTGACGTTCTAAGGCCTGCATTATGGTAGACAGTAGACTAGATCTGGGGTGTAAGACTCATTCAGCCCATGGGCCCTACATGCTGGAGCCAGTCTAGTGGGGATGCCACATGCAGCATGCACACTGGACAAGCCCACATGCTGCTTGCAGTATGTACAGTGGCTACAGGCCCGCATGCTACATGCGGTGCATGGGCCTAATCCAGGGTCTGTGCTGCATGAGGAGTTGATGCCAGACAGCCCCTGCAAGCTGGATCTGACATGCAGGGCCAGTCTATGGGCCCAATCCAGACCAGCCCTGAACCAGTAAGCAAGGCCAGTCTAATGTGGGCACTACACAGGCCCTGTGCACCATGTACAGCACACACCAGCCTGTCCTGCACAGCATGCAGCACATGAAGCTGATCTGGAGTACATACAGTATGTACATATGATGCTTGCACCAGACCAGCCCTGCATCCTGAATCTAGCATGCACAGTCAGTTTGTGAGTCCAATCCAAACTGGCCCAGGTCCAGCATGGGTGCTGCATGGAGTGTACATCCCAGACTGGCCTAGTGTGCTATGCGCACAGGCTCGAGCCCCCATGCTGTGTACAGCCAGCGCCGAATTTAGGCATAAGCTAAGTAAGCTTCAGCTTAGGGCGCCACATTATGAGGGGCCTTTAAGTCAACCCCCATACTGTGAAGGGTTGGCTGCTGGACCAGAAGTGACCATGGACCAGCAAACCATGGCCCCACGGAGCTGGGCGGAGAGGCCACAACTCCAGGTCCGTGGCAGCTGCGGTTGAGGTTTGGGCCCAACCCCTGCTGTCTGAAGTGGAAGTCTCTTTACTTGTGTTGCAGCCAGAAATTCCATCTGCGGGGCTCTGCACAGCGGTCCACAGTTTGCCGGGCCATGGCCGCTTCTGGTCCACAGTTTGCCAGGCCACAGCATGGAAAGATTGGGAACCCCTAGTTTAGGGGCCCCAGCATGTTATAATCTGGCCCTGCATACAGCCCACACCAAATGGGCTTCACGTACCATGCAGTGTGTGGAGTCAGAGCCAGGGCATGCCATATGCTATGCACCCATCTACCACCTATTGGTTGTATTGCAGGCCAGATGATAGGGCTCCCTGGGCCATACATCTGCCATGAGCCATGTCTTTGACATCCCTAGATGATCTTGTGACCCACAAAACTGTAAATCTATGAAATCCCATTGAAAAGCTTCTTTTCCATATCATTTGTGCTCCTTAGTAAGTTATTACTCTATTTTACCTCCCAATGAAACCCAAGGGAGGCAGTCAATTAATTGTTCTGCTCTTGAAACCCTCTTTGGTATTTGTGCACAAGTATACTTAACTATTCTTTTTGTTCTCTAAATCATGTAAAACTTCTGTTTATCCAGACATTTTTCAGACCACAAAAAACTTACTTTTCTTATTTCAGAGTTTTTCACTTGTCTTGCCCTTTAAAAAAGGCTCATGAGATAACTGAGTGATATCGTTTGGCTGCAGATCAGCTGAACTGAGAGAAAGAAAGAGCGCAAAGAGGGGGAGGGAGAGAAGTGTTCCTGGACAGAGAGAAAAAGTTCTTTGATAACATGAATAATAATAGCATTTATTTTGTTTTCAATCTTTCCCTGAACATTACCACAACTATACCATGTGACACTCCCTCTCTCCAATTTGATCCAGAAAGCATTTGAATTTGTGAAGAAGTTAGCCAACCCCTGACACCTTTTCCAAGCAATTTAAAGATAATGTGAAGAGTCATGTGTATGACAATCACCATCTGTAAAGAAATGAAGCAATAAAAAAAATTGTTGCTGATTGACAATTGTAGGGTAAGTCCTACTATACCTGTGCCCAGTCTGGCATTCAAACTGGAAAAAGGTTTCATTATAGTAGTGGCAGGCATAATATGGCCCATGGGCCTGACAGGTGATTTCATTTGGCCCCTGAGCAGGTGCCCACCAATTAATTACATCTGGCCCAGCCCACAGCTGCCCCTGCTGCATTCCACATGGGATGCAGCACCCATTCCCACTGGGGCAGTGCACTGTGTCCCCACCCTGGCCTGCAAGAAGGAACCAGCTGGTGTGCACAGCTTCCAGACAGGGCTGCTACTACAGCTACCTGGGGAACAGCTTAGTTGACCCATCCTTCAGAAGCTCCTACTCTTGTCCATAATTCAGTGCTCCAGGAAGCAGGTAGGGAAGCTGAAGTGGGGAACCTGCAGCTGGGTGGGAGCACAGGGCTTGCGGGAAATGTGGAGCCCAGGCCAGTGGGAGTGTGGCCCCTGTGGCTCGTATGCAGGTGCTAGAACTATGCCACAGCCACATGCCACTGCAGGAAGCCCCATGCAGTGCAGCCAGTGGCCTGACCCCACTCCCTGTGGCCACATGTATCTCCTGGGACTCAGCCAGAGTAGCAGCAGTCCTGTGCATTTTTGCTGGGCTGATTTGGCCCTGCTCCCTGCCGCCCTAGCTGAATCCTGGGAGCTGCACATAGTGACAGGGAGTGGAGCCAGGCCACTGGCTCCGCTGCACAGGGCTCCCCCTCGTGGGGAACAGCTTCACCCAAGTCTTGGGAACTGCACATGAGGCATGGGGAGCCCTGCACAATGGAGCCAGCTGGGCTGGTACCACTTCCTGCACCACAAGCGGCTTCTGGGACTCAGCCAGAGCCACACACTGCCAGGGTGCTATGCCTGCTTTGGACCATGAGAGCCCCAAAGGCCAACCGCCTGCTACTGTTACCACAGTCAATAGCAGTGGGAGCTAAGTGTATTGGGAGAGGATGTGTGGAGAAGGGCCCTCAACATGCATACCCTAGTATACCCACAGATATACTCATACCCCCAACACACACACTCACATCCCCCATGTCTGCATCGAGACCCTACCCACACCCCCTACACATCCCCACAAACTCCACACATACATACACACACTCCCACCACAAACCCCACATCCACCCACATACCACCACACACACACACAATATACAGTAGTAAAACTTTATTTTGAGCTATTATGCAATCACCTTTATATACACAATGCAAACACATATAAATCAGGACAAAATATTTTTGGAAATAAAATTAAAATACATTATAGTAGATGTTTGATTTTTAGTACACAGTTTGTTTGGGGTTTTTTTCAGTTCCAAGATGGCAAACCCTCCTTCCAAAATGAGTACTTCTGGGCTCAAGGGGAAGGACATTTTTGTGGCAAAGGTCAAGGGTTAGGAGAGGGTATTCCAGTCCCAAGATGGCAACCAGGGGGTGAGGCACATGACAAGGGGTGGGGGTATCCTTGCAGCCCTCAACACCACACTAAAACTCCTTAAGCGGCCCTCCAGCCAAAATAATTGCCCACCCCTGCATTATAGTGTCAAAGCTGGACTCAAGAATTTGTAAGGCCATTCCCCAATATGGTTTGTTAAGTGATATTTGATATTATTTGTACCTTGATTTAAATTTATCTGAGTTATCTTTCTGAATTATCTCACAGACACTGAACATTGTGAAAAATCACCAAGAAATGATCATTAAAATGTCATTCAGCTGGCACAGTTTTGCATCAATTATACTGAAGTAAGTAATATTATAAAAGCAAGAAAGGAAAAACTCCTGAGAAAGAAACAGACACTGGACAAAGCTTTCTGCATTATAAAGCCAAAGTGATGACACATCTTGGCAGCCCAAGTGTTCTGGGTTCCTGTCTCTAGGATAGTTTAAAAGATTCAGTATTACAGAAGGCAAATATAGGCCACATGAATCTGGACCAATGCCCCAAATGTCATGATGTTCTGTGACCACTAGTACCCTATGAATGCTGAGGCAACATGACCCCAAAAAGTCAATCGAGTTCCACCAGTTTATAACAGCTGAGGATCTGAACCCTGGAATATATTTGTCCCGTCTCAGGCTCCGTGAGGATTTAAAATTTTACCATGAAATCCTGAATATAAATTTTACAGTAAAATCATGGCCTGAATCATCAGAACAACAGAGGAATCACTTTATCTCAATAACATCTTCAGAGTGAGCATTTAGGTAGAAATCAGAAGTGGAAAAGACGAGTTATGCTCAAATTTGGGATCCATATAAGACCACTGCAAGGAAATGGAGGATGGCATCATCAAGGGGAAAGAGCATACTCAGTGCTCATCTGAATCTGTAGATAACTGACAGCAAAGAGAGACTACATGTGTCAATATGCATAGAACTACACATGCAGTTAGCACCTAGCAATACACCCCGCAGCACCCTACCAGCCAGGGCTGTTCCACCCTGACTTAACATGCTGTGAAGAGCTTGGATGGGGCACAAGGGTGCTGCAGGGGCTAAATGGCAGGTAGCCCCCACACTGTGGCACCCTCATGCCTCAACCAGCCCTGGTTACCGTCTACATGTGCATTTCCACACAAGTAACTACTCTACTGTAAGGTAATACTCATCTCAGACAGTACTATCTGCCTGCACAGATACATAATTTAGTGTGCCCTAATAGAAGTGCAGGGGTAGACGGTGACATTTTACTACAGAGCTAATTAGTAAAGCACATGCATAGATGCACCCAATATGGTCCAAAACAGCGCTTTTCATTTCAGGACTTTCTGCCAAGAACAGATAGAGGCCCTTTTGGGAGAAACAAGCCTCTCACTAAAACAGCACAATGATTAGGGAGAAAAGGCATCAATCCCCTGCAACTATTCTTCAGTAACCTTCTGTTTACCCATTCTCTCTTTCACTTATTCAGCCTTTCATTTAAATTCTATCCAAAATAATACCAGAAATACTGTCACCTCACATTTAAAAAGTAAAAGGGTGCAAAACAAACTAGAAGAATATGTCTAGTTTGAACTTGACTAATACACAAATGGGAGACAGTACTACAGGGAGTGACACATATTATTGTGTAGGTGGATGTCCTCTTTGTCCATGCTAATCTCTCCATTCAGGAACTTTGCCTGAGATTACAGGAGGCTGAAATAGATCTCCTCTATGTTACACCATCCAACACAGGAAAGGCAACAGCTGGAAGGGAGAAAGCAGAGTGAATTTAGTGTAACAGACATTGAAGGGTTGCTTACATGACCAGAGGCATGTGTCTTCAGAGACACTGTACTAGGGCAAAGGAAACTTGTTCCAACAGTGACCTTATACTCAGCAAAATGAAGCTGTTTCCATCAGGGACATCTTGAGAGAAGTAAAAAGAGTGGAAAAAGTGGCCAGAGGTTTAAACTCAGAGGAAGAGTTAGAGAGGGTCTGGGAAAATCCCAGCCCCGGGATTGGCTGAGAGGGTTTCCTTAAAAGTGGGGTGTTTTTCTGTACTGAGGGAGAGGGGGAAAGAAGGGCACACACTTCAGGGAGAGGGTTGTGCAGGTCAGGCCACAGTGACTTGCCCCTCAGAGCCTGCCAAAGTGGTAGTAAGCTGCCAATGGGTCAGAGGTGCACTCAGCCCAGGACCTGAGCTGGGGCTTTGGAGATAGCGGTTGATCCTCTCAGGCAGCTGCCGGAGAAGCACATGAGTTTGCTTGTGGGGAAGCGAGCCCTGGTTAGGGTTTGTGTGCAATTTATGGGAGGGGTGCACAGCTACAAAAGCCCAACCCAGTGCTCAGACAAGGAGAGGCAAGAATCAGGGGAATTGCCCCAGTTCATCAGTGTGTATTTGACCTAAAGGGAGGGCGCGGGCTGTGTGTTCACCCATGGGAGAAGCATATCTGCTTTAGCCTGCAGCCCAAGATGCACGGCCCGCTATGCAGGGGCCACAGGCCAGGGCAGCAAACATTGTGTGTTGCAGGGACCCAGACATGGAAGCAGCTACCAGCAGTGTGGTGATGCCTAGGCCGACATGGAAGGACCCCAGCCACAAAAGTACCCACTATGGTGGGGTGGGAGGAGTTGAAAACTGCATGTAAATTCAGTGTGATAAAGGTCATTAGCAGGGTTTGTAAATAAGTATCTCATAGCTCGTACTGTAAATATTAAGCAATTTTTGTGAGTGCTTCAAACTCTAATTACTGTTTAGACTTCTCTTTTAACCTATATTAAACCTGAGAGGTTATCAGTCTGTGAACCCCATAGGCACCCAAGTGACTATCTCCTTACCACCAGTGCTCCTTTTGTATGCTGGATATAGAGTTATTTTGGTAGCAATTTGTAATTTGTATCCACTTTAGTTATACCTGTTCTGTATATAATTAAATATTTGTAAATAATTGTAATTGGTGGTTGCAAAGGGTTTGTAAGTATAAAAGGGGCCCTCCCTGCCAGAAAGCCCCATTCCAGCTCCTAGAAGAGCCAAGAGTGGCTTACACTACTGGGCACCCCAGGATTCCAACACTCAGATGTGGCACACGGGTAGCGCCATGTGCCAGGGTTACATGAGTTTAACTAAATCTGACATGAAGCATAAACTTTCATAAGCAGAGAGCTTACTTCATCATATTGTGAAGGACTATGGGAAGCAGAGTTTCTAAATAGAAAGCAATGATTAGAAAACAAAGGATAGGGAAAGGGAAAGAAAAAAAAGGAGGGTGCACTGCTGACAGAGGCAAGTGGATAGGAGAGAGAAAAAAAGCAGTTAATCCCCTGAGAGGTATAAGGGTATAAAAACTAATCCAAAGTAATGGGATAAGAATCTGTAGTTTTGGTTTTAAACCATACTTAACACAATCCAGTCTATGGATGATTTCTTGTTCTGTAATTTTCTGTTCAAGTTTAGAAGATCCATCCCTTAATAGCAAGTTGGAGATATGCACAAGCATTCCCTTCTTTAAGGATTTCCCTAATGTAGGGCATACAGGAGGTTTTTGTTTCATTTTACTTGTACTCTGTCTCCTGCACAGCTGCTATCTGTAACTTCCTACAGCAGATGAAATTCAGAAGGCAACAAATCGGTTGGGCTTAAATAAGGCATAGACTTCTTAAGTATCAGTTACACAATGTAGTTTAGTCACAAGCTTGATTAAAGTATTAACTTGATTACTGCAATGATAGAAAAGAATTAGGCATCTGATCTAAAAGCAGAAGTATTTTTATGATTAAAACACACAACAAAAACAAATGTGTGCATGTGGAGGCAGGGAAAGCTACTGAGTATAAGGGCTCACATTTTGTTTTCCTATCATCCCCTTCTGAATCCTTTATATCTCCCTATGTGACCATTCTTCCACTGGCTCATTGTCCATTTTCATTGCCAGATTAAGGCCTTCAGAGTGGGTCAAGATATATCTATACCAGAGATGCTGTAGGAGGAGAATGGGGACTTAGGCTGTGGAGGGGGAGGTGGTCAGGTGGCAGGGAGCAAGCTGCCTGACCCCCAACCACCACCCCTTTCCTGCTTGCCCTTCTGGCTTCCCCACCACCAGCCCCCTACCACCTCCACACTACCTCTCCCATACTATTCTCCCCCACTGCATACCATACTGTATGCTTCCTCCACTGCCTGATCCTGCCACTGCCTCTGTTTTTCCCATTGCAGTGGTAGTGGAGACCGATTTAAGATTACCTACCAAGTAATTAGACTCTGTGCATGGACAATTATTTTTTTAAAAATATTTTTCCAAGTGTGGAATCTGATTATTGGTGGGTTGTCTTGGATTTGGTAAATGCAATAATGCTTTTACCTGATATTCTGTGTAAGTTTTACTAAGCCATTGCAAAGTAAAATGTTATGAAAACTGCACTTTGCATACCACCAGAGTACAGTCCCCTGTAAGGTAAGGTATTATAGTTGATTTGCCACTGTATAAATCCATAGTGCTCTCAGATCTTGACTACCATGTGAAGTTCTGGTCTCTGCATCTCAAAAAAATCTAGTAAAATAAGACAAGGTACAAAGAGGGGGACCCAAAATGGTCAGAGTTGTGAAGCAGCTGCCATGCCAGGAGAGACCAAAAATGCTAGGACTGTTCTGCTTAGAAAGAAGGGTGAAGGGGGATATTTTAGAGGTCTATAAAGTCATGAAGGATGTGGACCAAGTAAATAGGGCACAGTTGTTCACCAAGCCCCAGAATATTATAACTAGGGGATACCCACTGAAATTAGTAGGTAACAAATTTAAAACTAACAAGAGAAAGTAGTTTTTTTTATGCAACACAATTAACTTGTGGAATTCATTGCCACAGGAGATGGCAGAGGCAGATAGCATAGCCAGGTTCAAAAAGAGACTATATCATTTCACGGATATTAGCTCTATTGATAACTTTTGGAGCAAAACAGTTGCAGATATTTCCTCTGTCATTTCTAAACCAATAACAATGCAAGATAGGGAAGCTATTGAATAGGTGATAAACTACTCAAGATGCAGTTGGTTTAGTGTGCTCCCTGTGAGGCATCCACTTCTGCCTTCAGAGACAGGATACTATGCTAAATGGACAATAGGATTAACTGAGTATGGAACTTTTATGTTAATATGTTCTTAATTGTACTGACAACTTAAGTCCTGATCCTACAAATTCTTATGCACATGATCATCTGAGTATGAGTAAGTCGTCCTGGGCTGTGCACTTTATGCATAAATGATCTCATAGGTTTCATAGACATCAGGGCTGGAAGGGACCTCGGGAGATCATTGAGTCCAGCCCCCTGCCCAAAGGGCAGCAAGTCAGCTGGGGTCATAGGATCCCAGCAAGATAAGCATCCAATTTACTCTTGAAGGTGTTCAATGTAGGTGCTTGAACCACCTCCGCTGGCAG
>NW_017728906.1:32604720-32647917 GCF_001723895.1 Crocodylus porosus
CCTCCCACGCCCTCTCCTGCACGAGTGCCGCACTAACTCGAGCGCCTGTTTACGCAGCCTGTTCGCGCGGCTCTGGTCGTGGGGCTGGGCCAAGTAGAGGCCTGGGCGGGGGCTTGAGCCAGCCCGGCTCCAGGCAGTCGCCTTGTCCCAGGGAGCGAGGCGTTAACCCCTTCCCACCATGAGCCCGCTTACCTCCGGCTGTGCTGGGGGTTGGCAGGGGGCTCTGCGGCTGCTGAGGGGGTGTCTGGGGGGCTTCGGGGGAGCGGGGGCTCACCGCTCCGGAGCCTAACTGGAAGAATTCTCTTGGGTTTGTTTTCCTGATGGAAATACTTACCTGGAAACTCTTAACAGATGTTTGTGTGTTGAGCCACTGCATAGGCAGAGAGCACCTGTGCACACACACCTCAGCCTGCTCCCAGTTTGCCTGGTGACTGATTTCAGGGCACTCCTGATTGGCTGACCTTGCAGGCCATCTCCCTGCAACTCAAAGGGATTACGAAGGGCCTCTCTGCTTGGCTGGACCAGTAGACTTCAGCCTAAGTGACACCTTTCCTTGGACCCATGGTGGGAGCTGGGAGTAAAGCATGCTGAAATGCTGGAGGACTGGGATGCAGCATATACAGAAGTTCATTCTCCAAGGAGAAATTCTCCCAGAAGCCACTTAACCCTGGATGTTCCAAAGTTATTTTTCTTTTGAAGCAACAACTGCCCCAGTAAAAACTGAATGTTTGTACATGGCTTTGGTTTAAATGGAACTTTTTACAAGTAAAGTTAAAAGTTTTGATACTTGGTGTCTTGTATTGCTCCATATTTTGGGGATATTTACATAATTTTATCTGGATGAGAGATAAAACATTTTTTTAATACGATAACCCTTTCAATGAGAATAATGGCAATTATGAATGCAGAAGGGATTAACAATACAGTAAAGATGGAGATTTTAAACCTATATCAGCCAATAAATTCATTGTTCAAATTCCCATTTCAACCACAAATTTTTTTCTTGTGCATCTTACAAGGAATTTTTTGTGTGTTCAAGTTATAGTTGGCAGCATGAATGCCATATTTAATATTTGGTTCACAGATAGTAGACTGCAGGTGAAATGTACTATGCCAGTTACCCTGGAGATGTTAATGATAAGCACATTTGAAGAGTTAAAGAAGTACTGTGCACCATTTGATTGATGCTGACTTTGTGCACTGTGACAAAATTTCATCCATTCCAAATGCCCAGATCTATTGGCGGGGGGGGAGGGGAAAGAGGACAAAAACCTCCTCCAGCAAGGTGTGGCAGGCCAGTAGGGGGTGCTCCTGCATTCAGCCACCCACCTCACTGCACCCGACCACTTTCCAGGCTCCAAGTGCCTCCCTAGGGGTGCCTTGTGTCTGGCTGACCCCCTTCCTGGAGCTCACTCATTAGCCAGGAGGTAACATAAGCTGCCACCACCCCGAGAAGGGACTCTCTTGGCCCCGTGTCCTCGGGGAAACACAGGCCTATGGGTACTTGACCCAGTACAAGCACTTGGGGCACTTCCCCAAGTCAGAGGCCAAAAAGGAAAGTCCCTCTTAGTCCACAGACCTAAGGGGCCTCCTAGGCACAATTTAGACCCACCCCTCAATAAGTCTCCTACACCGGTCACAAAGGAGAACTTTATTGCCTACAGGGGGTAGGGTGAAAATAGGCTACAAGATAGAACAATATCATAGAAATCCCATGGAGCAAAACAGTCTGGCTGAGGTAGCCTTTTGATCCTGCATCCGAGTTACTGCCAGCTATAGATTTAATCAGATCTCGAGTAGCTTACTCACAAGCATCATCCAGAGGCTGTTAGAGATTCCCTCTGGAGGCAGGCCATTCCTAGCTCATGAGTTATAGGGGAGAGAGCCAGTTTCAGAGTCCCCCTCATGGCTGCTGCCCCCTCCTCCTGGGCAGTCTTAACTTATAAAGCCCCTGTGACCTTGTTCACCTGGTCCAATGGAGGCCAGCACCTGTTGGCTGTTGGCCAACCAATTTGAAATACATCACTAGTTGCTGGGCAGACTATAGCCTACCAGGTAGAAGCCCCTCACCCAGGTAGCTGATACCAGTCACGTAAGCAGAGGGAGCAGGTTTCCCGCCTCCCTCAGGAATGTATCCATCTCAGGTTACCTAAAGAGATAGGGTAAAGTTACATCTCCTCTGCTGGGCCCATCCTAATCAAATTGTCACAGAGCAGAGATTTTGAGGAGAAACAAAGGTGGCTTCCTGCCACACAAGGTGTACATTCTTACTTACAGTCATTCCAATTTAAACCAGTTAACTCGTAAGAGAATTTGGTTCACTGTATAATGGATAGTTTTTATTTCTTGTTACTTGGCATTTTTGAGCGTGTATTAATACTATTTTTGTGCTATTATTTTACTAATGAAAAATCAGGCTCTCTCTTTTGCAGTGCAAAAATAATGATCCCAAAAATTAGATAATACACAAGGTAATTAAAGCACGCATTGTCTTTCAAGTGCTTCATATTGAATGAAATCCTCTTGTATTAGTGGAGAGGCTTGTGTGTTCTGATGAACCTCAGAGCTATGTCATCTGGAGTCTTGTACTCCTGGTAGGGTCTCCCATGGTGAACAGATCTGAGGTTAGGTCCCAGACTAAGCATGGTCCAAACTCCTGAAGACCCCAATGACAGAACAGGCTTACTTGAGGTTCTACTGGTTCTCTGTAGCTGTGAAAGCAAATGAGGACTGAAGAGGGATGGAGGTCTCTGGTTGTCTTGGACATTCTTGTCACTGGATTTAGTGCTCCCCCCTGTCAAGCTCATGTGGTTGTCACTTGTGCACCAGCTTCTCCATGTTAAGAGTTGTCAAGCCTCTGCCAGGGTTGTTAACATCTCCTACAAACCAAGTCCTATGGCAATGAATGAGTGATGGTGGGGAAAGGAACAGTGATTTCATGGAGTCCCTATGTAATAGTCATTTCACACTCAGAGACAGAAATACAATTCAACAGCCGTGGCTGTAACTAAGTAGTCCTCTTCAGGGTGAGCAGAAGGAATCCTGAATGGGGAAGGAACTAGATTGGCACATCCAGTGGGATCACTCCACTTGCAGATGAAACCAACAAAATAAAGAACTGAAGTTCACCACCTGGAATGTCTACACCTCTCATGGACTCCCCAAACACTGAAAGTGTCCTGAAGGAACTGCTATAGTAGCTGAAGAACTTGTAAAATGAGACATTGATATTGCTGCCTTAAGTGAGACCTGCTGGCCAGATGAAGGCAAGCTGAAAGAAGGAATTGGCTACACCTTTTTTAAGAAAAGAAAAAGTCACCTGAAAAGAGGCATTCACAGGGTTGGCTTTGCCATCAAGAACAAGATTGTCAGTCAGCTTTCAGAACTCCCTGTGGGTATTAAAATCTCCACCTCTCCACCTCAAACTCAGTAACAACCAGTATGCTACGGTCATCGGTGTGTACACCCCCACACTTGACAATGAAGAAGTCAACAAAAAACAATCCTACTGTGCTCTTGACACAGTCCTGACTGCCAAGAAGACAAGCTCATCCTCATGGGTGACTTCAATGGAAGAGTTGGGAGACGCTTGGAACTCTGGAGTGGCACCACTGAGAAAGAGGCGGGTGGGGAAAGTCAACTCCAATGGTATACTCTGTAGCGGGCCAATAGAGGGTGCTCCTCCATTCAGCCACCCACCTCACTGCACCCAACCACCTTCCAGGCTCAGAGTGCCTCCCTGGGGGCACCTCACATCTGGCCAACCCCCTTCCTGGAGCACACCTGCAAGCCTGGGGGTAAGACCACCACCCAGGATCGGGATTGATCTTAGCCCTGTGCCCCCTCAGAAACACAGGCCTAGTAGTCCTAAAGGGTACTTGACTCGCTGCAAGAACTTGGGGTGCTTCCCTCAGTCTGAAGCACAAATAGTACTCTCCCTTAGTCAGCCAAACCAAGGGGACCCCAAGGCATAATCTAGACCCTCTCCCAATAAGTCCCCCATGCTAGGTACAGAAGAAAACTTTATTAGTTACAAGGAGTACATTTGGAATAGGGTACAGGGTAGAGCAATATCAGAGGAATCCCTTAGAGCAAACAGTAGCATGGTAGCCTTTGATCATGCATCTGAGTAAGCTATATATCTAGTTAGATCTCAAGTACCTTACTCAAAAGTATCATCCAGAGGCAGGCGGAGATTCCCTCTGGAGGCAAGCAGTTCCCTGAACATAAGTTTCAAAAGAGAGAGAGTTTTAGATGGCCCAGCATCTCTGAGAGTTCTCATCATAGCTACTGCCCCTCCTCCTGGGCAGTCTTAGCATATATCGACCTTATGACCTCCTTTACCTGATCCAATGAAGGCCAGCAGTTGTTGGCTGCCAGCCAACCAATTTAAAATGCATCACTCATTGCCACAGACTGGCAGGGTCTCCAGCCCCCTTCCAGTCACGATGACATTGCTTAGGACAATAGGGAGTTTAAGCCCCACCCCCCCAGGTGTGTGAGGCCAGTCATGTACACAAAGGGAGCAGGTTTCCCCCTCCCTCAGAAATATATCTAGCTCAGGTTACAACTCAGGGTTACCTGAAGCTGATGGAGTCAGGGGTGTCTACCCTCTGCAGTGACCATGCTAACCAAATTGTCAGATTGGTCATCAGCCTGATAGCAGAGTTTGGGGAGAGACAGAGATGGCATTCTGCCACATCCTCCTCCCCAGCAAATGTACAGAGCAGACTTGATCATCACAAATACCATTTTCAGACAGAGCGACAAATATAAGACCACTTGGAAACATCGACACTCCAATCACTGGCACCTTCTTGACTATATTATTGCCAGGACCCATGATCATACTGATGTTAGTACCACACAAGTCCTAAGAGATGTAGCTGACTGCTGGATGGATCACCATTTAGTCAGATCAATCATAGACATGCAGCTTGCACCATAACACTGTAACAACCAAAAGGAATATGGAAGAGATTTAACATCAAAGCACTCCAAGACCAAGACTCTTCAACAATGACTTAATAAGGGGTGCACTGACCTACCTGATGACATCAAGGACATCCAGGCACATTGGGAGGAGCTTAAGAATGTTATTCACAAGGCATGCATTGAATCAAATGAATACTCCACTTACCATCACCAAGACTGGTTTGATGAAAGCAATGAGAAAATCCTAGCACTTACCCATCAGAAGAGAAACATGCCCTTCAGCTGGCAAAATAAACCCTCCAACCAGCAAAAATGAGAGGCTTACCAATGGCTTAAAGCCATAGTTCAGTGGAGGTTATGGGACCTCAAGAACCAGTGGTGGCAAGCAAAGGCCATGGAGATCCAAGAGTTTTGCTGACCAACCTGACTTGAGAAGCTTCTTTCAAGCAATAAAAGCCATCCATGGGCCATGTTCCAAAGGCCCAAAGGCCCAACCCCTTTGAGATACCAGGATGACTCCACCCATCTCATATACAATGTATCTATCAAGCAACACTGGAAGTAGCACTTCAAGACTCTTCTTAACAATGAATCTGAGGTTTCAGCTGCCACCACCGAGTCCAACCCTCAACATGCAGTAATAGAATCTATTACTGATGCCCCATCCTTCAAGGAAGTCTGGTGTGCCATCACTCGGACTAAGAACAATAAGGCACCAGGCCCAGATGGCATCTCCACAGAGTTGTTCAAAGCTGATGGAACAGTACTAGTGCAAAAATTTCACAAATTTTCATTAAATATGGCTTAATAAAGAAGTTCAACCTGACCTTTTCTCAGGTGCCTATCACAGCCTGGGACTCTCCCTTAACATTGAGAAGACCAAAGGTGCTTCATCAGCCTGCCCTAGCACAAGCTGCCCCCCTCCCCAGCAAATTACCATTGGTGGAGAACCCCTGGAAAACACTGAGCATTTTCCATACCTTGGCAAGTCACCTCTCCCAGTCAGTCAGTCTTGATGTAGAAATTGAATTTGCTGTGCCAGTGTATCCTTCAGAAAACTGCTTTGACACTTCTTTGCTGACTAAGATTTGTAGACAGAAACTAAGATCCTGGTCTACAATGCAGTGGTTATCCCCACACTTCTCTATGGGTATGAGTTGTGGGTGATATATCAAACCCATATTACGAACCTGGAATGGTTCCACCAGTGTTGCCTACAAATTGGGAAGTGCTGGCTGGTAACAGGTCTCAATGGCACTGTATCATACATCAAGCTACAGCCCACTTTCAAGAGAACCATCTTCCTCAGGAATCTGAGAAATGGGAGAGGAGGAAGGAAAGCGCACAACACCTTGGCCAGCAGTTGTGCACCCTGCACTGCCCACAAGGGGGGAAATGTGGAAAAATGTAGAATTTGCTTTTTTACAGAGAACCTTTAGAACCACTAGGGAAAAAAAAGAAACGTCCTGAAAATAAAATGCTGGCTCCCCACTGGGAGCCAGCAGTTCTCATGGCTGCTGTGGCAGGGAGAAACTGCCAGCACACAGGGAAGCATCCAAGATGGCAGCCTTTCCCTCTTCCCTCTGCCATAATTGGCCAAGAGGGTTGCCCACTGTGTGGCCAATCAGCAATGAGAGGTGGTACTGCATGAATGGCAGGGATGTGGGATCTATCCAGTCATACCTTCCCTGGTACCCACCATCATTAATTTAGAGATGCTAGGGGATACATCCCTGAATACCCTATTTAATAGCCATTAATAGAACTATCACCTAGGAATTTGTCTAGTCCCTATTTGAACCTGATTATGCTACCTGCCTCTCCACCTCCCCATGGTAATGAGTTTCACAAGTTAAGAATTCACTGTATAAAAATTCACTTTCTATTGTTAGTTTTAAACCTATCTTCTGCTAATTTCTGTGAGTGCTTCCTAATTTTTTATTGGTTGCATGTCTTGTCTGTCTTTTCCTTCCAAATCTATTTATTTTTCTTCCCCTGAACTACTGTCATTTTTTTCCTCATCTTTGCCAAATGTTTCAGGCAATCCCTACTCATGAGCCAGGATTTTCCTTTTTCCATTGGTCTCTCCTATGCTGGACTTTAGGCTGCTGTTTTCAAGGCTCTCGTTGTCTCTGAAACTTTGTGCTTCTTTTACTGCTGACTGCTCATTTTTGGATCCTCTCACCTTATGATCCTGTTCTACATTAAACACTTAACGTTGAAACATGCCAAAGTTTCACTCTTGCATCTGTTCCTGTTTCTCTCAGCACTGACAGGAGCAAATAGGAGCAAGCAGCTACATGTTTGTTGTGGAGAATCCATATAAGTTTGTATGATACTGTTGAGCAAATACTGAAGTGGACTTTCTTGGTAGAAAGCCCCCCCCACCTTGGGAATCTGCTCTGCTTCATTGCCTTCCATAGTCTGACTATAACAGCCTTCAGGGGTTGCTTGATAGAAGACATATTTATTTGGTTTAGATTTTTGTCAATCAGAATTTGGTCCTTAGTTTCTTTTGCTTTTGGGGTTTTTTTTTACTCTTTTCTCTGTTTCGGTATCAACATATTTCTGGTAGCATCAGCAGTCATTTTATGTAACAAAACATGTTGTGGGGGGGTTGATAGTTTTGTTTTTAAAAGCAAACAAACCAATCAATAACAAAACCCAGGCCTAGTTACTAAAGATGCAGAAATGCATTAAATAAGTCAACATGAATTAATAGTTCCTGCCCTTTACCACACAATGCTGAGAAGAGAGTGAATTGACAGAATTCAATGACTACACCTGTCTATATACTCTGGCCCCAAAGGGACAGAGTCTACCAGGTGGGGAATCACATCCAGCCTCCTCAGAACATGAACAGGCTACAGGTGCACTGACATTGTGCCACTCCACCAGCTACTACTGAACAATAAGCTCTGGGGATGCATTCCCATACCATATACTCCAAACTGAGAAATCCAGCAGTGAGACATTGTAGGCCTATCCTGCCTTGGACATTTCCCAGAGCTGTGTCTGGCACTTTGAAGAATATTCCCAGAGTAACCTCACTGCCACGTCTCCAGGTCTGGAGAGATTATGGAAAGACAAGTCTATATTCCACTTTGATGCCAAGGGTCACTGGTGACTTCAACTGGCAGCTCCTCCATGGAGTCATTGCCACAGGCATGTACATGCTGGATTGCTTCATGGTTGCCCCCAACACCCATCCCTTTTGTGATCAGAGGGAGACCCTGGAACACACTTACCTAGAATCCACCAAGCTGCAGCCCCTTCTGCACTATTCCCTTCACTTGTTTATTTATGGACGCTCATCTATGCCCCACCAAGTCCTGGGACCTCCTAGTCAACCTTTTCCTGGCCTTCATCAAGCTAGCCATCTATCTCACCAGGAATGAGGCTCTGGCCAGGAGGACCCCTGGGGACTGTGAAGCCGCTTTCCTGTCCCTGATCTGATCCCATCTCTGGGCAGAGTTTCACTGGGCAGTGTCTATTGGCTCCCTGGACTCATTTAAGGACCAGTGGGCAATGTCCAGTGTGGTCTGCTCAGTGTACCCCCTTGGTGCACTTGTTTTAAACCTATGACCTCACTCCTGTCCCTTTTATATTTCGATTTATCCCAAGGAATTAGTTGTTGCTTATCCAGTGGCCTCCCTTCTAAGGGAAGCTTACTGGGCATTGGCCTACATTTCCTTAAGCAACAAATAAGCCTGCTTCACATCGTGGCAGAGAGTGGATACTGAAAGGGAGAGTGAACTGAGTCTGACCAGGGTTTTTCTCCACTGTTCCTCTCTCATTTGCAGCCTCCAACATTTAAGGTCCATTTGTTTTAGCTGCTTTAACTTTAGGCCACATTTTGTCAGCAGACATTACTTACAGCCGCAATTCAGCAATGCCCATCACACTACACTTAGAGTCTCTTTAGATTTGGCCTGAGGGCCATAAATTCATTAAAGCTGGTGTAAATACCTTTTTATGTGGACTCCAAATTTCATGCACTACACCTGCTAGATACAATATAAAGCTGCACTTCAGGATTTTGACATTGACATTTTGACATTAGTCTTGACATCAAGACTAATCTTCCATGGTTTTTCATTATTGTATAAAACTCAGTAGGGATGAATGTAATTATTTAATAATAATGGATGCCTACCAACCGCATTTTTTATGCCTAAATCATTATGGATTTCTGCCCACCTTGTTTATTATGCCAGTATTAGCAAAGGCTCCAATAGCAAAAATCACAAATGTTTAATTTCAGGAACTGTGAAGAGACCCATTGAAATATGTAACAGTACATGTTAAAGTCTGTGTGCAGCTACAGGCTCAATTATGCTTATGACAAATGTAGACATATAACACATTCCCATAGATAGTTCCTCATAAAATGTCCATGTACACAGATGTTACTGTTCTCATGAATGCAAGAGCACTCCTGTCCATTTGCATCAGTTCAGCTCTGTACAAAGAGCCAATTAAAGCAAATACTCAAAAAAATATGCTCAAGTTCTACAAAATTACAGAAGTTTTTCATAGTGCAATGAAATTTATTATGACAGATATATTTAAGCTAATCTACTGAATAATCCATATTCATGAAATTAAACATATCTGGAATAAAACACAAAGAAATGTTATCAATATGCTTTTCTCAGAATATAGCAAAACTGATAGAAAGTAAAAAAAAAATACTTAAAATATTCCCCGGTTTCATTATCTGGTAAGTATTATTTTGTACACAACCAGCAAGAGGTCAGGCACAGAGGATACACTTCATCTTATGCATATGACTGTGTAAGAGCTTTGGCCTTGGAACACCTGTTAGGACTTTAACCAGACTTTTCTCCTGGACTAAGTCTCTCTCAGCTGTTACTAAAAACAAAGCAAAGCCATCACATGGATAAAGGCCCTCAAAACAGACATGGGAAAAGAAATGCCAAAGCAAACAGTAAGGGTCTTAAAGGGATTCACATCAGATTTTTTCCCTTGGCAGTGCAGTTCCAGAATCAAACAGAACAACAGGTCAGTCCAGGAGCCAGCTTTTCCAAGTATCAAGCAAACAAAAATCAATTCTTGTTTGTCATCTCTGAAATTTTGACCGAAAAAAATCAAAGGAAGCTCTTCAAGCAAGTCTTAATTTTGTAAATTAACTAGTTATATATGTATGGATTAATAAGAAAGATGCATTTATAAATATGGATGGAAGCAAATGGGAAGTAGTTTTCAAGAGACTTTGCAATCTAATGCTTGGTTGTAATTATATATTTTTTAAATATCCCTCTACTTAATTGTGCTATCACTTTACTTGGCTACAAGGGTTTCTGAAATAATGTTTAGTTCATAAATGAAAACACACCAGTGGATGATATCGTGTGTCAGTACAAATTAAAACTTGAGCTCTGCAGTAATATTTCAGCAGAGATGTCATTTCTATGCCACTGGAGGATGCCCCTCAAAATAAAGAGAGATTTCACCTCACCTAGCTTTAGGTCTGCCTTTCACAACTAAAACCAAAACCGATTTTAACTGGCATTAATGAAGAAATTTTAACTTTACTGGTTTAGTTAATTTAGATTCCATAAAGCAGATTCCATGGGCCACAAAGCCATTATGTTAAATATCTCAAAATCAAATAGATTGTGGCAGTTTGATTAAATTATTGGCACTTGATAATCCATAACACAGAATTTGACAGAAAGATGTAGATTGCACAAACACAATATTTTGGAGGTTCGTGGAATATCATGCATATCCTGGTTTTATGAATTAGGCCTGCTGATACAGGCATGATCTCTGTTTATAGTGAATGTTGAAATGTGTTTAGATTCACTGCACAGTATTTGGTACCTATCTGTAATGAAGGATAAGATATGCCTATTTTTATCACTTGTAGTCTTCGATGAGTTACAATATTTGCTATAAATGCAATTTTTATGTTTTTATGTTGTAAACAGTGAAGCAGGGCTGATGGATCCACAAGGAATCAAAGCTTAGATAGCTAAGAGAAGTAATCACAGAGATTTTGCATTTGAATGACTATATATTGGGTGCATCTACACATGCACTCATGGGCAAAAGGTGCCTCCCAAGTCTGGGGGGCACCAGCAGGGCACAACTGGGGGGGTGGTCCCCCAGCCAGCCAGCAAGCCAGTGACCGCAGGGGGGTGGGGTGGTACCCCAGCAGCCAGTCACCAAGAGTGCCAGTGGCATGGCAGTGGCAGAAATGCCGCTGATGAAACCAATTTTAGAGGGGGCAGTAGAACTCTCTGTGCCCCTCTACAAGCCAGAGCGCTCACTGTCAGTGGGGACACCAGTACTCTCTTGTGCGTTGCCCATGCATGCATTTAACTGCACAGTAGCTTAATTAGCTGTTGTTTAAAGTGTCACAGTTTACACGTGCAATGCTATTAGACCACAGCAAAATAATCTTTGCTGTAATAAGATAATACTGTTGGGGACAGTACCGTCTTACAGCGGTGAAAATAACTGTGCCTAAACTCATGTGCAAATGCTGACCTGAGTATAAACTGTGCCTGGTCTGCCTAAGTAGCAGGGTCCAGGCCCCTGCCTGCCACCTAGTCACACAGCTCCACTCTTTGGGAACTCTCATGCCCCAGACAGCCCCTCTACCACCCTACACCATGACCCGGAGCCCAGATCTGACCCCTGAGCCTGCTGCCAGCCAGGGGCTGCTCTGGCCCTGTTTAAACTGTTGTGGTCCCAGGCGCACGTGAAGATGCTATACCCAGGAGCCGTTAACTTCAATTCAAACTGTGCCAGAGTTTATTCAGTTGATTTAATTGCACATGTAGATTAATTGCCACTGAGTGCTAACATGAGACCAGACACATGGGCAGAAGCCTGGCCCATACCACTATTAACTTGCATTTCAAAGCAAAGGGGTGGTAAGGGGAAACAGTCTTCTGTCCAAATAGTATTTGATTAGAAATGAGAGGCTATATGTCTAGGGTATTGGATTGGTAAGTTTTAGGATTAATATTTCCTAGTTATAATTAGATCAGGAATCATACCTGTCAATCACATGCCCACCAGAGGCTAGAAGTAATATGCACAATATATGGTTCCCAAGCATTCAACAGAAGCAAGCAGATGACTAGATAAGGATGAGTGGTTAAGAGTGGTTATGGCAGTAGGCTTTTGTCTATAGTTTCCTGAGCAATTGGGTACTTTAGTCCTCCAGTGGCTTACCTGGACAATGCAACTGACAGTCTAACAAAGTCTTTGGCTAGATCAGAGGTGGAAGAAGCATTCTTACAGCTAAGATACAGGGCTAAGAATAAATCATAGATCATACAGTCTGTTTTATTCTTATATCTCTGTCTATATGCAATGTAGTTACTGATTCTTATATTTTCCTCTTGTTTTATAATATATCCTTTTGTCAGCTGGCCAAAGGAGGGGATCTGTAATTTCTGAGCATATGCCAGGTAAAATATATTATTCTTAAACTGACAAAAATCTCTTCTTCTATGAGCTGGACCTGGGTGACGCAAGTAAAACTGAGGCACCCTGGGCTAAGAAGTTAGTCTGTTGGTGCACCTAAATCTGTCCTCAGGAGTCAAGCAGCAGAGAGGCATTTGGGATTGAAACTCTTGAAGGTGTAAGAGCACTCCATAGCATGCTTCAAATATAGCAAGCTCCATAGCAGCTTGCAATCTATATCAGAGTGTGTCACAGTAGGATCTTATTGCTTTTTTTTAAAATGCTTAGAAAAGCTATTTGCTATTGAATAAATCAATGGCATATTTAAAGTGAGTGAGGAAATAATGCATATATACTGAGAATGTATTAACAGATTCTAATACTGGTGTGGTATTTATATAGGGTTTGTCAAAGCATACCAGAAGAGATTTGGGTCTTGGCTCTGGCTACTTTTTACTAACTGTGCTAGCATGAAGTCACTCATACCTTTGGTGAAAGACAGGATGAATTTGTCATGTTGGCTCTGTTTCCCCTCCCCATTTCTGCAGAAGCATGTCACATCCCATCGCTGCTCCCCTCCCTCCCCACCTCCCCACACACACACTCTCTCTCAACCCAGGGTTAGCTGCACAAGAGCTATTTTCTACTCTGTTGCTCTTGAGATATGTTTGTTTTCCTCAGAAAATTGTGCTAAGAAATACGTAATGCAACTATTTGATGATGGGACTGGGGCCCAACATTTTAAATGGGATAAAGAAATAGCCAAATATTAAAAATATAACATAGATAAAATGTGTCATGGCAGGTAAGAGGGCAATTCATATCAAGCTATTTGTGGAAATATAGAGCAATACTTAATAAGTATTATTTATATTTTTAATATAAACTAAAATTCTAATATTAACCATAGCCAATGAGTTAATGGCCAGATGTCAAGGGAATGGTTGATGGCATTCATAGTAGGTTTGGAAACTGTATGCTTTCTTCTGGACTACCAGAGGCTAGAGATGGTGAAGACTAGATGGGATAAGCAAATGTCCCATAAAAATATTTTTTTTTCTATATTTGTTTTACCATTCTATTTGTGAAACAAGTCATGTCTGAGACATGACTGCATAAGACAGAAGTAGCAAATAAAGGAGGAAGAGAAGAAATCTTGACAAGAATGTTATTGAAGTCTATTATTTAATTTGCTAAATGCTGGTTGTTGACAGAAGACAAAAAAATATATAAATTTCAGAAGATTAACACCCCACTCCCTTTCACTGATAAACTACAGGGGGGGAAAGGGCAGAAGGCAAACTTAACAGCAACCTGAATTAAAAAGGCAAAAGTTGTGAGAGTGTGGAGAGGGGCCTGGGTTCTGATAACCTTGTCACTTTAGCATTGAGTGTTACCCTACTCAGTCATTTCTAAGTCCTTTCTAGAACAAACATTGGAAAAAGATGAAAGACCTGATATCTCTCTAAAAGTTTAGAGCATAACAATACAGGCCCAGAAGCAGAGCTCTCGTAAGCGAGGCCTTAAACAGTGGGAATAATATAAACAAAGGACATTAAGCATTATTAGTAGTCCTTTGAGGAAAATCAACGATCCTCCAGTTGGCAGTACATTAAAATGATTTTAATCACCCTAATGAAGGAGATAGATACTTTGTGAAAGAAAAATTCTATAATTATTTTCCGTCTCTCTCTTCCTTGAGTAAAACCCTCTGTTTAAAGATTTCATATGAAAGGGGAAAATTAGTGCAAGAGTGAGCACAGACTTTGAACAATAATGGGTTGCTGAAAGAGGAAGAAAAAAAAAAAAAAGAGAGAGAGAGAGAGAGAGATCCCAAAACAGAAGTGCCCCAAACTTTATTTTAAACAGTAAAAAGTCCAAGGAACAATTTGTTTGGTCCCAGCTCTGAAGTAGCTCAGGCATGTTTTATGAAAATTCTCAGGAAAAGTATTTTCTCCCAGAGTTCAGATCAGCAACTCCAGCTGTAAATGCCCTCGATGGCTAGACTCCTTTTTCTACTCTGCCTGAAATCCGACAGAACAGAAAGACTAATACATGTTACTCTTTACTAATCTGCACATGAGGAAACTACTTGCCAGTGGTAACACTTTTTCTACCCCAAGCTATTGAACTAGGGCAAGAGAGAGAGAGAGAAGGGGTAGAAAAGATACCATCATCTTCTGGACTCCTTCCCAAAGGCTTAAGAGGATAATACCCTAAATAAGCCTTATCATACAACATACCTATTTTCATTCGGTACATACATTTATTTGGTAGAATCCTAAAGAGACAATCTTTTATTTCAATACGGGATGCACATGGATGGAAGATGAGCTGCTAAGTCTGGAAACCAACAATTGTTCATTAAACCAACACCATCTAAAAGTCATCCAAAAATTTTAGAACTTAATAAAACAAAGTTTTATTAAAACAGATGACGTTCACATTTTGTGGCACAAAAGGGAAAAAAAATAAAGCATCTGAGAAACAGATGGTTTAAGCTCTGTTCCAGTGTATGTGGCAACAAGTCTCTTAAGCTGCTTTTGCGCAGAACTCAGGATAGAACTTGGCCAACGTTGTCAAAGATGTCAGAGGCATCAGAGGGCTCAGCCTTGTCAGGCAACTGAACGTTTGATCTAAAGCATGTTGAATGAAAGGAGCCATCCCATCTGATTAAACCCCAGTAGAAAAAAAAATGTTTCCTGTATTTTTTTTAAACTTGTTTATGCTCCATTAGTTGGTTTGTACTCCATTGGTACTTTGAAAAGTCTGGATGTTCACATATGAACAATGAATTGGGTCCAAGAATTATTCCGTTTTAAACACATGGGTCTTTCTTTACAGCAGCTTTTTTTCCCCATTTGTACACTCATCCTCATTTTTTCTCTGTGGTTCAGCATCCACCTTTAATGCTGTGCGCACACACAGAAGGTAAGGCACTTAGAGGGAGATTTATGAAGAAACATGAGCATCTAAAATATGTACTATCTTAGGCATCTGCAGTCCTTAAGTACTTACATTTTTGTCAGGAAAAAACACACACACTTATGCACCCAAGGTTCAGCTGCCAAGCATGTCTAGAGATCCTCAAAATAGGTTTTCCTGCACTCAGGTCTTGTGAGGCTCTCAGTCCACCAGACATGGCTTGAGCGCTCCTAACACTGATTGACATCACTGAGATCAGTATTCACTATCCCTTACTTCTAAGAACATGGCCATGGTGGTGTCCATCTTTTCTAGGCTACATTCTTCAGCCTGATGGGTTTCAAATCCACCTCCTTACCTGCCAAAAGAGTGCCCTCACAACTAGGCCACAGCTTATTCCATGGTGGAAGCACACTTCACCGCCTGTTGAAGCTGGACCTTTGTGCAGAAAACAACTGAAGATTCATGAAACTAAAGGAAAACCCAAGAGAAGCTATGTGACTGTGGCTTGGTGGTTAGAGCATGCTCTTGGGAAGGGAGAGTCCTGAGCTCCAAGAACTGTTTGCTATATTAAACAGTCATTTGATAAAATTCTCTTGGAGAATGGTTGTAAACAGCTACCCTCTGGATAGGATAAGTCATTGAATAAAATGGATAAATGACCTGAGGTTCAGGAAGAAAACCTAGGACCAACCCCCCCCCCCACCCCCCCAAAGGACTGCTTTCTAAACTGGACTACAGTCTGGCTCCATTTAGGGTTTTTTTTCCCCCTCTGGCCCTCCAGAAATATCACATTCCTAGTGCTCTAAATACTTTTATATAAATGCTAGGTGACAATTCCCTACACTGCACATCATAAAAAGACAGCCAGTTGCCTTCATGCAAAAGGGTGTCTTAAGCATCTAAGTCTTAGAACTCAGCCTCAGTAACTAGAACTGTTATACAGATATATTACCAGGAACAGAGCCTGCTTCATGGTTACTATAGCGTCTACCACGTCATGGGCATTGCCAAAATCAGTTTATGCACCACACCAGGCAACTGTATGGATGGAGCTGCTGAAAATATTTCTACCAAGGCAAAACTTTTCATAGGAAATAGGAAGTGCTTTTCACAAAAATATCCTTCCCCTCACCCCCATTATCAGGGAAACTCCAGTGATAATTTATGTCAAGAGTGGAAGCTCTTTCACCTTTCTGATATGCTGAATCTGAAAATACACATTTACAGGGCTTTCCAAATAGCTGTTTTCAATAAGTGTATTTACTCCAAACATATTTAAATGTGCTCTCCAGTAACTTATCACAATAGCTGAAAATTACACTGAAGTTGAGGGTGAAGACAATGTCCTCTGTTGAATGTTCTCTGACTATGAAATACATGCAGAGAGGTTAGAGAACTCCTCAGCTACCCCACTAGGCAGCTTTCAATGTTAGCACCTTTTCAATAGTACAGAATGATTAAAAGGGCCAAGGATGTGGTTATTCAGACTGTAATCTCCATTTCCCCTTGCCACTAGGTTCTTTCCCATTCTTTCATGGTGCAAGATCTTAGAAATAAATCCCAGGCATATTGTAAATATGTAACAGATGCACAAGCGCATCATGGGATGAATGCATTTCAGACTCAGAACTGTCATCACACTCCTCGTAATCACATTTTTCCTGAAATCCATGTGTCATACATCTGTAATAGACTGGCAGTCCGATGTTCAAGACTTCAAGGTTCAAAGCAAATGCTCTTACCTTTGTTTCTCCTTGCAGGTATTTTTTAAATACATTTTTTAAGATACCATTTTTCTCTCCATCATTGTGTTCTCATTCCCCAGTAGTAGTTTTAAGATAATCTTAAGAGTTGAAATAACACTAAGTATAAGTGAATAAAATAAGATACCCCGGCATAATATATATTAGGTACACATCTCTTTTAGGTACATCACTTTATCACCTTTGGAAACAGAAACAGTGCCATGGAAGGAACTGTAAAATTCTCTCTCTAAAATATTTCAAAGTTGAAATTCAACCCTTCAGAAGTAAGCTGTGGGGAAGTGTGAACACTAGACCACTAATAGAAATTCATCGTATTGTATGAATATAGCTGTTCCTTTCATTTTAATATTTTGTAAAAATTCAAGGCTTAGTTCTCACACATTCTATTCCAACAGGAGACTTTAAACATAGAAATAGATTATATTTGCACACACTCAAGGCTTCCTTATATTGCCAGAAAGTGAGGGAGTGGTAAGGGTATAAATAAAAAATAAAGCCTTCCTTTTTCGATGGGTTTAGAAATTATATTGATCCATGGGAGATCTGTCATTATGTAGCAAACAAACTTTATGCAAGCTGGGGTAAGGATTCTTGTTTTGGAAAGTGAGGTTTGGCAAAAAGGGAGGCAGAAACCCACAAAATAATTTTCTTTTTTTCTTCTAAAAATTAATAAATGGAGCATCTATATTTGTATCCTAGTGTTCCACTTACATGCTAAATTCCAGCTACATAGTAAGCAAGTTGTTGACGTGCGACTAAAATCCCTGCTCCCTCTCTAGCTTTACATTTTGGCTGTCAGATCATAACAATGAGGCTGGAAATAAGCCACCATAGGCCTGCTTGAGTAATCAACTAGAGCATTTTCTTATTCTGATAATGCTTTGAATACTTTATTTATTGAAGTGTATTTTAAAATATCAATGTATATTTTTAATTTTTTCGAGGAATTGAAGCTACATACCACATAGGAGAACAGTTTTGTTTTTTAAAAAGTGACCCACAACACATGTTGTCACCAATAAGTTACATACAATACATTCATTTCATTTCCAAATGGCTCACAGCTGTTTAACAAGGTGTCAAGAGAACACATCTTTGTCGGCTCTTAACACACTAGTGTATTTGGAAAGCATCTTTTAATTAATTTCTATGTTATTACTTCTTACATTTTTAGCTAAAAATCTGAACTTTCTTACTCTAGCAATGCATCATTTGATTCTGTTTATTATGCATTAGTTGCCACCACCAAATCAGCTCAGTGTTTTATTTTTAGAATTCATCCCTATGTAGCCAAACATATACCAATACATGCGTGAGAGAATACCTTCTTAATTATATAGCACCTTTGAATAACATTACCTTTAGGGTTCAGTTTGCTGACTACCAAAATCATGCACAAGGCCCTCCATACCACATAAGCCATCTTCACTATTTTGTCATGCATTTTTCTTTAATTATCTGTTCATAAAATTCCCCAATTCCTTTTTTCCTAGTTATTTCATGGTACCAAGGATAAAATGAAAGGTGACTCACCTTTAATATTTCTTTCCAGAAATGCTCCTTAGAAGACCAAAACAGTCCTGTGGCTGGATAATCATTTTTTTCCTATAAATAAAATATACCTATTTGCCTTAGCTTTGTGTAATCCCTTCTATTACAATCTGCATTACTGTAGGAGAATTTACACCTAGGAGAACTTGTGAAACTTATATGGAATTTTAAAGCTGTGTGCATTGCATCTACCACAGGTTTCCTACCTAATTAGGTATTAGAACATGGACTTGTACTCAGGTTAGTACCTGAGTAACTAAGGTAAGTACCCTAATCACTGGGTTTCAGAATTTCTTTCCGTCACATAATTATTTACACAAAATGGGACAGTTCCAACAGAAGAATGCAAGGGAGACCCACTCCAGAATAGGTAGTAGATTGGTAGTTAAGGCACCCTCTTTGTAAGTGGGGCCCAACTTGGAGATTCAGACCAGAGATTTCAGTTTGGGTTTCCCATGTTCTCTCTGAGTTACTAATCGTCAGGCTATTTAAGGCTCTGATGGATCTTCCATTTTGACAACAAAAACTATCCAGTCTCAATGTGCGACACGTTTAATCAAAACTTTTTCATTTCCCTAAAATTTTTAGTTTTGACAAATTAATATATTGTGATTTTTTTTAAGTGTTAAACAATAATTTTATTGTCTATGCAAAGATTTGCAGATACTAACAACAATAATATCAGCAAACACTAAACTGCTTTACCTAGAAAATATACAGAGAGATACTGTGTACACCGAAGAGGAAAACATGGAAGTTTCCAGGGGGAGAGGGAGAGCTAGAACAGGTATGGGCCAGATTTTTCCATTGACTTCAGTGCATTATGGATGAGATCTTATTTTACAGACAAAAATAAGGAGAAGAGGTATGTTTCTTTTGCATGCAAAAATGAGGAACAACAAACACAGGGTTACTCAAGTATCCTAATCTATATTTACTTACGCTCGTAAAAGAATGTATGCTTTATTTCTTTCCCCCACCCCCAGTCTTCTCTAAATGAATAGAGTTATATACTGCCCTTATGTTTAATATTGTATCATAACAAGAACATTGCATTTCCATAGGATCCCACCAAGTTACTTGAATCAGTCAAGCTATGTTCAACAGTCTAATGGCCTTCTTCATGTTTTACTGTGAGCTGTGCAAATGTTCACAGGTGTTAGTGCTAAGCTTGGGTTTGGAGCAGTTACATGTTCAGGCCAGCAGGGGCCCCTTGAAGGGAGGTGAGAATCTCCCTCTCCTATTTTGGGCTTTCCCCTCTCCCTCAGGGCACACCTGGTTCCCCCCCATCCCCATACCTGGGGCTTCCCTGCCTGCCCCTCAGGGTTCCCCCCATCCACTTGTGGTTTCCTGCCATATCTTTGCCAGGGCAACAGTTAGGGAAATTTTAACCTGCCTGCCCAACCACCACCATTGTAGCAGACAGGTTGCTGCTCTTGCCCAGCCCAGAGAGCAGTTGCAGCAGGGTGTGCAGGGAGCAACACTGGCTATACATTAAAGTAACACAAGATGGGTAACATGGGTCAGAAATAACCCTAGGCTGGAGTGACAAAACTTTAAGCTACCTAAAGAGTGCTTAAAACTAGTTTCAGGGGTTCATGTCTAGATAATCCATGGGTTAAGAGCTCCAGGAGTCACCTAAAATGAATGTGCAACAAGGCCCCAGGGAAGGTAAAATAGAGTCTGTTCTTCTCATTTGCAGACAGAAACAATTTTTCTGAAAAAACACTATTAAGATATGTTATGCAAACTCACAGCTGCTGGTTTGTCAGTCATTCTCAAGTCTAAATAGCAGGACTCAGGGAGCTGAATCCACCAGGTTCCACACACATCACCTAGTTACTAGATGAGCAGAAGCCATGAAGTTTAACTCACCAATCTGTGTATCAAAGAACATTCTCCCACTTCAGGTTTCCAGTTCCTTTTCTTCAAGGAGCCAGTTTTATTTCTTTTGTCTATCAACCATATCTCTTCTTCAGACCCAGAGTTTATTTAATCACTTCATGATTTTACTCTTAAGCCATCTACCTGGAAAAGGAGAAAAGCTTCTTTTCTACTTTCTCTCTAGTTAACTACCTAAAGTGCTAGATTACTTATGCTCCCTCTCCAAAAATCAGATATAAACTGAGTTCTTCCTATTGACACAGAGTTTTCACTAACAAGTGAGATCTTTGTGATGTTATAAGAACCAGGTGATGTTTTGGCCGTCTCTTCATCCTTGGCCTCACAGCATCAATTAGAAGACAGCTGATTAGTAACAAGTGGCTCTCAGCAAAACCTCCCTTGAAGGGCTAGCCACCCAAGGACAAGCCCCCCCTCCCCTTTGTGTTGTAAAGTACCCCTTGATGAAGGCATTTAAAATGGGCATTACATTCATTACCTCATCTTATTAAGTCTCACAGGTGTAAGAAACTCCTAATTTTGACTATAATTGTGCACATTTTGTAGCAATATTAAACTAAGAGTTAGCTTTTAATAGCAATTTTGTAAAATCCACAGTGATTTTGCAGATTCATGAAGGTATGCTTTGTTAATTTTTGTTTTATTTTTCCTCCAGCAACCCCTGAAAGTCATCCTTATTGCTACTGTTAATAGAAGTAAGAGTCATAAGTGCCCACTGGATGTGCTCACTTCTCTGTAGCTGTTCTTATATGTATGATTTCAGCAGCAGCCTTCTCCGAAACACCTGCGAAGTTAAAAAAAAAAACCTTGAAGATCCTACCCTGTCCCTACAAGTAGGAGATATTGTGGTAATACAAAGTAGATGGATGAACATTTCCACTGGCTTTCCATTTTTTTTACTCTATGTGAAGGAGCAGAAAATACGATTATTTGAATCCAGAGCTAGTGAAAGGATGAGCAATTTCAGAAGACACAAGCAGCAACTCAAAGATATTTAGAAGCAAGACTGAAAAAGGATGCCTCTTCTTTATTAATACATGTAAATAAACAGACCAGATTAACTCACGAAGTGCCAATTAAGCTCAGAAAGGAGGAGCATAAGTACAAGAACGTTGTCTTGCCTATGTCTAAGGCCAAGCAAGACAAATAGTCTTAGTCCTAATTGGAAATGGCCAAAATAATTATTTTTTATGTCACTTTCAGTATTATACCAACCAGTATTATGAGATGATTTGCAGATATCAAAAGTACTATCCCCAAAGAGTTTTTGTTCTATGATATTATATTACACTTGAAGGCCTTGATCAAACCAGAAATATCCTTTTTTATGCAGATGATATACCTTTTTATTTAATGAGAATTTAAACTTTGTTAGGGAGGACTATTTTTAAACAGAAAAAAATGTGAAGCACAAGGAGGGGAAAGACCCAGGCTTGGGGAAAATAGTGGGCTTTGAAGGATGCTTTATAAGTTAATAAAGATGGACTCTGGCAGACCCAGCAGAAATCCCATTCTAAAAGGGAGCTTCTATCACTCCCTCACTTGAACTGCTGATCTCCCTCTGGCCATTATAGATCATTAGTAACAGTGTAACCATAAACTGCACCCTATATGTTTACAAGTACAGAAGGTCTGCTCTCTTTCTACATATTTGAAATGTTCTGTAATTTATCCAGGGTGAACATTATTTTTGGCTTCCCAAGTGAGTGTAAAACTTTGAAAAAAAATGAAAGGTAAGCTCAAACTAGTTTAGTTAAACTAATCAAAATTTCAGAAATGCAAAAAAAAAATTTAATTGCATTCTTTCAGTTTTAGGAAAAACTACTTTTCCCACCTCTGCTCTCTTTTGTTGTGCAGCTGTTTGAATTCCAGAGTTAAATTGGCCCAACTTTTGACCTCTGCCAAGCAGGATGTCAGATTACAGGAGGTAGAGTATTTTCCAACAAAAGCCTTTTGGCTTTGTTTTATTTTATCAGAAAATGTCAACTAATTGAACTCAAAATTCATCATAATGGAAGGTTTATTATGTTGGATATCACAATTCAAAAAATGTCTGTCAGAAGTACAGAGTTTGAAAGGTACAAACTGTTCAAAAGAGACAGAAAAAAAAGTAAAAGTACATCTGTATATTAATGAAGGGGTAGACAGAAATGACATAAAATATGATGGCATAGATGCAACAGTATGTTTAGGTTAAAATCACATTATGAAGGAATAATAACAAAAAAAACTTCAAAGAGATTGTGTTGGCATTTGTTTTAGGCCTCCAGGTTCAGAATATAATCTTAGCAGAAATTATATAATTATGAGAGCCCTCAGTTTCTCTGATATAGACTGAAATAAAAATCTTACTAATAATGGCAGGCTGCTGATGTTTTAGGATGTCAGCTGATAGATTTCTCCATCAAAAATTCCTATATCAACAACAGGTACAGCTATCTTATATTTAGGTTTGGTACAAGTTAGGATCTTATACAAGAACTGATTGTGAAAAATAGACTAAATAATCATGAGTTGATTGAGTTTAATTTAAAACTTCAGGATGTACAAGCAAAATAGATCTCTTAAAATAATCTTAGATTTTAGAAGGGCTATCTCTGAGACAATAAAGCAATTTATTAAAGGCACAGACAGAACTGCAGCTCCCCATTACAAATTACGGCACATCACAGGAAGTGCCATGAGTTACAATGATTCCCCCAGACCCAGCAGAAGTTTGCTATTAGGTCCTATGGGTTGGGGAATTCAGCTTCTGGCTGCAAGCCTATAGGCAGATTCCCCTAGCATTGCCCCTCCTCCTTCCAGTGCTATTTTCAAAATTGGAGGGGGGAAAGGGAGTGGAGGGATCTTGTACTCCAGCCAGCACTGGAGGGTGGTGTGGGTGGATTGGAGCCCCCTACCTCAGGGAGGGGTGTGTCTAGTGACAGCCCCTCTCCTCCCCCCGGTGCCAGCTGAAAAAATCCCAGACCAAACTCCCTCTGCTCCCTGTCCCCCTTTCTATTCTAAAAACAATGCCAGGGATGAGAGGCAGTGCAAACAGAAGATATTGAAGCTGCTCCATTTTGGAGTGTTTTCATCTGAACCCTTTTGCAACGAGGGTTCAGATTTTTGCAGGATAGGGCCCTTTTAAAGTGCTCTGTAGCTGTACAATTTTAAAGGTCATGCCCGTAGAGTGTTTTCAGGACCTAGATTACACAAAAAAATGTTACTTCTGTCTGCGCCTTACAGAGGTCACCTAGATAAAAGCAAAACGGAATTGTTTAAGTCAAAGTGCAAATACTTTCAGAAGCTTGCATCCCAAGCAAGAGGTAGTCCCAACTGGTAGTCTGGTAGACCTGAAAAATAAGCATTCACATCTATTAAGGATAAGCAGAGTATGTATAAGGAATGTGAAAAGGGAATGATCAAAAACGAGGGATATATTCCTTTGCATGAGGAACGCAGGAATAGCATGAAGACTTGCCAAAGGTATAACTGAGTTAGCCCTTGGGAATAGTGTTTGAAAAAATAGCAAGACCTTTTTTGGTTATATAAATACAAAGAGAATCAGGAGGGAAGAAACAAGGCTGCTATGTGCTGAAGAAAAGACATAGATCAAAACAACCTAGGTATGACCCAAGAGCTGAAAAATACTTGGTAACAGCCTTCAATAAGCATGTAAAATTTACAATATTGGGGAAGTGTGAATAATCTCCATCACAGAATATGGAAAGAATTAGTATATAAAAGGCAGAAATCTTCAAGTTAATCTGTCAATTTGGAGATAATACCCTGTGGCAAAAGAATAAACAAATATACTACCTGTATTAAGAAATGTGGAAAAGACTGCCCCAGGCAATTACAAGTCTGTTACTCTAACTTCCATATTTCAAAGTCTTAGCCAGAAAAAATAATCGAAGACATGGAACTAAACAGAAGATGGAATAACGCTTGTCCCCACTCCCCAAGAAGAGATGAGCACAGATGCCTGGGTTCTTAGCCATGCCCCTACTCTCCAGCCCTTGACTGGCAAGTCAAGGTCGTGTAGGAAAGAAATGGTATAAACCCTTAACATGCAACAGTTCACAGTACATTCTAACTTTAGTGCTGCTTAACAATCCATAACTTTAGCATATTCTAAGTGCAATGTGTACTTTCACCCTTAAAAACTCAGCAGTTCGAGGAGAGAAGGGCTTACTGTTTCACTTAAAATCTAGCTGATTATCAAATGTGGGGTCAGGAAGGAATTTTTCCCAGAGGTCAGATTGGTAAGAACTTGGGATGGGGTGTTGCCTTGTTCTGTAGTGCAGAGCTTGATTCTATTTCTAGATCCCTTGAGCATAAATTAACAAACTATTTTCATCCCAATTCAGTGACAGGTCATTGACAGGGCTCTCATCTCCTGTTCTTTCATCTGTGGCAGATTCTTGATGTTTATGGTTTTGTATACTTATAGTTGTCTTCAAATATTTGAAATAGTGATTTTGAATAACCTTTGGGTAAGTAGCAGGCAGCACACACAGGAGACTGGACTTGCTGACTCAGTCCTAGATTCCTGGGCATCTAGTTTCTGTATTTTAAAATGAAAATGTTCAGATTCAGAATAGCTTTTTATTTCAAAATATTATTTTATACCAGAAATAAGTTGAAAAGGTCAAAACAAAAGAGGTGACAATGATTTAAACACAACATTTCAATCAGCACATTTAAATAGAACATTCCAATACATTTTATTTAATTATCAGTTTTCAAATATTTGTATATGTATGCTCATGTACTTTAATGTATGTTAGATCAGGCTGTATCTCTGAAATAATGTTAAAGTCCATAGAAGGGTATAAAGATTTATGTGTTATCCATATCTTTATCAAACACATGTATTCTTTTCTATGGAGAAAAGGAGCATGGGGATGAACAATGAGGAAAGCACTGCCTTTCGATACCGATCTGATAATGCTGAAAAGAGCCAGATCATTTTATAGTGTAGTCAAAATCATTTTGTTCTTTGTCCCAGACACTGCTTTATCTAACAGAGAGGATGTGTACTTCTACAAAGATTACTTTTTGTGGCTCACACTGACTTTATCAGTCACTCATTCATCAGTATAAAGTGAAAGTTACAAAATACAGACTACTTGCTCTGGTACAGGAATTGAGCAGGCTGCATCTTTAATCTTCAGATATTCTTATCTATTTCTCTTTTATCTTCCCACATCTTCTACTATATTCTCTGTATCAGTGAAGGAAAAAGATAAAAGATCGTTAGACCTCAGTAAATCTGAGATTTAGCTCAGATTAATATGTATATATAAAATACAAATAACGTGGAGATGCATTTAAAGGATTATGTTAATAGTTTTCCTGAACACCAGAAAGAGGCTTTTTTATTATTATTTTTAAAAAATCCTGAGGCAACCTGATTAAAATAGCAAATGAAAATTACACCCTGAGTTATACTTAAAATAATAAATAATGACTCATTCTGTATTCTTTTACTGCATTATCTTCAAAAAGCAACTACTCTTATAGAGATAACCCTCTGCTTCTATCAGAACAAGCAGTTCTTGTGATTATACTTTCATCACTTTTGTAAAACACATGTCTTGACTAAAAGATTTGTCAAAAAGAGCAACTTACTGTACCATAATAAACCAAGTGTTTTAGTCACAGTAATTAAGGCAGGGCAACCCATTCTGGAAAAATATAATTTTGTGAGATAAGCATAATAGCAGATACTATCATGAACCCTGGCCTTCAAGGTTTCTAAAAGTCAATGTGTCTCCTTCACTGCTCAAAGAGATTGCTACCTCACGTAGATTCTTGGCATCTATGCTATCATTTTAGTTGAGACTGCTGGCTGTTACAGGATCCCTACTTCATACCTCTTATTAATTAACCCTTCCAAAAATATTTTTTCTTTCTTTAATGTTAACAGCTTTCATTACTATGCCTTCTATTTACACTTCCCACATAGCTTTAATGCAATTAAGATGTTCAAGGAGCATTTGAAATGGTAGAATAGCAATTGCTCACCATTTATACAGCCCTTATTTACCTTAAATAAAATTCAGCTCTACAGTATATCCATGAAAACAAGCTCAGAATAAGCGAATGCATACGCAATTACTAAGATAACTCCCCAGTTCTTTTGAGAGCTACACGTGGTACAAAACCACTCTCTTGAGCTAATTGTATCATTTCCACTTAGGTTTATAGTTCTAAATTGCTACCAAATGACGTCTTTAAAAAACTGCACACTATTTCCTGCTCATGGGGTTTTAAATTGGGTCATTTTTTACCCCGTTTTAAAAAAAATGTTTGCTAGTGGCTGCAGCCAGTACTAAGCTCCAAGAGGGAGACATTATTTTAAACACATATTTTTGATGGGCTAAATTCAGGGTGATTTGTAAGAAGAGGGTGAAATTTGAAACAATTACTTAAGGTATAATAGGCTTAAATATCCTTAAGTGAACCCAAATGTCTGTCTGCACATGTATTATCATATATACTTAGAGTTGTGTGACTTCTGCTCTTGTTTCAACTGCAGCTTATACAGTTGAAGAGTGTTTATTTTTCTCATTTCAAGGAGTAGAATAAGTTACATGGAGAGTATAAGCTGTACCTATTTTGTACTTAAAACAAAAAAAACCCTTTCTGCATTAACAATATCCTGTAGTCTGAATCAAGAGCTTGCCAAGCCAATGGCAAGATTCTTCTGAGTCATGTTTCTCAGGGAGACAAATTTTTCCAAGTGTTATGACTGGTACAACTGAGAGCAGAATGAGTGCTTTTTAATTTTTTTAATGCCTCTGAATAAAGTCAAATGAATTTTGCCTTTCTTTTTCTGACCTTGATGAAACATATTGGTACTACCCAGTAACAGAGTAAGTTATACCATTTTTGGTATAATACAGGCTTTTAACGGTGGCAAACTACTGTATTATGACTGCTAGAAGAATGTTATTTTCATGTTTTTGAGTGCTTGCTATTTCAACCTAAAGATGACAATAGTAATATATATATGAAGTCAGGAAAACATTCCAGATGTAAATTACAAAGTCTAAAGCTGGCCCCCACACACATTTTTAATTCTCTCAAGATGAAGAAAAACCTTTCCAATTTTGGCACAGCCCAGATTTGGATAAGTGTGGAGCACAAGATGGTAAGGAATTTTATTCTGCCTAGACATATCTATATGAGATACTTTGCACAGTAAACTAATCTACTTCACAGTAAAACATCACCTTCTACATGTGCATGGTCTTTACAACAAAGTAAATTAGTCCAGTATGCAGTTAGCTAGTACCTGTAAATGCAGGTAGTAGATTAACTGTGCAGTAGCACTCATGTATACACTGACCAGGAGCAAATTTGCTCCCAGTCAGCCACTTTTGCTCCCAGTCCTCCTCCTCCTCTTGAGTACCTCACCAGCCAGGGGCCACAAGGGATGAGGGAGCTCCCTCCCGGAGCTGGAAGCTAAGCAGTGCTTGGACTGGGAAACTCTGTTTCCCTACTCAGCCAGCAGGTGCCGGCAGGTGTTCTGCTTGTGGGGCAACTGTCAGTGAGCCCCTGGCTGTGGGGGAACATTTCAATGTACAAAGGGCCAGGAGAGCTCTGTCAGCTGCAGTGGCTGCTATCTTCCAGACCCATGAACATCAGGACCCCTCCCAACATGCTTAGGGCCAGAAGGCAGATGCTGCTGCAACCAGCAGGGTTCTCCTGCTACTGTGCTCATCAGGACTAGCCCCCATACCCTCCGCCAGCCCTCAAGCTTGGACCTGGGGGAGCCTGGAGCTCCCTCTGGCTGCTGCAAGGGGACAGAGCATAGCAGAAATAGTTCTAAATCAGGCTGCTCCTGTTCGGAGCAGATTTGCTTCCAATAGGGTACATGTGTAAACACTCCCAGGGAAGGCTTATTGCACAGTATTTTACTGCAAAGTGAACCAGTATCATTAATGTTATCATTAATAACATGTAGACACATCCACTGGCTGCACCTATACTCTTTACTGCAGAGTAAATTAGTGAGCTCCACAGTAAAGCATCTACATGTGTGCTGGTATTAGTGCACAGTAAACTAATTAACTCTGCCATAAGATAGTACTGTCCCCAACAGTACTATCTTATGGCAGAGTAATTACATGCAATCAAATGTGTGTATGGATTGTGACTGTGGCTGCAAATTGCACCCAGTCAGCACAGCCAGCTAAGGGCCTGACTCCTGCCTGACCCTCATACCCCAGCCAGCCTGGGGTTGCTCCATCCCAATGCATATTGCTGCTGTCCTGGACCCATGTGTAGATGTTGTGCCTGGGAGCAGTTTACTCTGGCTCAAACAGCACTAGAGTTTGCATTGTCCTAACTGCATGTATAGATTGTGTTGCCCTAATTACACATGTAGATGCATCCTTTGTTGGCAACACATAGCTGTTTGCTGGGTTACAATGAATTAAAACTTTTTGACTGGACAGCTGTTGTCCTATATGATGGCTCTGAGCTCCAAAAGCATTAGAAGAGAAAGCAGAATGATAGGATTCCTTCCTATGACTTACGCTAAATTCTTGCATCAATTCTCTTTGTTTCAAGCGTAGTAAAGAGCTAGATTATAGTCAAAATTAAAATGTGTTTCTTTTGTTGTTTGTTTGTTTGAGGGGGGTAAAAGGGAGTTTGTACAAAACTCAAAACTCCAGTATCAACTTACAGGCAGTAGAATAAAAGTAAGTCAGGTAACAGTACTAGTAGAGACCACCTAAAAGAATCCATGAAGAAGGTAAAATTATTTAGATTTCCAAATTTATCAAAATTCATTCAGTGAAGAATTTAAGAAATGTACATGTTTAAAATATCGTGACACCTGCTCAGCATGTTATCATATATAAATTACACATTTGCTCTGAGACTCTGTCTCCAGTCCTGCACACATTTAGGAAGTCATGTGCCTTTAGAGGAAGTGAATATTTATATTTTCAAAATTTGACCAAAAACCCACAAAGTCTGTAGAACTGCTTCTACACGGTTCTAAATGAAAACTTGTTATTCCTTTTTGGCCAGTTTTACTCTATATTTGGGGAGTGAGGAAGCAAGAATCACAACACTGAGGCTGAAATGTGTGCTGCCGAGACAAAGAATATGATGGTATACTACAAAACTAAAATTATCCAAGGAGTGTCAATGAGGAAGTGATGTCAATCAGTAGCTGAAAAGTGAATATCACTATACCAACTCTCACTCTGAACCACTCAGGATTCCTTCAGCAGCCAACCTTAGAATCATTTGCAATCACCACACCCACCCCCTTGATATTAACTACCTACATCTTTTCATCTTCCACCTATTATAGCCTTCATTCCTTCTCTCCTTTGGTAAGCACCCATTTTCTCCACTCATTTTGGATTATTTTCTTTTCCCCTTCTATCAATGTCTTCCTTAGCTGCTGATGCCTTCATCCTCCTCCTCCTCCTCTTGAGTACCTCACCAAACCCTTCCCATCCAAATATAAAGTTGATGAACTTGAATTAAAACTACACATTTTCAGCCAGGAGAATCCAGGACTCCCTCAAAAAAGCCTCTAAAGTCACTTACATCTCCTCAGTTGTGTTATAAAATTAGACAAAGCTAGCTGTCAAATAATAGTTTAGTATGCTGTGGCTATTTAGTCTTCCTAAAACTGAAATAGATAATTTATGGTAGTAAGGGCAAAAGACATAAGCAGTAGCAGAATAAAATCTAATTGTACCAGAAGAATGTGATCTTAACTAAATAGATGACATGCCTTCCGCACTAGATTCTTAGTCCAAGGAACAACTGCAAAATCTATTATGAAAACTTCATTGTATTATTAAATATTTATAGATATGACTAATATCTCATTAAGTATAATATTGAACTAATCTAAAATAACAGAAACAAATATAAGGCTAATGTGTTGATAAAATTAATGGAAATCAGCTTCTTGATTATCCTCCACGATATTTTTTCACACATTTCATTACATTTATCCTGCAGCAATAGCATGAATTTAATTTAAAACAAATTCTTACTTCTTTTATATTCCATTAATAATATATTTACATTTAATTTTCACTTCCTTTTTTAATAACATTCTGAAAACATGCAAGTGCTGAAACCAAGGTATTTGGCATGAATCTAAATTAGAGTCAGGTGGGAAATTACAATGTGTATTTTAAAAAATGAGTATTTACTTTCTTATAATTGCAAACAGCTCAGTTCTAATAAAGAAACACTCACTGTTCGGAGTGAATACTTGGTTTGCACTTAAAAATAAAATTGGCAGCCTCTGCCTCTTTGCTAATGTAAAAGCAATGATTTCTGGGAGTTAAGTTTCCTAAACTTTGTATTGCATGCATTTTAGTTGACTCTTGTTTGACTTGTGTAATGATGTGTCCTTTTAACTCTACAGTATTGTAAATGTGTGTACCCCACACTACTGGATTTTAGTCTGGTACATGAGTTAGACTGTGGAGCTGAGTTTTATTGCTCTGAAAATAGCAAAACTTATTCCTGTGTATATTCCTGGATTTGCCTTGTACCACAATATATTATAATTGGGCAGCATAAATACTGTATCTCTGTTGAAAAGTGTGGGAGGGGAGAATGTACATGTATAAAAGTACACAGAAAAGTGTGAAAGGGTTAATGCTGGATTCTCTTTCTCCTGCTGCCTTGCTGAGAGTGGTAGGACACAGCATCATTATGCTTCTACTCCAATTAAGAAAATCAGCTTAAAATATGTACCCCAGTTCTGGAAAGCTGATTTGTGTTGGAGAGGTATGTGTAGCAGATGAGTAAACACTGAAGATATGGCAGCCACCACCACAGTCAAGGTCATAAAGTGCTCAGGACCACCACCACTTATTGAAAATCTGTGAAGATAAAACAGCTCACAAGATCACTAGTAACAAAAATCAGTTGTTTTGCATGGACCTAAAAGGTGTGTGTGTGTGGGGAGGGGGAGACAAAAAGAAAAAAGAACAGTAAACTAAACAGTGATTTTTAACTTTTTCATGCTCTTACCCCACATTACAGAAAAAAGAAAAAAAAAGTAAGAACTTTCTTTCCCATCAATTTACAGAGAAAAGATGGTGGTTGTCACATTCTATGGCCCAAAGAAGGGAAAAACCCAGGTATAGCATGCCCTAGCCCCTGCTGCAGCCTGCATATGCCTTTATGACACAATCCTGGGATGCCCCCACATCTCTGGGGTGTCCGAAACCCTTCTCTGCTGTTGCTTGACTGCTAAGAACCAGCTGAGTTGCACCACAGGCCACTCCTTGTTCTGTGGTGCCTCGGCCCTACTTGTCTCACTTCACTTAGGCCCTGCCAGCCCTTAGCAGAGAGGATTTTGCTAGCTGGAAGGATTACCCCCTTGTCTGGTCATGAGCTTAGAAAAGGTTAGGTGAGCCATCAGAAAAGGGGTGAACATATCTCACAGGGAATCTGGGGCAGGGCAGTTTTTATTGTTATCTGTTCTTTTGCAAGTATTTTAGAGTAGATACACTGCATTTATACAGGCATAATCAGCCTTTACTGGCATAGGTGAAGCAGACACATGTACAGCTCTACACTAGTGTAAGTTACATGTCTATTCAATTTCATCCCAGGGCAGGCCTTTACTTAATGCAAAGGCTATCACAACATTCAGTAGCCCCCTCCACTGGCAGCTATGGCTACCTCCAGAGAGTTGGTCATCTATTAGTCCCAGATAGTAGTTTAATGCAATTTAGGTGCATCTACACATTGCCCTATAGTGATGTTGTTACCGTGCCAATTGTTTAGTACTTCCTTTTGGATCTGCTAACATATATACTTTGTTGGCTATAGGCTCCCAGCTCCAGACCTCTGGACTCTCTAGCCCTGCTGACACAATGCCCTTTTTATGTGCTCAGGCGTTTTGCCATCCCCCTTCCCCCCTTTGCCCTCTGGGCACACCAGGACTAGGAACTTCTCTCAATGACCCCTAGTTCCCCTTGGACACCAAACATTCTCCCCAAGTACCTAGTCCTTCTTGGGCTCAGCTTTCTCTCGTTCTCTCTCTCTCTCTCTCCGGGCCCCAGGCCTACCTCTTCCAAGGCCTGCCTTGCCCCCTTCAGGTACTGGGCACCCAACCCCTGTTCCCAGGCCTGGCCAGCTCTGGGGCTTAGTGTTATTTACCCCATCTCAGAGAAGATCTCAGGAGTCCTGCTGCCAGGAGCTCCTCTCCCAGTGGCAGTCAGGGATAGACTGCCTTACCAGCTCAGGCCCTGGGTTTATCTAGCTAAAGCCCCCTCCTGGTCAGTTGACTCCGTAAGACTGGCTTCCCAGGTGATCCTGTCCATGAGTTGCCTAAGCAAGTCAAAATCTTGTGGTCATTGCTGCCCAAGTTGCCAACTGTTTCTATATTCCCCATCAATTTCTCCCTGTTTGTGAACAGCAGGTCAGGAAAAGCACAGCCTATAGTTGGCCTCTCCAACACCTGCACCAGGAAGCTGTCCCCGACATTCTCCAAAAACTTCCTGGATTTCCTGTGCACTGCTATTTTGCCTTCCTAGCAGATATCAAGGTGACTGATGTCCCCCATGTGAACCAGGGCCTGTGATCAGGAAACTTCCACTAGTTGTTTGAAGAAAGCCTCATCCACCTTATACTCCTGGTTTGGTGGTCATGCCATCACCCTTGTTGCTCTCACCTCTGACCCTAACCCAGAGACTGCTGGTGACACCATCTGCACAGCCATGCATTAATCTGCAGGATGCATCCACCTCTGCCCAGGCAATTCCCCTTGACCAGAATGATTGAAAAGAACATCATCTGAGGCCCTGTCCCCTTCACCCTTGAACCCAAAGCCCTGTAGTCACTTTTGATCTGCTCAGGGTGTCCCCTGGCAGTACCATTGGTGTTCATATGGATGAGCAGCATAGTGTAGTAGTCAGAGGGTGGGATAAGTTGTGGTAATCCCTTCATAACATCTCAGATCCAGGGTCCAGGCAAGCAGCAGACCTCCTGAGATAGCAGGTCAGGCCAGCAGATGAATTCCTCTGTTCCCTGCAGAAGGAAGTCTTCAACTACTATCATACATCACTTTCTCTTGGTGACAGTCGTCTTGATCCTCCCAACCTTGAGGATGCCTGACCTGGCCTCTTCCACCAATGAAACATGCTCCTCTTCCTGTGTTGCTATTGCTCCATATCTGTTGTCCAAACAAACTGCTGCAGGTGAGGAAGAAGACTTCTGCTTGCTGTCAGAAGTCACAAGCTTCCAGCTTCTACCTTCTTGGGACTCCATGTTCTCTTTTTTCTCTAGCACTGCTTCTGGTAGTCCTTCCTCCACAGTCCTAGAAGTCTCCTCATTTAGGAACTTCAGAAGCAGTAAACCATGGATTTTCAGAATTTGGTCCCTTTAAGTATCTGGAAGTACTTAAGAATCAAGTTTTGATAAGCTTTGATAAGTTTTGATAGTTTCTTTTTGAATTCATATAAAATGTTTTATTCTAGAAGCTGAAGGCTCTTAAAATTTAAGTGGGCTGATCTATGTCCTTTGAACCCTGGTACTATTTTTGCCTTGTTATCAAAACAGTCAAAACTATCAGTTTCATGAAGAACAAGAAATCATCCACAGACTAGACTTTGTTAAGTATGGTCTCAACAGAGACTCTGGGGACATTTTTATACATGCTTTGGGAGTGGTGAGGTGGCACTTTAATTAGGGAGGATCTGAGAGGCTCTGAGAGCCTCTCTAACTAAAGCGCCCAGAATGTCTTGTGTATCAGTATCCCTGTGCTTCAAAATGGTGGCAGGGCAGCTTTACCTAAAACTCATTTGATAAGCTTTAAATAAAGTACCCTGCCACCATTTTGAAGTGCAGGGACCTGATATGAGAGACACAGAGGTATAGTAATTACCACTCTCCAACAGACTCAATTAATCAAGTCTGCTCCAACAGGCTGTAATTATAGTGCATCAGAACAACCTCTGGGCTGTGTACAAACACCCTAGATTCTTGTCCATTACCTGGACTAGCTTTTATAACCCTTATCTCCCACAACGTGTTAACTGTTTTTTTTATCCTCTTTGATCTCTTTAACCCACCTTTACCTCTCTCAGCAGTGTCCCTTCCCTCCATCCTTTGCATTTCATGGTTTCATAGTTGTTAGGGGCTGGAAGGGACCTTACAGATCATTGGGTCCAGCCCTCCTGCACTTAGGCAGGAAAGACTACTGGGATTAGATGACCCCAGCAAGATGGGTGTCAAGACAGGAAGATCACCAGGGTGGATGACTGAACCTAAATTACTTTATTCCTTCTATTTAGTATCCCTGATCTCTGCAAGTCCATTCATAATACCTGATAAAAGTAGGCTGTCACCTGTGAAAAGGTATGTAATTCTGAATGAGTTGGTCTCTAAGAAGCCACCTTTCTTTACTTAGTAGCTTAATAGAAAAGGATTCATTTCAGTGTTTAGCATTATTCAGTTGTCTTGTCTTCTGTACATAGAAGCACAAAAAATAAATTCCTTTATGGATGACTGAAATGATTCCAGAGTAGGAATAAAATTACAGCATGGTTCTCCAACAAATAAACTGGAGCCAATTTTGCCACCCTTATTCAAAATGAACAGTATGATACTCCTTAAATATTTAGTCCCAGAATATACAGTTCAACATGAGTTAGATAAGTGATTGTTAGAAACAAGCTTTACTGTAAGTACTGTTCAAAAGAGCAGTCCACAGTAACTAAAAATCCCTTCATTTTCACCGAGACACTACTGAATAACCAGAAACCAACCACTGCTGTGGCCATGCATAAAAATGCCACCTCTGTCCCTGAGTGTCTGCTCACAAATAGAGCAACTGCATCTGAAGGTTTACCTGGAACTGAATTAATTATGATAAAATACTCTTCCATTAGCCCTGCACCAGGCTTTCCCTATCCCCCTTGCCCCACCCCCCTTGCCCCTAACATACTCCTCAGACAACTTTTCCTCTACCAGCATTCTGTCCTGATGGCAGCTAATAACCATTACAGGCAGGTCATATAAAAATGTCCATGTTTTTAATACATAAACCCACCGAGGAACAAATGTTTTCTTTTGTATACAATCTTTCTAGACCACTGAGGTACATATAAAAATTCCCATTGTGTGGTATTTATAGAGTACTTGAGGAAAATATAACATTCCTTTTCCATTAATTACCATAATCTCACCTTAGGTTTTAAAGGGTAAGCAAACCTTTACAGTGTTTTATAGATACAGGCTAGGGTAAAGGCATACTGATATTTAAAAGTAAAATGAGTAATGGTGATGTCCCCATTTCCTCACTGATCTAAAAGAATTGGGTGAGCTTCTTTCTTAAGACACTGAAGTTGTTTGAATGGATTTTCTTCAATGTCTGTTGCTTAGTTCCAAGCTCTAGGAGAAATGTCTTCCCATTTAAGGTACATTTGCTTTCTGTGGTAGCTGCTCATGGACTACCATTGCTAACAAGATTGCCATCATATCAGTCATTGTTGTTCACAAAGCTTGTGTAAATACATGAAGTCTCCTTTCCCAGTAACGTTCAATGAGAACTTGACGTCATTTCTGGTGGCAGCCACTTGACTTGCCAAAAGCCTAATACATACCCTTCATTTTTCAAGGGTATATTTATGTACCTTTGTGAAGATGAAATAGTGTGGTCAAAATGTCAATTACCTTTGTGGGAAATATTGGGAGAAAAGTTATTTTTGAAGAAAAATTTACAATGCTTTGAAGAAGATCTAAACTAAATAATAGGTTTTGAAAAAAAAATCTGCCAGAAAAAAAGACTTCCATTTTCAAAAGCAAAGGTTTTCTGGAAGGAAAACTGATTTTTTTGCTGAAAAAAACCAAAAAAGTAATTGCTTTTTAGTTTTTGGAATTGCATCAGATGACTATAAATACATTTAAAAAAAAAATTTCCGGTTGCATTTGAAGCTATCTTTTTACATAAAAGCATTATGATGAAAAATGCCAACCAGAATTATCATTAAATATTGCTAATGATGAACATTGTATACATCCCTGAAGACCTTTTCCTTTATACAAGTTGTAAATGCCAAAAAGAGTCGATAAACAGGACGTGGACAAAATCTACAACAAACATTATTTTTCAGGGTGCCTGAGTAAAACTGATAAGTGGCTGGTGTAAACCAGTGCCCATGAAAGTTCTCTAAACTTAATCATAATGCTAATACATGCAACTCTTGGAAGTAGCAACATGCAAAAATGCATGCATGACATCAAGCTCTTGACTAGTCTTATGAATGGTCTTTTCCCCTCTATGTTTTCCCTACCCAACATCAGCTGGTTTTTTCATGAAACACTTTGCTTCTCTTTCTTTTAATTTTTTTTGTTTTGTTTTAGACACTTGCCCACCCTCAATGGGGTACTACACTGTACACCTATATATACTCAAATCCAGAGATAAACTCCTAAAGTCTCTATTTCCAGAATCCAGATGTCAAATTTGCTCTAGTTAAATTAGTTAAGCAGGGAAACTGACATCCTCATATATTTTCTCCTAGTCTGGTTATACCGTTTAGGAATTTTCTAAAACCATTACTGTCCTTTGCCTTTAAAAGGATAATAGCTTCCTTTCTACAAAAGGAAATCCCTTCTTTTGGGACAAAAATAATGTCCATTCAGATAACCATGTATATTTTCTTTCCTCTCCTTATAAAGTAAATTCCTGGGTTGAAAAGGTTCTATGTTTGCAATATTACATATATCATGTTGCTACAAAAGTACGACTCTGCAGACTAGATGATGTAAAGTTAAGATAAACATTCCAATACTAAAGCCAATTTTCAGTCTTTGGGCATGCCCAGCATGAAGTGGATATTTCCAGAAACCTGAGCTAAACTAAGCTAAATGTTCATGCAGTTAATAAAAGTAATGTCCCTTCTTACTTGCAAATCTGATTGTCATGGTGTTAGAGTGCCAGGTACCCTGCTTCTGGCCTGCTTTCTGCCCCCATCTCTGTCAGCCAGTCTTCCTTCTTAGTCAGCTCTCCCATCTCAACTTAGAGCTTGCCCACCCTACTCCTTTAAAACTTTTATCTTCTTTAAGGAAGAAGTGGCCTTGCTAGTAAAAAAAAAGAGGGAGCAGTCTCAAATGGTTTGCCAATCTCCCTCAGTCCTGTTCTGGGGAGAATAGACTTAAGGCATGTGTAGACGAAGTGGGGGCCCTAAATTGAAACAGTGGGTTTTTTAAAACACCGCTTCAATTTAGGTCTGATTAAACCCCTGTGTCATGCACACACCCACTGCTTACCTTCCTCTCTGAAGGAGGAGAGGGGAGGGCGAGCTACAACAGGTGGAGTGGTCCTTGGGCTAAATGAAACTTCATTTCATTTAGCCAATTTTGGATTTTAAACTTCATTGAAGAACAACAAGCAAGTTTTTTTTGCCTCCCTGCCTGCCATCTGACACCTCCAGGGAAGGAATTCTACCTGATCGACACATCAAAGAGCTACTCAACACAGCTCACAAAGACACTCTCATGGACCCAGAGGGACAGCCTTCCCTCTTCAGCTCCCTCTGTGCAAAAATGAAGTTTATTTCCTACCTATGGGGACTTTTTACCATGTTGTACCATCTACACTTTTCCCAGAGCCTGATAAAGGGACTTTGATCCCAACAGCTTGCAGAAAAGGACAATTTTCTTGCCATTTTCCAATTAGTCTAATAAAAGGTGTTGTTTTGGAACCAAGGGTTCTAGTTTTTTTGTATGTCTTTTTGTCTCAGACCAACACGGCTACCAAGTACACCCCTGCATTACACTAATGCACTTTTCTGTAATGATGTTACTTTGCCCAAATGTGGACCTTACACTCAGATCCCTAGTTAGGTGAATCTAAGTGCAAACTGTACAAAAGTTCAGGACACTTAGATCAGTCTAAAAATGGCCAGCCTGATCTAAGTTAGGTATACCTCCAAGTTAGATTAGGTCCACTGAAACCAATCTAACTGAGCATCCATACATTTCCCAGCACAGTCTTGTGGATAAGAAAACCAGCCACTGGCCTCAGCCCTGGGACTGTGCTTTCCCTGCCCCTGCCAACACCAGGCTATTTTTGGCTCCCTTGTCCCCTCACCACACCCCCAGATTGACAACTTCCTCCCCCCGCAATGGAACTGCCAGCCCCACCCCTGAGCCTGTCAGACCCCTATCCTGCAAGCACTGCCCGTGCTGGTTTTACTGGGAGCTAATCTAAGTAAGTTGGTGTGAGGGAGGGGCAGGCATGATGGTGGGGGTGTTCATCTTGGGTAGGGATTCAGGGGGCTAAAAATAGCTCCTGTTCCCAGGGGATAAATGAGAAAGTCCCCCCATCCCTCCAACAGACACCCCCACAGACCCCATAATCCCACCAAACCCAGTTAATCCCCCATGAACCCTGCTAATCCCATCATCCCCCCATGCACTCCCACCTGCCCCCGATCACCCACCAGAACCTGCTTGCCCCCCCGCCACTAACCCCCATCTCATTTTACCTTAGATTGGGTTTCCATTTTTAACTTGGTCTAACTTCCCCGTAACCTCCCCAAATAGCTGGATGTACCCTGGGTCTTTCTAACATAAGCTCCCTTTAAAGGGGAGAGTTACTATTAAGACTGAACAATTCTTTCCATTATAAGCCCCTGTTTTTAGGCTCTCATCACTTTCTTAAAAGTTGACCTTTAAAACCAATCCTTATTCTTTCCTCAAATATGCTTTTTTAAATGGAGAAAATGAAGGAAACTTGTTCATCCATTTTTCTATCCCTCTCTTTTCTTACTTTCATAAAATTTTTCAGAGTTCAATGGAACTGGAAATTCAAGGTAAACTAAGGAGCCACCAAGGCATCTGGCTGAACTGGGGTGATAGGTTAACCAGAACTCATGCAAACAAAACACAGGGTTTTATTTAGCCTTTCTCTATACCATCACCCTTTCTTAGTTTGAGGGTGAGACTTCTGTTCTGATTCCCACAGTTAACTACAGAGATAATTTATACTTCCTTTTGATATCACCTTCCAATCAAAATCTTCTTTGCTGCTTACTTTTACTATTATTTGATTGAGATCCAAAATAGTGCATATATTTTAACATTTATAATTATTGGTCCTTCCAGAAGATAAAACTACTTGAAATCAAAATATATTCTTTTATTTGCCTAAATTAGTTAAGATCAATTTAAACAATACAATTCAGCAAACATAAAAACAAAAGGGATTGGAGAGGAAAGGTAGAGGAAATTAGAAATAGTTTTCTTTAATTAGATATTTCCCAATTCATTTAAAAATTGTCATTCTCTCCTTAAATTAGGAAGCAACTGTTTCCCCGTAGTCATTTTAGGAGTAAAGCTATGTAAAGTCTGTCAAGTTTAAAGAGTAGTATTTATTGCTAGGATTTGGCCTAACTTGTGTTACATGAACTTTTGTAATCTTTAGCAGACTTAATGAAAAACTCAGAGAGAGTGTCCTAATTAAAAAAAAATAAAGGACTAATGGTATTTCTAGTGAATTGCAGATTTATCTAAAGTAAAGGTTTATTAAGCAGGGATGTTACATACTTTCCCCATGTGTACCTTTACCATAGACACATGCTGAATCTAACTGATAGGTCAAATGCACAAGTGAAGTTTTAATAAAAACAGATGCCTAAAAGTTCTTAGAACAGCTACGTCTTCCTGCAGCTCCGCATGTGGAACATCTTCTCATTGCTGAGCAACACATCCCTCCCCCAGTTCCAAGAAACCAGGGGCCTCTTAAAACAAAGCTGAAAAGAGAGTGGCTTGCTAGTCAGCTGGCAATATATCTGCATTTTTAAGCTTGCCTGGATACAGAGGGGAGCTTAGTTTTTGCTATGTGACTGACCTCTCTTAGCCAAGTTCATAGCAGTGTGAGCTATCAAATATGACAGGCTGTTGGCAAGCGCTTACATGCTTTGGGCCAGAATATCTTCCAAGCCCAGCTGGGATCAATTAAGCTAAATAATAGTTCTTGCAATAACTAGTTCCTACCACAGTCTTCAGAAATTGCTTAGTGTTCAGATGTAAATACTATTAAGTTCATACCTTTCCTTCCCCCGTCCCCTTTTCAAAAGAAAGTGTGACCGAATTAAGGTAATCTTATAGAGATCCAACGAGGAACACCTGATATCATGTAGCATATGTTCTTGCCTTCTGCATTGCTATTGTGAAATCCCTCTTCTCTATAGTGATACTAAAAATGCTGAAAACCTACTAATTCTTGTGTGCACCATGGCAAACGGAGGTGACATCACCCATAATTGTTTAATAAAATTATACCACTAAATTCTTATCAAAAGCCTGACTCCAAAACTAATATTTTGAGTAACTGACTAGGAAAACATCTACAGTGCTCTAACTTGGTAGGACTAGCTGGCTTGGGGAACTGGAAATAGGATATGGAGCCCTTTACTTCTAGAGCACTAATGCAGTGGTGGCCCAGTAACTTAACACTATCACCAGATGATGCCTGGTCTGTGAACAATATGGAAAATTGTGGTCTTGCTTATTACATTAAAACACAAAAAAGAAAAGAAGTAATGATTTTAATTCTTATGTTGAGAAAAACAGATTTCCATTCTCTTCTTAATCTAGTTGCCCCTCACGAAAGCTATAAAATTATGTTCTCTGAATATTGGTATCATATTGAAGTTGTAAAACTGTAACCCTTTTAATATATCTATGTTCTGTGAGACAACCTCTCCATTATGGTTATCTCCATACCCTCTTGGTATGTATGCTCAACAGAGTGGAAAATGCTTATTTTGATTGTGCTAACATATCTTAGCTGCTTTTTAACAGTTCGAATATAAGGGGTCAGGTGCGCCAGTTTTTGTGCACTCTGTCTCCCTTCTAAAATCATAAAGTTGATAAAGGTATCAATAGTGTAAAAGAAAACTATATAAAGGTTTGCTGAGGGGTCAGAGCTCACTGTGACTAGTGTGGAAGTCTAATGTGGAAGGACCCTCAGCTCCAGAGTCACATATGAGGCTTAAGGAAATTCTCCCAAAGAGCTGCCTCCTGGGATGACACTGCTAAGCCTCACAGGGAAGTATACTTGTGATATACAAATCCTTGCAATGGGTTCAAGCTGAGGCTTATTACCCAATTGTTTCTGAAAGAACTTAAATATCTAGAGTATAGATAGTGGGTCAGGTTGACACCTGTATCTGTTAGATTTGACAAGAATCAAAATTCCTGAGCCTGATTAAAGTATAAAAAAGAAAGGGAGTCAATCAGCACTCCCCTGATAGTGCAGAGCAGCACCCCACAGCAACAGTGAGGGGCAGTGACAGCAGCAAGAAGCAGAGAAGCATCTCTTCCCCCTCAGGTGGTAGTGAAGCAAGGGAAAAGCTTAGGCTAGAAGCTACACTGGCTACCAAGTTAATCCCATATAGGACTAAGGATGTGTATAAACATTTGTCATACCCAGTCTATGATCATACACTTTAATTTAAGTGACGTGATCATAAATCGGAAGTAGCATATACAGATGCTTGCCAGTGCTGTGAGCCATGTGGAGAACACAATGTAAGCATTGGGGTGGGGAGGGGAAGGCAGAGCTGGGAGGTGGGACTGGTGGGTTGTGGCGGGGGGGGGCAGTTGTCCATCTGGGGGAGGAATTGTGGGGCTAAAAATAGCCCAGTCAGGCTCAGGGGCATAGGAAGGGCACAGCCCTGAGTTTGAGTTTTCCCAGACCTGGAGCTGCACTCCAAACATTTGCAGCAGACATTTGCTGGATTGGGTTAACCTGTTCTAAATCTAAGTTCACTTATTCAAGTGAACTAACTTAAATTAGGCCTGCCATGTTTAGCCCAATTTAAATGCTCAAAATGTCTGTACAGATGGGCATTTAGATTACCCTAGCCCTAGTAAAGTTGATCTAAATGTCATGTCTTCATGTACTCTGAGACAAAACTCTGAGTTCATTGACTGTGATCAACAGTTAATAGTTGGCTGAGGTAGGCTAATGATAATTTTGTGTTTCCAAAGATTGGCTGACTATACCATTTCCCTTCCCTTTAAATAATTATTAATAATAATGATTATAGTATAATATTGCTTGAGAGTGGGGAAGTCTGTTTACATTAGAACACCTAGTAACTTTTATTTTCCCAGGTTTCTGGGTAGGGACTCAAGCCAAGCTAGAAAAGTTGTGTAAAACCCATAAAGCTGAACCTGGACCCTGTTACTGACATCCTGAGCATTCTACAGTGTGGAATTCTAAAGAAAATTTGTAAATTTCTTAAGGACCTGATGGGCATAAAAATTAGAATTCCTATTTTAGGCAAGGGAAAGATATTTTTCTCTCTAGTTTCATAGGTAGTAGGGTTGGAAGGGACCCAAGCAGATCATCAAGTCCGGCCCCCTGCAGAGGCAGGAAAGAGTACTGGGGTCAAACGACCCCAGCAAGGTGTACACCTAGCCTCCTCTTAAAGACCCCCAGGGTAGGAGCCAGCACCACTTCGCTTGGAAGTTTGTTACAGATCCTAGCCGCCCTGACAGTGAAGTAGCGCCTCCTACTATCTAGTCTGAATTTACCCTCTGCCAGCTTGTGACCATTATTTCTAGTCACTCCTGGGAGTGCTCGGGGAAACAGGGACTCCCCCAATGCCTGCTGGTCCCCTCTGTCTAGTTTGGAACAGGCCACTAGATCCCCCCTCAG
>NW_017728906.1:32648487-32657034 GCF_001723895.1 Crocodylus porosus
GGGTGAGAGACAGTGTTGAAGGCCTTCTGAAAGTCCAGAAAGACTATGTCCACTGCTACCCCTGCATCTAAGGATTTGATGACCTGGTCATAGAAGACCACCAGGTTGGGCTGACAGGACCTGTCGCTAATGAACCCATGTTGGTTGCCCCTAAGCATAATCTCCCCTGCTGGAACATCATGGACATGTGCCAGGATAATTCTCTCAAAAAGCTTACCCAGGAGCTTTACCCTAAACAAGGGTAAATAAAATTCAGCTTTTAGAGAAAATTATCATGGATGATATATCTTGAAAGCCAAAAAGTAACACCAGGAAAGCCCTTCAGCAACAAAGAATTTATGTGCAAATAGGTACCTTCAGGCTGCTCAGATGATTGAAGTTCGGAATATGTACAAAATGATTTTGCTACCATAAGCTGTCCCGGTCCTGGGCACACGTTACAATGACAATAAACTCCAGAGTTTAAACAGTGTGCCCAGGAGCAATAAACTCCAAAGTAATAAACTCCAGTTTATTGATTTGCATTAATTACACATGTAGACATGCCCCCTCAGCATTAACTTCGCAAATGAACTTTCTTTAAGGACTTGAAGCAGACCACTGAATTTGGGTCACATATGTAATATTCTGCAAAGAAAACTATTCTTGATCTTATGAACCAACAACATTTTTTTTAGTATTCATATTTTGAACTTCTAACTTTCACAATTAAAAGTTCTGAAAATAACCATACAATTTAAATAAGAAATAAGAATAGTGAAATAAATGCATGACATTTAATTTTGGAAACAATTCATTTCACTGAAGTCAGATATTAGCTAACAGTGCCAAGTATGCCTATAGTAAGTATAGTCTCTAATCTTACTTTGCTAGGATTTTTTTCTTTACCTCTGCAGAAGAAAGGCACTGCTGAATCTCTTGTTTTAAAAACAAACATTTAAATAATATTTTTAAAAATTATTTTTTTTTAATTCTTGCCTGTAATAATAATGAAAATTACAACCATACACTTAACTATAGTTATGGTAAACTTTATTTGGCAATTGGCAACATTTTGAGGATGAAGGAAAGTCACAATGGCTGCTTATAGACATTTAAAAAAAGAACCCCGAAGTGGTGCTTTACTTTAAGCTGCATGCACTCTCACACCAAACCCAGCACATGCGCAAAAGAGGCATTGGGTTAGTTGGACCCAGCTCACTTAATGTCTGTATAGATCAGGTGCTTCAGTGCGGCTTTTTGGGTGCTATTTATCTAATAGCTGATTCAACCAGCTATTAGATAAAAGTGCCGAAAAGCCTCACTGAAGCTCTCGATCTACATAGATGCTGTAAAGCTGGGTTGAACTAATGCGTTGCTTCTTCTGGTAAAGCATTTTTTTAAATGTCTGTCAGCAGCCAACGTGCATATTCATTTGTGCCAGAATGAAAGTGAAAATTCATCCTATTCCATATCACAGGAATACAACTTAACATGGAACCCTAGGTGGAAGAATCCTATTGTTCATTTCAGAAAATAAAGTCTTATATTGTTTAGAATTTTTTCCCCCAGATTACAAAAACATTAAAAGCATGAAATATCTCCAATATTAAAATACAAATGCTTCACATTTATCATCTTTCTATGACTTCATAACTGTATGCTCAGTCTGCAAGTCTGCAAGTAAAGAAAAAAGTTGCCTTATTCTATTGCCAGGCCTACTGGTTCAAAGTAGGATCTGGATGTCAACCCAGATTCTTGACTTTTTACACAGCATCATCAGTAAAGATTCCACAGAACATAGTACATGTGATTTTCCACTTCTATAATCCAGTGACAAATTTGGCCATTCCAACAACACCCACAGGCTTACACCAGTGCAGCAAAGGATGAATTTAATCTATAGAAATTCATATAGAGAAATTCTATATATTTCTACTCCCAAACCATTCATAGCATCTGATGAAGCAGGTACCTGTAAGAGCTCAGGTCTCTCTGAACTACTGAGTCCCTGAGGTGCCATTCCTGCCCTACCTGCTGCCATTCTTTTACTTGTAAACTGACTACATTTGGTCTAGAACCATTAAAGAATATCCCCATCCCCACCCTGAGAAACATTTTTAAGCATAGGACACTGCCTCAAATGTTTCCATATAATAGTGACCAATCCCCCATCCCCCAGCTGTAACAGAGCAGAAGTTGTGCTCTGTTACTCAAAAGGGCATGGGCAAGTAACAGAGCAGCTTGCAGGTGGCTGTACTCACAATCAGCTAAAAAACAGCTGTTTATTATAAATACAGGGCTCTGAGCAATGGAGCCAGCAGTTTTCTGCAAGCAGGTGGAGAGACCATCACCCAGTTAGAGTTGCTGCTTATAACATCTTGAAGCTACAGGTAGGAGCTATGGGGAAGATGGAGGCTCCTGGTCTTGCAGCATGACCTAAAACTACACCCTGCTGCAGCTGGATGATGTGATGGGGCTGCTAGTGGTGGAGCAGTCCTCAGGAAATGCCTGTATCTCCCCAGTGAAGGGTGAGTATGGAGCTCCAGAAAGCCTCAGCCTCTCTGCCTTGTGGAGGGGAAAGCCTAGGGGAGCACACCCCAAAGACAAAGCAAGGGCCCAGGTTACTGTGTAGAGCCTAAGGTGGGGCTTTGGTCACATGAGGGACCAAAGACATCCCAGGTCCATAGCAAGGCCTGAGGCACACTGTGTGAGGCTCCAGGAGTGTGGAGTGGGGGAGCCCCAGTGTCGGGCAAAGGGGATTGAAGCCCCAGTGGTGAGGCACTGGTGTGCGAGTTCCCATGTGAGGACATGGGATGATGGGCCAGCTGTTAAGCCATGTAAGCATAGGCCAGGCGTCAGGCCATAAATGCCATCTGCAAGGCATGGGACATAATATAAGGGGATATTTGGAGCCACATATATAGGCTCTTGGCATCAAGGCACGTAAATCGGCATCCTCCTGCCTGGTTAACATCTTCCAATTAGTATTATCAAAGGCGTGACAGGTGAGATAGGTGGGCGGTTAGCCTTGAGACCAGCAGGTAGGCCAATGACTAAACTGGTCCTGGGATGCCCGCTTGTTACACAGCCCATCTGCTGAGGAAAAGAATATCTATAATTACATTTCACCTGTGCAGAAAGTACCCCAGTTTCTTCTTGATTCCACAATGGTCACTCTGTGCACAGGTGACTAGTAAGGGGGAAATTTCATAGATTTTATAGACATTAGGGCTGGAAGGGACCTTGGAAGATCATTGAGTCCAGCCCCCCCGCCCAAAGGGCAGGAAGTCAGCTGGGGTCATAGGATCCCAGCAAGATAAGCATCCAATTTGCTCTTGAAGGTGTTCAATGTAGGTGCTTGAACCACCTCCAATGGCAGGCTGTTCCAGACCTTGGGGACTTGGACAGTAAAGAATTTCTTCCTTATGTCCAGCCTGAAATGGTCTTGTAGTAGTTTATGACCGTTAGACCTCATCATCCCTTGGGGTGCTCTGGTGAACAAATATTCCCCCAGATACTGGTGGTCACCCCTGATAAACTTATAGGTGGCCATCAGAACCCCTGAGCCTACACTTTTCCAGGCTAAAAAGCCCCATGGCGCTCAGCCTGTCGTCATAAGATCTGTTTTCCTGACCTCTGATCATGCACGTGGCTCTCCCCTGGACTCTCTCAAGAATCTCCACATCCTTTTTGATTTGTGGAGCCCAAAACTGGATGCACTACTCCAGCTGCAGCCTCACCAAGGCTGACTACAGGGGAAGAATGACATTCCGGGATTTGCTTGAGAAGCACCTATGGATGCAAGCCAGTATTTTGGTCACTTTACTAGCCGCAGAATTGCATTGCAGGCTCATGTTCATTTTGTGGTCAATGATGACCCCCAAGTCTCGTTCTTCCATAGTGCTATCCAACGTAGCACTGCCAAGCCTATAAGGATGCTGCAGGTTTTTCTTCCAAAGGTGGAGAACCTTGCATTTTTCGGTGTTAAACACCATCAGGTTCTCATCTGCCCATTTGCTGAGCCTGTCCAGGTTATCCTGGATCACCTGCCTGTCTTCCGGTATGGATGCTTTGCCCCAAAGTTTGGTGTCATTGGCTAACTTGGCCAGTCTGCTTCTGACTCCAATGTCCACATCATTAATGAAGATGTTGAACACTATGGGTCCAAGGACAGAGCTTTGGGGGACCCCACTGGTCACAGGACAACATGATGATTGACTTCCATCAATTACTACCCTCTGGGTCCAACCACGGAGTCAGTTTCCCAGCCAGCAGATCGTGGTGGACCAAAGGACACAATTGGCCAGTTTCACCAAGAGGAGATCATGGGATACCAGATTGAAGGCTTTTTTGAAGTCAAGATATATGACATCAATCTCTTCTCCCTTGTCCAGGTGATAGGTCACTTGGTCGTAGAAGGAAATGAGAGTGGTCAAGCAAGACCTGCCCGCAACAAACCCATGCTGGCTATCCCTAAGGATGTTGGCATTGGCTAGTCCATTAAGGATGGCCTCTTTAATAAACTTTTCTAAGGTCTTCCCCAGGATAAAAGTCAGGCTGATGGGCCTATAGTTAGCTGGATCCACTTTCCACCCTTTCTTGAAGATAGGCACCACATTGGCCTTCTTCCAGTCTTCGCGCCCTTCACCAGAGCACCAGGAGTTTTCAAAGATCCATGCCAGAGGCTGGGCTATGATGCTTGCCAGCTCCTTGAATAGATTGGGGTATAGATTGTCAGGGCCAGCTGAGTTGAAGGTATCCAGCTTCTCAATGTGTTTCTTCATGAGGTCAGCATTAATGGAAGGCAGGGGATCTCCCTCACCCGGACCTCCCTGTCCCATAGTGGGCATGGGTGTCCCATGGGACTGATGAAAGACCAACGCAAAATACCCATTTAATAGGTTGGCTTTTTCCTGGGTGTCAGTTTTCAGTTGCCCCATCTGGTTCAGTAGGGGTCCAATATTGCCCTTGATTTTCCTCCGGCTCCCCACATATCTGAAAAAGGACTTTTTGTTGTCCTTGATGCTCAGAGCTAGTGGGAGTTCAGTTGCAGCCTTGGCTTTCCTGGTTTGCTCCCTGCAGGACCGGACCAGTGCAGAATAATCCTCCTTGGTGGTGAATCCCATCCTCCATCCATTGTAGGCCTTTCTTTTTAGCCACAGGAGGTCCGCTAGGTCCCTGGAGAGCTAGGAGGGCTGCTGTGCCCTCTTGCTGCCTTTCCTCCAAGATGGAATCAATTTAGCTTGTGCATTGAGGATCACTCCCTTGAGGAGCAGCCACTCTTCTTGAACTCCCCTCTCCCTGGGGTCGTGGTCCCTTAGGGCCTCACTGACAAGCCTCCTGAGCTTGTCAAAGTCGGCTTTCCTGCAGTCAAGGACTTCCATGTTGCTGGCTGACTTACCAGCTTTACGGTGGGTGGTGAAGGTGATCAGCTCGTGGCCGCTGTCACCCAGCTTCCCATCAATCACTAGGTCGCCAATTAGGTTATCCCCAGTAGCCAGTACCAAGTTAAGCAGTGCTTTGCCTCTCGCTGGCCCATAGACTTCTTGAGTCAGGTAGAGGTCATCCACACACAAGAGGAAGCTTTGTGACCGCTCGGATTTTGCTAAGCGATCCTCCCATGAGATGTCCAGGTAATTGAAGTCACCCATGACAACCATGGTCCTGGACCATGCGGCCTCAGTCAGTTCCCGGGTGAACTCCTAGTCAAGCTCCTGACTTTGGGCGGGAGGTTGTAGTAGACTCCCACTGTTGTGTCTCCTGTGCCATGTTCCGCATGAATTTTAACCCAGAGGGTCTCCAGTCATCCACCCTGGTCGCCAATATCAGCTTGCAGGGATGCGTAGCTTTCCTTAACATAGAGAGCTACACCCCCACCCCTCTTCTCTACACGATCCCTCCTGTACAGGATATAGCCATCTATACCCGTGGTCCAGCCATGGGTGGAGTCCCACCAGGTCTCTGTTATCCCTATGATATCATAATTATTTGCATTAAGCAGGAGGACAAGCTGGCTTTGCAAGGGTTGCTCAGAGGGCCAGCAGTGGCATAGTCCCTGCATCCCCCACCGGGCTTAGTTTTAAAGCCCGGTGGAGCAGGTCAGCCAGTCTGGCTGAGAAGATCCTCCTCCCCAGGGGAGAGAGGTGGATGCCACCTCTTCCCAGCAACTCATTGCCTCTCTCACAAAGAGCGGGCTGTGGTCATGGAAGCCAAAGCCTTCCCAATGACACCAGCGGTGCAGTCTTGGGTTCACTACGTGGATCCTCCTCTCCCTCCTCAGCCCATACCCTGAAACTAGGAGGATCAAAGAGAACACCACCTGTGCCTCCAGACCCTTTAGGCCTGCTCCCAAATCCCTGTAGCACCTCATTACCCGGCTGGGAGCGCTCCAAGCCATGTCATTGGTGCCCACATGAATAAGGAGCATGGGATAGTGGTCTGTGGGCTGAAGGAGCTTAGGAATCCTTCAGCCTGCTCTCCACATTCTGAGCAGGCTGAAGGAGATAAGCAGGCCAGAAGGAAAAAGTGTCTAGTGATTGTCATAGGCGACTCCATCCTGAGAGGTACAGAGGGCCTCATCTGTCACCAGGACCCCTCGACACGCGAGGTCTACTGCCTACTTGGTGCAAAGGTTCAGGACATGAAGGGGATGATCCAAAACATGATCCAGCTAACTGATTACTACCCCATGGTCCTTATCCATGTGCGTACTAATGATGCAGCCAGGAGAAGCCCTGATCGCCTGATGGCAGACCACCACGCTCTGGGGTGCGTGCTAAAGGAGAGAGGTGCACAGGTGGTTTTCTCCTCTATCCTACCAGTGAGTGGATGTGGAAGACAGCATGCAACGTCATCGCGGAGACCAACTGGTAGCTTCGGGAATGGTGTCTCGAGGCGGGCTTTGGCTTCCTCAACAATGACCGGCACATCACAACAAAAGACATCCTCGGGTGGGATGGGCTCCACCTTTCCCCTAAAGGTAAGCATGTGTTTTCTTTTAGGTTGATGGATCTCCTCCAACGGGCTTTCAGCTAGGCTCATTGGGGGAAGGGGATGACAAGGGTGGAGGAAACATCGGACTGCCAGACCAAGCAACACCCACAGGTACAGCCCAGCCTAGACGGATGAGCGGAACATATACACAGGTAAGTGATAGGGGCCAGGGTAATGCTGAAAGTAGAGGGCCAGTGCACACATCCACAGGAGGCCTGAAATGCCTGTACACAAACGCTCATAGTATGGGAAACAAGCAGGAGGAACTTACCCTCCTGCTAGCCGACACCAACCTGGACATAGTGGGGATCACTGAAACATGGTGGGACTCAACACATGACTGGGCAGTGAATGTCAAGGGCTATAGGCTGTACAGGAGAGACAGGATAGGAAGGAAAGGTGGGGGTGTGGCACTCTATATTAAGGAGGAATACAAATCCTCGTCAATTAACAAAGAATCAGAGGAAGGGCAATCTGAAGTTCTTTGGGTTAGAATACAAGGCAGTCAAAGGGAAAGAGACTTAATGGTGGGGGTCTACTACAGACCTCCCAACCAAGGGGAAGACCTTGACCAGGAATTCTTAAGTCAGCTAACAGAGGTAGTGAAGTCAAAGGATGTGGTTGGGAGGGAGACCTGAACTTTCCGGACTTCTGCTGGGAAGAGCAGTCAGCTAGGTCTGACCGCTCACGTAGGTTCTTAGCCAGAATGCAGGACCTCCATCTAACCCAGGAGGTGTACAGCCCCACCAGGGGAGACGCATTGTTGAACCTAGTGCTAGCCACGGGTGATGACCTGGTGAGGGGGCTACGGGTGCTTGACCACCTGGGCGACAGCGATCATCACCTGCTGGAATTCATCATCCAGCACAGCGTGGCAAAGGCCTACAGCAAGGCAGCAGCCCTAGATTTCAGGAGGGCAGACTTCAATAAGCTAAGGAGAATAGTTGGGGAAGCGCTGAGGTCCCAGAGGGGAGGGGAGCCAGGTGTCCAAGAGTGGTTGTTCCTTAAGGAGATGATCCTCCAAGCCCAAAGGGAGGTAATCCCAACATGGATCAAAGGGATCAGGAGGGCACAAAAGCCCCCATGGCTCACCAAAAGCATCTAGGAATGTCTCCTAGCTAAAAGGGAGGCATACACCCAATGGAAGGGAGGGGGCCATCACCAGGGAGGACAATACTTCAGTTGCTCGGGGAAGCAGGGGGGCAGTCAGGAAGGCCAAGGCAGAGATGGAACTGGGACTAGCTTCCCAGATCAAGGACAACAAGAAGTCCCTTTTTAAATACATAGGGGGTAAAAAGAAGGTTCTGGGTAATGTGGGGCCCCTGAAGGACACGTTAGGAAATTTGGTCGTCACACCAGACAACAAAGCCAACATATTTGCTTTAACAATTGCTTTGCCTCCATTTTCCTAAGCAGAGACTAGAACAGTCACCCCCCCGCTGGGCCCCCTCAGGCCCCAGGGGAGGCTCACCTAGGCCAAGGGTTAGTGAGGAACTAGTTAGGGAACTTCTGGAGGGACTGGATGTATTCAAGTCAGCTGGTCCGGACAATCTCCACCCTAGAGTACTGAGG
>NW_017728906.1:32658018-32659594 GCF_001723895.1 Crocodylus porosus
AAGGGGGATCTAGTGGCCTGTTCCAAACTAGTCAGAGGGGACCAGCAGGCACTGGGGGAGTCCCTGTTCCCCCGAGCATTGCCAAGAGTGACCAGGAATAATGGTCACAAGCTGGCAGAGGGTAAATTTAGTCTAGATATCAGGAGGCACTACTTCGTGGTCAGGGTGGCTAGGATTTGGAACCTACTTCCAAGAGAAGTGGTGCTGGCTCCTACCCTGGGGGTCTTTAAGAGGAGACTAGATGTACACCTTGCTGGAGTCATTTGACCCCAGTACTCTTTCCTGCCATGGCAGGGGGTTGGACGAGATGATCTCCTCAGGTCCCTTCCGACCCCAGAAACTATGAAACTATGATCCTCTCCACAATGTTCCAGATGCAGGCCCCTGGGAAGCAGCAGACTTCCCGGGCTAAGGGATCGGGGCAGCGGATTACCCCTGCAGTCCCCCTCAGGATGGAGTCTCCCACAACAAACACTTTATGTTTTGTCTTGGGGAGAGCGGGGGTGGTAGCTGCAGTTGAGCCTGTGTTGCCTGTGGCAGCTGGCAACTCAGCAGGCTCTGCTGGAGCAGCAAGAAGTGCAAAGCTATTGCTAAGCTCCGGCGGGGCAGGGGCCTTGGTGTGGCAGGCCTTAGAGCCCTTGACCATCTTGGTCCATGCCCCTCACTGGACAGAGTGGGAGGTCCCGTAGTCCTCCCTTGTTTTGGAGAGTGACTGTGGTCTATCCTCCAGCTCCCAGGCGAGAAGGGCCTGGCCGTAGGGGTCTATCTCCTGCTCACAGTCCCTGATGGCATGCAGTGTCTGGACTGTGGCAAGGAGCTCCTCCAGCTGATGTGCCAGATACCCCAAAAGGGAGCAGACCCCACAAGGGGAGGTGGCCATGCTCCTGGGCTCCAGAGCCTGAAAAAGGGAGAGGTAGCCCCTACAGCCAAAAGCCAGAGGCTTCGTCTGCATGGAGCCTGGAACCATGGGCTCCATCTGGATGGTCGTCTCTCAGGTGCCGGGGGGGCAGGCCGCAGAGCCCGAGGGCACCCTTGGGTTGCAGCGCATGCCCATTCATGTCATGGCTTTGGTAGGCTGGCTATGGCTGGGACTATCTACCCCAAGGGGTTCGCAGGCAGGGCCTCGGGCCCTCCCGCGCACCCTCCTGCGTGAATTCCATGCTAACTCATGTGCCAGCAGACAAGCATGCCTGTTTGCACAGCCTGTTCACATGACTCCCTGGGGGGCTGGACAAAGTAGGGGCCTGGGCAGGAAAAGACCCAGCCCGGCTCCACTCAGCCACCTCCTCCCACTCACTAAGGGGTTAACCCCCTCCCACCATGGGCCCTGCTTACCTCCAGCTGTGCTGGGGGTCAGCAGGGGGCTCTGTGGCTGCTGGAGGGTCTGTTGGGGGGGTTTTGAGGGAGTAGAGGTGCAGCAGGCTTTTACCCGCACGTCTCTTGCCACTCCGGAGACTGACTGGGGCTTTTTTGCTGTTGGCAGGCCCTTTTAAACTGCGCACATGAACAGTGGGCCCGCCATCGGGGAAGCTGTTCTCGGGCAAGGTGGGGCCCTGCCCAGGATTTGAGGGACGCT
>NW_017728906.1:32659694-32679988 GCF_001723895.1 Crocodylus porosus
CCCCCCCACCTCTCTCTCTCCCTGGGGGGGCTAGGCTAAGTAGGGGCCTGGGCAGGGTGAGACCCAACCCGGCTCCACTCAGCCAGCTCCTCCCACTCACTTAGGGTTTAACCCCCTCCCACCATGGGCCCTGCTTACCTCCGGCTAGGCACATGCTCCCCCTGAGATAGGCACCACTTAGGATGGGGCAGTTTTTTTGCTGCATGGGCCAGCAGTGTGTTGGAAAGTGGGGGGAGGGGCACTAAGCCATGGTACAAAAGTATAGGAGTGGATATGGGGCTTTTGGCCCACTCCCCAGCCTGCCTACAAATTGTGCCTCCCCCCCCTCAAATCAGGAGGCACCAGTCACCCTGATCCCTGATTCTGCAGGACACACAATAAAAAGATTAATCCTCTAAAAGCCAACCAAAGAGTCAAATTTATGGGAAAACTGTCCCAAGCTGCACATGTGGTCATTACTCTGGTGGTTAAGTGATCACCTGTGTGGTTGGAGGTATGGGCTTAAATCCCCTGAAGCTATAGAGGGCCTCAAACCCAGATCTCCTACCACCTGTGGAAATGCTCTAGCCTTCAGATTAGAGGGTGGGCAAAAGGACAGTGGGCAGAAGCATCATATCACCACCAGCATTCCCAAGTAAGAATGAGGCTGGATGTTACACCTTGCGCTGAAATTAATTCTATTTGTATGAACTGGGTATCCTGGTTAGTTAAGTACCTTCCCTCTGGCCACTTTGGCTTCTGGGTTTACAGAAGCACTTAATATTTAGCACCTAGGGCCTGAAGAAGAGAGAAAGTTCTGAAAGAACTTTGTACCTAGCATTTCTGATTGACTAGTTTTAGGCACCACTAATCTGTTTAGCATCTAGGCTTTAGATTGCTCTTTGAATGTTCCAAACTATACCCATTGACTGTGTGAGGTTCCCAGGCAACAAACTCTATAGGGCAAGGAACTTTTTTAAGTAGTCTGAAGTTTAATTAGGCAGGGGGAGGGGTCATGAGACTGGTAGAAGAAACTTATTTAAGATGGAAACAAAACATGGAACACAACAGTCTAAGGCTCCTAACACATATTACATTTATGCTATGAGTAATGTGTTACTCATGCCAGAAATGGCAAAGATGCTATGCATTCACCCAATTTAATATGCCAGAAAATGGCAAACCAGACATAAAATGTTCCATATACAAGGTAAAACATCTTTATGGTTGGTTTGCATTGCACCTTAAATTTAACATGCATTATGTCCACACCCTAGGGCTGCCTGGGGCAGATACCCAACAATAAACTGATTGTTCGAATAAGCCCTGGGCAACTGGACCCAGGGCTTTCCTGGGGACTTCTGGCAAAGGGAGATGAAGGGCTCCTTTACTGAGGAGTTGAATCCCGTCACCTCCCAACTTTCCCTGTACTGGGCATTCCTGATAACAGTTTAAAGTACCAAGTAGGAAAAATCCCTTTGGCTCACCCACCAGGAACCAGTCCCACCAGAGCTGCTGGGAATGAGGTTTAAACTCCCTGGTGAAACCTCTGAAACTAGCCCTAGGCTTGCCCCAGGGCCAGGGTGACAATCAGCTGATTCTAGGCCCTTGGGGAAGGTGAAGAATGAGGGTTGCAGCACCTGGCTTTCTACTTGCCTGGAAGCCCCCTCTACTGGCAAGCAGAAAGAGCACAATTGGGAACTGATCCCTGATCCCAAAATTGAGCTTCCTGCTGTATACATCTGGACAGTCTGGAACTACATAATAGAGGTAGATAGCAAGAAAGATAATATCTAAAATAACCACAGTCAATAACACCAGAGCAGTGGAAAAGTAAGCAGTGAAACTTCGAGAGTGTTACAGACAAAAAATATTTTAATCTCTATGCACAGCAATGATAGATAGTACCGAAATATCTCAATAAGATAAAATAAGAGATATTAGAAGTAGAGAATAACTGCTCACTAACAACTTGGAAAAGACCAAAGTTAGGTTTAAACTAGTTCAAAGTGATTGTATTAGGAGAGAATAAAAGATCTCTAAACTGAAAACATAAGCATCATATGGAAAAAAACTTTCTTAACATGTTTTTCCTATGAATAATTTATTCATTAATCACATTCACCTGGGAAACTACTTTGCCTGCTTTTGTAATAAAATATCAAATCATATGATCGAGAAAAGAAAGTCAGCTTTGGTGATTTTAACATACATTTTATAAGGAACATGACCTACAAGAAAAAACACATTTTTATTGATTTTAAAATATAAAACATCAGACTGTGTACATTGGTGCAATTCCAGTGAAGTCAGTGCTGTGTGACCTGCCACCTAAAAAAAAAATATCAGAACTTGAGGTGACCTGCTTATTGGATGCTGAAATGAGGGGCATTCTCCAAAGCCAGAGTTTCAGCAAAATATGATAAAAGCTAAGCTCTATGTTGCTGCATTTCAAAAATATCTGACATATGTGAAACAGGGTGACCTGGACAGAAGGAAATTAAGCCTGTTTATGCCAGAACAGAACCCCCTAAAACTGGAAAAACCCATAGCAAACCCAATGACTTCTGACCTTGTCATTCAAGAAGTGTTGGATAAAGTGGATAATCAATTTAGGAAAAATGCTGAAGTGTTGCTCAGCAAGCTGAGGCAGCACAAACATATTTTTTCTTGGGATGATCATTAAGTGTTCTAACATGCTTACTTTAGTCCAGGGAGTCCATGAAATTCACCCCACTTCTAGTGCGTGTACACCTAAATGTTGAACTGTCTTCTGTCATGGGCAATGCCATGAATTGAGATCTTCTGGAATACCTGAAAATAACTGGACTAAGAAACACTAACCTCATTGCCTAAGAAACCAAAATTGTCTAAAAGCAACTGGCTCACCCTGTAGAGTTTTCCACTTGATAGAAACCATTTTATACTGCTCAACATTTTGTGTACAAGGTATTTTTTTTAAATGGTACAAGGTAAAAAGAACACATACACACACACACACACACACAGATTTTTAAAAATTACAGCAGGGTGATATATTTAGACAACACAATCAGAGAAGTCATTGCAAGAGAGATGTCTAGGTATGTTAAAACATGTTTCGAATAGGTCCAGCCATATGGAAAATTTTATACTTGCTTTTTACAAACTGCACCACCATCCAATCATTTTGTACTAAATCATCAAAATACCATTTTAAAACCTGTTCAAATGATAGCTTCTTGTTATGGTGGTGCAAGAAAAACACACAGTGGTATCTGCAGGCAAAAGAGGGGGGTCTTGTAACTGTTTCATCTGAAAAGAAATACTGGTGGTGTTCTTGTTTTAAAAGAACATAATACTTTGAGGAAAGAGAGTGATGTTGGGGGAAAGGTTGGCTACACAAGTCAAAAAACTCCTCATGCTCCTAATCCATCAGTAAACTGTCCGCCAGTGTTCACCAGGCTGATGTGTGGATGCATGTTAACCACTACATTCAGGGAATTGGAGACACCCTATCCTTAAAAGGCCAGCCACTAGGGAACACATCTAAGAAAGTCTCTTTTGTGTAAGGATCTATGGAAAAAAAAACACAGGAGTGCTGTTCAGTGTCCATCTTCACATATAGTCAAACAGGACGTTTCTCCTCTGGCTTATCTCAATGATGTCGTCAAAGACGCCATACATGATCAAGTTGACAGTGCTGGGTAAAGCCATAGCAAAGTGTATTTCTCCTCTCAGGTTCCCTGTTTTAATCAGCGAATAATGGTCAGCACATTCCTAGTCAGGAAACAGGCCAAAGGCAAACACAGTGTACTGCAAGCAAACTCCTCACAATTGATTGACAGTGAACAGTCTTTCACATATTTACAAGCCATCTGTAACAGGTGCCTGTATTCCCTCACATAGCTACCATTCTCAGAATTTGGTTGTAGTAGTTTTGCTGGGATTTGTAATCCACCAACATGCAGGACAACAAAATTAATACCGTAATGTTTAAAGTTGAAAGAGTTTCTAGTATAGTTTCCACTAAAGACATCATTATCCACAAACCCGATGTTGACGAGTTTGGGCAGCTGTCCCCAAAAATAAATTTTTCTAATTACTTACTTATATGCCTTCAGGGATGCTAAACAATTTCATGCCTGTGCATTCTATGGAGTATTTAGAATTGGTCATAAGTGAGGCCTCTACAAGGCCCAACTGGACACTCAGGGCTACCCTCGTTTTCTTCGCAAAAAGCAAGGCAGATGTGATTTGTAGTTTACATTGTCTAGCTGCCAGGGGGTTCATCAGACAGAAGGTATCTTTACTGCGAGTCAATTTAATTTTCACATCCATTCTCTTCAACAATTTTTTTGCTTGAAAAAAACAAATCCCTGTGCAAATGACATAGTATCTTTCTGGTCTGGACCATGATATTGGCCCATCTCTAAACCAAGGGCAGGCAAAATATGGCCCATGGGCCAAATCCGGCCCACAGGACTTCTAAAAAATTTAGAAAATATTTATCTGCTCCTGGCTGCCTGTCAAAGATGACAGAAGCCAGGGGCAGTAGGACCCAAAGGGAGCCTGCAGCAGGAGACAGAAGCCCAGCCCAGCCCCACCCATCCTAACCTATTTCCTTGCTCCCTGCCCACTCCTTGCTTCAGTACCACATGGCTCTTGGCTGCATGGCCAGACGGGGAGGCATAGGGCTCCTCCAGTAGGAAGGGTGTGCACATGCTTAGGCAGGGACAGAGTGTGTGTGTGTGTGTGTTTGTAGGTTGAGTCCCACACACACAACCCACCATACACATGCACCCAGACTATCCAGCTGTTAAATTTACCTGGCCACTCCAACCATTTCACCAGTAACTACTTCTTTCTCCCCTTTTCTTTTGTAGCTAGAACTTTTTCAATCCTGTAAACTCAATCCTGTTTGGGATTCAACATCTGTAATTCTTCAGGGTAAAAATAACTCACAATAAGTTCATCTTCATAACCTTGTAAATAGTATATGGGGGTCTCTACCCATCTGACAATTTTATCCACTGTGATAATGTAATCCGTGAACTTTTGTTCATAACTTTTTTCAAATCTCCATTTTACTCTAGACATCCTCACATGCTCTCATTTTCTAATAAGGGGAGCTGCTTCTTTTACTTTAAAATAGTCCCTACGTACTTGTTGCCCTGAGGGGTCAGGCCAACTCTCAGGATCTCAATATTGTGCTGTTAGACAGGAGGATGTGACAATTGCTCATATCCAAAAGATCGATCTCTACGTACTTGTTGCCCTGAGGGGTCAGGCCAACTCTCAGGATCTCAATATTGTGCTGTTAGACAGGAGGATGTGACAATTGCTCATATCCAAAAACACAAATCAATTAGGTACACACACACACACACACACTCTACCAGCTCAGGCACATACACATCCAAACCACCTTAGGCATATGCATACCCATCACCAATTCAAGCACATACACTATACACTCCAAAAGTTAGACAAAAATCAATTGTCCATACCCACACACTTAGTATACATACACAGATCACTAATTTGTGTATCATGCACAAAATGACATATATATATGCGCACACACTCACTAGTTCACACACATACAACCCACCTACACATATACACAAGTAAGTTCCTAAGTTGGATGGTACGGTATGCATGTGTGTGCTTGGGGTACCTGGAATACTTGGGGGAAGGTTAACGTGAGAGAGAGAGTTAAAGTGTAGGGAGTGAAAGTTTCCAGAACTGGGATTAGAACCAGTAGACTAGAGAGAAACTGGCTAAGGAACTGAGCCTTGGGGTTACTTAAAGTCAAGTGGCCCCAGGGTTACTGGTGCAAGGGGGGAAAGCCCTGTGGCAAGGAGGAGACAGCCAGAAAAAGAGAGGGAGGCAGAAACCTGGAAGCTTTGGGCTGGAAACTGAGGCAGATAGGTGAGAGATTGGGGCTGGAAACTGAAACAGAATCCTGGGAGCGCAGGAGAAAAGGCAGTAAGGATAAGACAGTGGCAAAGAAACAGGGTGTTTGCAGGCATAGAGAGCTCAGGACAGGTGTTGGAGGTGGCAGTGAACCAGAAGCAGGAAAGGGAGAAGGGATACAGAAGTTAAAGGGGTGAAGAGCAGAGATTGGAGCAGTGTCGGAACCGTAGTAAAGCAAAACCCAACTCAGGGGTCCAAATAACAGGTTTATTAAACAGACAACACACTATACAGCCCCATGAAGTTATTAGATCACACACACACAAGCACTCACAGTGGCAGCAGGAAAAAGACTCAGTGGAAGGGTTGGAGTCCAGGTAGGGAAGAGAAGCAGAGTTCATGTCTGTGGTTGAAGAGGGGGTGGGGGGTGATAGCTACCTATCCAGGCTGGAAAGGGGTCCTTGTCCAGTAGGTGTTGTCCAGAGGGGGGTCACCAGCAGGGCCTCTGGGTGAATCAGTGGTGTGGCGTGGTGCTGGTCCAGATTGAGAGGTCGTGCCAAGGAGTCAGTCTCCACTACCCCTTTTTTGGAGCAGACTACCTCTAATCTCCTATGGGGAGGGCCTGTCCAGGCAAGGTCACTCCTGTTCCAGAGGGCGCCAAGTGTTCTTACTGAGCATGTGCAGCCTGGCACAATGGTGGGTCACCTCATCTTTTGTTTCTTCAATGCTGAGAGTGGTTCCAAGGGCTGGGTTGTTGGTCCAGGTGTTGGTGTTGATGGTTTCGTCATTCAGAGGGAACTATTTTTAGACCTACTGCTATTGTCTCTCAAGCACCCTCATTTACCCCCATTCATTCAGGAACCAAGTTACATAGAGGGGTAGGTGTGAGTCATGGGTTACACAGCCAGGCCTGGGGACAGGATGGAGACTTGACAAGCAAAATGGAAACTTGACGTGACTTATGCTAACTTACATATGTAGGCCTAAATCATATTAGTATCAGTAAAACACAGTCATATAGAACAGTAAAAAAAACAAACAAAAAACAATATAAAACATAATAATTATATAATATAAAGAAGGAGAAAAAAACCAAACAAATACAACTTGCTACCAAAATAAAATGCTGAAACTTATCCCGTCTTAGCTCACTTATACATATCTATAGGGAATAGAGAGAGAGAGAGAGAGAAAAAAAAAGTCAGAAATGGTTGGGGAAGGGGAGGGAATGCATTTTAAAAAAAAGAAAAGAAAATCTGGGGGTTTTACTACATACTGTTTTCCACACCTGTGGAGAGTTTATGGCATTCAAGTCAACAGGTCTGGCACTTAGTTCTGTGAAAGCTATAGCTATAGCTGTTTATAAACTCTGGAAGTGCATCGACATGACAAAAGGTGTTGCAGGCTTTAAAATACATCTTTGATTTTAATGTTCTGTTAAACTTCTCTACCACCACAACTTCATTCATAACAAAATGGTGGCTAGTATACTGCTTTTACAGTTTAATTAAAAGTTTATTTAAAAATTATTTTCCCTGATTAGTCTGTAATTCTTGAGGTACATGGCTCTCCGTGGAAGTGGTTTTAAAGGCCTGGCATATTTCACCTGCTGACCTGTCTTTTACGTCCATGGCCCAGGCATGCTTTGATCATATGTCTATCGCTGTTAAGATGTACTTAAATCCATTGTTGTTTTTGGAGAACTGTTGCATATCCACAAAAACTACCTGCCATTGTGCATCCACATCTGAAATAACAGCCTTGCCCCTTTTAAAACATCTTCTTGCTGGCTTGTGTAGGGTGTAAGTGTCCTCATCTGAAAGCCAAGGGGTCACCTGGTTATATTCAGAATTTTATTCTGCCTTTTGGCTGCTTCAGAAAGTGAGTTCACCGCTCCAAAACTCCCTTCTTCCCCAGAAGTGTAATTTTCTTTAATAACGCCTCCTGTGTAGACATGGCTGGTAACTGAAATGCCCCCACCCACTGACTAACACATGTATTGTAGATTCAAATTCTTGACAACAAATTTAAAACGTGGTAAAACAAGTTTTAGTAATCAGGTAGTGAAATCAAAATTTTCAGAGTGCTGTAAATATTGTAAGACAGCAATCCATAGAAGCAAGGAAGTGTAATCCTCAGCCTTATCTTGAACTCCTCTTTTTCAGATATGAACAAAACCAATCCAGTCAAAAGACCTTTGATCTCACAGGTCTACTGATGTGCAATTTTTGAAAGCTCTCTATAAAGGTGTCACCTACCTGCAAAGAGACCATAATTAGCACACACCCCTGCAGTTACAATAGAAATCCATGCGTCCCCCCACCGATAATCTATATTAGTTACCTTTGACCAGGATTGTCCAGCACTTCCATGCTCACCGCCGACAGCTCTGACGCAGGTTGAACAGCTCTGGCGCAGGTTGATGGGGTTTTCTTATGGTCACGGCACCTGTTTTCAGAGCCCAGGAATTTGTCTCAAATCAACCTGAATCTCATTCATGACATTTTTGAGACCCCACCAATGTGCCTGAGACTATCAGTCTAGGTCCCATCCCTATACTTGCTCCAGCTGGTTCAGCACGTTTGCAGAGAGGTCCAACGCCCCTGAAATCCATTCTGATTGGCTATAGCTGTGGGGACAAGTTGTTAGCTCATTATCTCTTTGTTATTTCCTACCCCCACCACTGCTCACCAACCCCTGTAAGAGTCCCATATCCATGGTTCAAGCCTCTCACCAGTATCTTCACTCCCTTGTAGACATCTCTCCACTCAGAGTCCAGAATGTGACACTCCTCTTGTCTCTAATCCTCCATGTCAGTTCTGAAATTCTGGGCATCAGGATCACCAGCCTGCTGCATGCTTGGGCAGATCTCTTACACAGGTTCAAGCATCTAAGACAACCATTGGCCTAAGGGGTTACTCTCCTTAATAATCTCCTCCCTCCCCCCAGCCCCCTCACCAGGAACTGTCACTATGGTACCAGTTTATCAGCAGACATCTGGCAATCCTTGGTGGTAAAGCAGGAAAGAAGGGTCTTACTGGTGTAGTGTAAGAAACCGTATTTTCTTCTGTCTGCATTAGTGTTCTCTCAGAAAACAGTCTGCTTTTGTTTCCCAGCAAGGTTTGCAAAATAGTCAGTCCATGGCTTTCAGTCTAGGTCCCATGGCAAGATCATGCTTAATATAAGAAGTAGAAGCCATTATATGAGCAGAGAGACACTTGAAGAGAAGTGTGTTTTTAGTAAGATAGATAAAATGACATCTATTTTTAAAAGAAAATTATAAAGGAAGTATTTTACAGATCTTGCAGTATGTTATAAAGTAACGTATGGATGTGAGATTTTATTGGGTACTATATTAAACTGACAACATATTAAAAAAAAAATTACTGTGCTTGTCAGTAATGAAGATAAATAGGATAAAAGGAAAGAACATTTGTATTTTGTAAAATATCATTTTATAATAATAGTTTTGCTCTTGCAACTTACCTCTAATATTTAAAAAGGCACCTCAGTCTTTTAATACAGCATTTTGTCTCGTATCTTGATTATGGAACCATTCCAGAATGGGGTCATGTTATACTACAGAAAGACTATGCCTATGCCTGAAGGTACAGATAAGAAATGAGAGAGAAACTGTGCAAAAGAAAACATCAGCAATAGCCTATCCCCACTTACTTTGTACAGTTCGCAATGTACTTGTTTCTCCCAGTTTGGTTTTATGTCAATATAAAGTATGTTGGATTCAGTATAATAATTTACACTAATCTGAGTGACAGGAGAACAGGCCAAGTAATACAAAGAGAGTAAAAAAAATTAGAACAGCAGAATGAAATACTGGCCTTATTAAAGCCAATGTAAAAACTCCAATTGACTTCAAGTGAATAATAGGACACATTCAGGGTACTTGATGCACAAAAGCTTTTCCAACAGTTCTCTCAACTATACGTAGCCCAATAAAAGGTATTAAAAAAACCCTGGCCTCAAGGACATTTCTTGGACCATCCTGGCAACAATAGTACTCCAACCCTACTATAACACAACTCAAGACAGTGGATAATCAAACCTTACAGAAACAGTTGTTAAAGAACAGCTTGGCTTTTGATGGAAGCCAGTATCGACCATCTTTAAAATCTTTCATTTGATCCCATTTGCAGTAAGCTATACATAGCATATTGATGAAATTGCAGAAATGGATTCTATATAAAATGGGCAATTTTTGTCATTTTGGCCAACTACAGACAATACAGATTAATAATATTTTGCCATGAACAGATTAGTAGGAGGTGCCACTAATGGAACAGCAGGGAATAAGCAACAGAAAAATGAAACAGACCTCTCCTACAAGAGTAGGAAGCAGGACTCAAATTGAAACTGGGTAGACACATACATCAGGGTGAGACAAACATATAATACAATTTATCTTTCTTTTCCCGTTTACACTGGCAATATGACATACACAAAAATCACATCTTGTTTAACATGGCACAGGATCTAAACATATATATTGCATTCAACGGTAAGAGATCTCATAGTAATTACATTATATGACCGAGGTTTATTCCCACTGGCATTGAAAGCAGCCACCTGGAACAGCATACACTGCTTGAATTCAGCCTTAAATTCTATGCTTACAATTGCCCAGATCATCTCAATATTTTTGCCTGACCAGCATATACACCTATAATAGCTTTTTGGTCTTTCCTCCTTGTACACTTCCAAGTACATTTTCCTCCATTACTTTATCTTTCTTCTATACTCGCTTACTTTGTACTTAGACTACAGTCTGAAAAATGAATTCCCTTTATAATCATGATCTGTCTATCTGCTATAGAAACTCAGCTTCACTACCACTGAATGAAACACTTCTGTTGACTTCAGTCAGTGAAGGATTATATCCTATCTGAGGAAGTGCACGGTTCCATATTTTCATTCAGGGTATACACAACTTGCCATAGCACAAGACTTCTTTCCCAAATGTCTTTTTAAAAGCGTTCAACTGCTTTGCCTTAGCACAGTAAGATAAATGAGTATAATATTTATGTAATTTTTCTAATATGCCCATACAACAGGTAGTCTTAACTTCATACAATAAATCTGTCTTCTCATGCAAATTTTGCTTTGTCACAAAATGTTTTTTCTTAACTAAAAGCTAAATCCAGTAAAGGATTTAGGTGCCTAAGCCCAGAATTGCAGCCCCAAACCATGCAGCTCAGCTACTGCCTAATTCTGGATGCATCTGAAATCAGTAGACACCTCCTCAGTTAACTTCACATTTTGCCGTACAGCTGTGATTTTGTTTCTGCACTTGCCCAAAACTGTCCCAATCTGAAGAGCCCAGAACCTCTGTCCGCATTGTAAGATCATTTGGGATGCTTGTATGCCTTTCCCTAAATAATTTAAGAAACTAGAAGACATTCTTCTGTATGCCTAGCACAAGCTGACAGATTTGGTCCCCCTCACAAAAGTGTCAGTGGTCACTTCCTCGTAAGACAGTGGTGATGGGCTTTTATACAATAACCTAGCGATTAGAGCACTACCCTAGGAAATGGAAGGCTTGGCTTTCCTCCTCAATCTAAGGGGATTCATTTCATATCTTCCATCTACCAGGAGACAGACCCAGTCATCAGGCTATTCAAAGGAGGGGGAACTGTCTTTTATTGCTTTTGAAACTGTGCTACTTTGCAGAAAGAATTCAAAATCATGGGGCCAGAGAAAGAATACAGAAATATAAACTTTTCAGCCCAGCAGCTGCCAAACTCACATGCAAGAGGAGTCCCAGGTGCCCCTATAATCTCAACCTATAAAGTATCTTTTAATTTTTTCACTCTCAAATAATTTTCTCATCAATAGAAAAATGCAATCATGAAGGTTTACAGTAGTGTACCTAGGTTTAAGTACAGACATTCAGAGGGATTAGGGGATCAGGTTCAAACTGACCACCCAATGTAACTTACTTCACCCTGGGTGTGGGCCTTATTCTCATATCTAGTCTTAGTGATAGGAAACCAGTCCAAACTAGGGATGTTAAAGGTTAAATGATTAATTGTTAAACCAGTAAGTACAGCGATAACTAGGTAGCTTACCAGTAATCATTTAGCTTGGGATGGACACAGTCTGGCATGGAAGGTGGGAAAGGAAGCCACTTGGTGCCCCAGAAGGAATCAGAAGGCAGGAGGGAGAGGATAAAGTAGCAAAGGGACAAGGAGAAATAGTACCCATAGCCTAAAAGGGAGCAGCCTAATGACTCATCAATTATACAATTAGCTGCTCATTCACAGGTGCTTCCTCTCTCACAGCACAGGGCTCCACATGGGCTGTGTTGTTGGGCTGGGCTCCCCACTACCTCCCCAGTCAGAGAGCCCAGGGAGCTGGGAGCAGTACCCAGCAGCAGCTGTGTCTGAGCTTCTGTGTTATCAGTTAATTGTTTTACCACTATAATTAGAGGAAGTTAAATAAATATTTTTAAACAATATATTCATTCATTTAACACTAAATATTCACATCCCTGATCTAAACCCGTAACTGTACAGACATTCCATGAAGGCAAACCAATCTAAAAATGATAGAACCCAGTCTAAAGTCAACCAGGGTTGATGTACACTCAAACTTAATCAATCTAGGTTAGACCCATGCATGGAACTTCAATATAATTGCCTGCACAGCCCAGGGCCTGGGGAAGCCCAGCCCAGCCCAGCCACTAGCCCTAGCCCTAGCCCCAGCCCCAGTCCTGAGGCTGTGCTTTTCACATCCTCCTACATTACTCCAAGATATTTTTAGCCTGCAGCCTCTTTCCCCACCCCTCAGACCAGCCAGCCCCCCTTCACCCCACCACCTTCATCTTGCAGGCTGTGCTGGATGAAGATGGAGTGGCATTTGCAACTACTGAAGCCAAGCAGGTAAGTCCTGGTGGGAGAAAGAATGGGAGTCCTGGGGTCTTGGTTTATGAGGGGGGGTCAGTGGGCCAGAAATACCCTCTGGTTCCTCCTGTAAGACTTCCCTCCCCCAGAAGACCCTGTGAGACCCTTATCCTGCCAAACCCTCTCAGATTTCAGAAATGGCCTGTAGATCCTGCCTGTCCCCCCAGTCAAGTCTGTAGGTCATGCCTGCCCACCCCCCATCCCTTGGTGGACCATCAATGCCCTCCTAAGCTGCTAGCCCCCCTGACTTACTTTAGTTGGGTGGCCATTTTGAACTCAATCTAACCCCCACACCCCCAACATACCCACATTTTTGTACTTACCTTAGGTGAGCAAGTCTGGGCACCAATTTAGAGGGGGTTCCAGAATGGTGACCCCCACAGGGCCTGTATTATGACAGCAACTGCAGTAGCCTGTGTAGAGGGAGGTAAGATTCTCCAGTTCTTAGCATCCTCTGTGTAAGTACTCTGGCACTCAGTAACCTCCCAGGATGCCACTGAATATTCAAATGCAATATTGTAAAATACACCCTGCCATTCCAAAGAAAAATGGAATTATTACATATTAAATACAGGAAAATATTCAGAGCACAAGGCAGAACCAAGTACAAGTTATTGTTTAAAAATCTGTTATATATTGTGTGATGTATTATGATCACGCTAAGTGATGATGGCACAACCCAGTTCTGATTATTTTAATATTAAGATTCCCAATAATTTAAACATTAGTTGTGCCGGACTCTTTGATCTAATTCAGACAGGTATTTAAGCAAGTACCCAAAGGCGCAGACAGAAGTGACAATTTTTACCCAGTCTGGCAACAGAACATGGTTTATAGCTGTGTCCAAACACAAGTACATGGCTACAGACAACTTTAAAAACAGCTGGTTTAGTGAAAATCTGAGCCTTCATTACATAAGGGGTCAGATGAAGGTGTTTCAAAACAGAGCCTCTTCTGTAACTTGTGTCTGCCTGCCTGCCAACCTCATGTTATTTGCAGAATGAGAGGGAGGAAAGGAAGTGGAGGGAAATCCATCTGGGGTTTTTTCAACCTCCACTGGAGGGTGGGGTGAGATTATTAGAGCCCCACCCCTGAGCTGGGGCTATAGTTCACCCACCCCACCCTCCAGAGCCAGCAGGGGAACCCCTAAAAGAGCTCCCTTTGCTCCTTTTTCCCCCTCCCATTCTGAAAACATTGCAGCCTTGCAGGAAAGAGGGGCCATTGCTAGGGGAAACCAGCTGCAGACTGGCAGCCAACAGCTAGATTCCACTCCCCCCTGAAACCAACAGTGAACTTTTGTTTGTTCCAGGGGATTTTTGCAATTCAAAACACTTCCTGCAAAGCATTCTCAGCTACAGAGCGGAGCTATACTTCTGTCTGCACTCTCTACTTATATCCATGATTTTAATGGAGACATTCATCTATATAGTAAGTATAGGGTTTATGAAGACAGGTCTCTGTGTACTCTAAAAGTTATCAGCCAAAATTGTGAAAAAAATATGCTGCTTCTTGGAGGTGTCTACATATTGCCATACACTGACATTGCTACGGCACTGTGCTTTAGTACTTCCTGTAGGACAATGAGAAAAAGGACTTCTAATTTTTTTTTCCAAGATGCTGTTTCAAAATATGTTTGGAGAGGTTTTTTTTTTCTAAAAATAAAAAAATCCTAGTTTTCAAACCTGTGTTGCTTTCAAATGTCTTGTTTGCTTTGAAAATAATAAGATAAGAGGAAAAAATTGAAGCTGATCAATTTTTTTTATTTTTCAGTTCTCTAATTTTTGAGAAATTTGAAACAGATTATGACTAGAACTCAATTTCTACCTGCAAACTCCTAAATGTATATGAGCAACTTTATGCCTACCAAGTCTAACCTCACCTGGAGATCTCAGCTACTGCTCCTAGGCACAGGGCCACTATACCATGTCTGTACCAGCTGACCAAGCAAGGCTTCAGAGCTATCACTGCTGTGCAAACCCCCTGTACAGTGGTTTCAGCAACCCCTGTGGTACAGGCTCCCCAGGGCTCATGAATCTGGTAAGCCCATCAGATATGAGGGGTGCCTTCCCACAAGTTATTCTACTTTGTCCAAAAAACAGAGTTGTCTCCAAGGCGGTGAAGTAAACTCCCACAAAGATAAAGGACCACAAGAGTTCTATACATGACTTTTTGGTGCCAATATAGGCCTACAGCATAGCATGCATATAATTAATCCAAATAAAATAAAAACAGCACTGTAAATTTTTAGTGATGTACTCTTTAGATCCACCGCTATGACATCGAAGAGCATATCTACATTATGTCATGAGACAACGCCAGAACAGATGCATTTTTTTTATTGGTAATATACAAGCAGGAGGGCATTCTAGAGAACAGCCGTCATATTGTGTCAGGAATGAAGTGTAGACATAGCTGTTAATTCTTTATATGCATCCTTTCCTACAATTGGATGAACAGCTACATGGTCAGAGACACTTTACATGCAAAGTAAAATCCATTGAACAATTATCCCCCTTGTGACAGGATGGGGGAAGAATAAACCACTCATGACAGAAGTCAGCCTTCTGTGCTACTGAAAGGTGCTCACTCAGTATTGTAAGGAAAGCAGTAGAAGAACAGAGTAGACGAGAACAGTCCAGATCAAAATATTAATGAATGGTTGCAAAATTGGGGTTCTTAACTATGGAACTATTACTAAGGATGTATAATCTCTCAAAAATATTGTGAGCACTTTTTCCCAAAAAGGTATTGAAAGACGCTTGTGGAACATACTAACAGCTTCATTATGTAGATTATGAAATTAGACAACATGGGCATTTATACACCTGCTCCAGGAATGTGGGGAGGGGGGCGCTTTAATTAGAGCAGCTTTGAGAGCTGCTCTAATTAAAGCACCCACAGAGTTTCATGTATCAATGTCCCCACTCTTAAAAATGAAAGAGCTTTAGTTACAGTGTCTCTGCCACTATTTTTAAGCATAGAGATGCAGATCCACAAGATGCTGGAGTCTGCTGGAGCACAGTAATTACCACACTCCAGCACACTTGATTAATTGAGCCTGATCCAGTGCACCATAATTACAGAGCATTGGAGCAGCCTCGCTGCTCATGTAGAGGCACCCCATGTGACTAAAGTTGGTCATGACCAAACACTTAGAAAATAACTACAAATGTGATGGGCCAAAAAAAATAAATGAAGCCATCAAAATCTTTTTATCTTATTCATAAAAAGTATGATCTTCTTCCACAGTTATGCTCCATTAACTACTAATGCCACAATCCTGAAAATGTTTATGTCCATGAGTAAATTCTGTGTGTGTGTGTGTGTGTGTATAAAAATATTATTAGTTGTGTGTGTGTGTGTGTGTGTGTGTGTGTACACACACATGCATACTGTTTACACACACATGCATACTGTTAGGACAGACACTTATATACTGCTAGGGCACACACACAGTGATTCTAAATGAGCTTCAGCATTCTTGTGTTTAAAAATTTGCTGGATTAGAGTTTCGATGAGCAAGACATACTTTATTAACAGTATAATTGGTCACACACAATTTCTATGAGTTAAAAGCCAGATTTTTTTTAAAACTCATTCCATGATTGTCAAAGCCAATGAAAATATGGCTCTTTTTTTTTTTTTTTACCAGATGTGCAGAGTTGAAAATCCAATTTGAAAACTACAGTGGCAAAAGACCAGATGTCTGTCTTTTTCCCATTGCAGAGTATATAAGTGTGTGTGTGTGCACATTGTATGTTTGATCTGGAATAGGTGGTCTGCATACAGCATTCCCAAAGAACTGAAAGCTGGGAAACTAATAGGCTAATCAAAGAGGGATTCCAGAATTTGTGTTGCATCCAAAGTCATTCATTGTTATATTGCACCATGTGTATGTCACCCACATCCTTAGTTGCTGTAAGTTAATGAATTTAAACAGTTGAGAAGCTTGCCAATTGTTTGCATTATAAATCCCAAAGTTGCCATTTTACCACTAATAATTACCACCTAATTTTTATGGTGTTTAATTTGTTTCACATTTGCAGCCTATTGTATTTCTTTTCTAATATGATACAATAATACTATTGCATTAAATGGCATCCCAAAATTCCTGTACATTTCCAGAACCGCAAACCTGGCTACCAAAACATAGCCACAAGTGCTCCTTGGTGGGCAATAAAACATTCCCGGCATCAACATGTGATCCAAGTTTTATAAACAAATTACAGGATCGAATATTTACAAGGAACAAGATATTTTCAACAACTGAAATGACAGCACATAACTATTTCAATTTTCCCTCTTCTGTCTTTGAGTACCTACCAGGTAGTGCCATGAGGAAACACCAGATCACAAATAATATGTGAATAAAATTAGGTTGTAAGATTCTGGATTTTTTAAACCAACATGAGGAACGTGCAAAGTGGCATAATAATAAAGTAATGAAAAAATTGTCTTTACTTTTTACTCATTTTATATAGGGATATCAGTGAAAATAAAAAAGTTAAAGAAAATATTAATTCACAGGGTGAGTTTGAATGCATACTTTCAGCCAAAACTTATGATTACTCTTTCTTTATATTATTTCTGCCTTTAGAAAAAAAAAACTTGAAATGTACATTACTTACTGCACCTTCTCTTCTTTTTTTGCACACTAAAATATAGCTAAGCAGTGGATGATTTTCCAAGTGGCACCATCTAGCTCCTTGGCAAGTCCACCTGCCAACTTATTAGCTTTGATATTAGCTCTGTTTTTCACATATGCTCATGTTGCTGTTGGATTCACTAGGTTACACCCTGAGTCCTCTGGGATGTTATTTTTTCCTTGACTTGTCTTTGATCTGAAATAATCCAAATATTTTTCTATGTCATTTATGCTTCAAGAGATTAGATAAAGAGGACATTTCACACTCATACAGGGATGCTTCTCTGTCTTTTGCATAGATTCTTTATAAAGAACTGTGGAAGACATTTCAACAATTTATATTTATCACCTATCACTGTACCTACCATTTATCACTATACCTCAACCTTATTTTATCACTTATTTGTTTGAATGCACAAATTAGGACCAATTTATTCAAATTCACAATATGAAATAGTAAGACCTCAGACTAGAGCAATATGAATTAAATAAATAAATAAATAATGCATGTGGGAGGGGTTCATAATGAATACATTATTTTGATAGTATATATTTATACTATTATGAATCATATTGATATATTAAATATTCGAAAGTAAATTACCTCTTCAGCAGATGTAAAAAATAATAGGAGGAAACAGCATCTCAAACTCAGGTCAAGCCAAATAAAATCAAACTCCCTAGTGTAACAGCCCATTTGTGGTCCATTAGTTTCCATGGCCAATGGCACACAGTTTATAAATAATGGTTATTTTTTTTTGTAAGTAGTAGAAATAAAAACATTAGGCTTTCTGTTTTACACCTACATGTAGCTGAAGTCTCTACTTTAAACTGAGAAGCAAATAATAATGATGACCAAGTTTGATACATTGCCTGCAATGACACTTGTACAGCTTTAGTTCCCTTACCATTAGGAAATGTGAGACTCTGGCAATGTTATTTTAAAATTAAATTCTATCATGGCTTCTGAGGTATGCATGTTTCCTACCATTTGTCAATTTAATAAACTGAAGATTTTAATAGAGATATTTTAACAACACATACTGTACTCTACAAGTGTGAAGAATTCATAACTAGCCAAGTTTACATACAGCTCACATAATAAACTTGTTTTGCAGGCTCCTTTGCAGCCTGTGAGTAAACCATAATAATATATGAGTGACGTTAGGAAAGATAATTTTAAGAACATATGTTGCCTACACAGAAGATTCAGGCCACAACGTAAAAGAAAAGAAAGTACCTTAGACATCTCATTCCTAATTTCATACTCAAGTACAATGTGAAATGTTTCAAAGATTTCAACCACCATAAAGGTCTACCAGCCACCTAGCTCTTTTAAAAGTAAGGAACTATAATTAGATGCCTAAATATGGATTTGACAGCTAACTTGAGGGAACTTTTTGTTAAAATACTGGCCTCAGGGAAGTGATGCTCTGAGTTTTCAAGGGAAAACCCCAGGAGGCAGCACCAGGGAAGAGGAGCTAAACCTTCCTACTTAAGACAGAAGAAGAAACTACACCTCAGTTGGGTCACAAAGAAGCCCCATTGCTTCCTATACCTAAACACTGCAAGGCAGTCATAGACTCCAAGAAGTTATAATTTAAATAGGCAAGCCAAAGAACAAAAAAGGGAAATATTATAGTACTATCCCTATTTCACAGCTGGGAAAAATGAGGCAAAGAGACAGTGACTTGGCCAACAATCATATAGAAAAAATATGGTAAAGCCAGGAACTACACCCAGACTGCCTAGTTCTAATCAAGGGCTTCCTCTTGTAGGCTTTAGAGCATTCTGCCTAAAAGCATTTAGAATCACAGGAATTGGAAGAGATTACAAAGGTCATCTAGTGGACCCACCAGTACAAATGCAGAAAAGCTGCTCCTAAATCTGCCAAATGGTTATCCAAACTCCTCTTGAAAACTTCCAGTGAAGGAGCTTCCATGTGCAGTCAATTTGCCTGCCTTAGTACACTAAGAACATTGTTCCTGAGATCTAATCTCAATCTACTTTGTTGCAGTTTAAAAAAATTAGCTCATGTCCTGCCCTCTGTAGCAAGGAAGAACAAGTTGTTCTCCCTCTTCTTTGTGGCAGCCTTTCAAATATTTAAAAACTGCTATCATGTCCCCCCTTAATTTCTCATTCTCCAAACTAAACATACCTCCTTCAAATTCTCCTTATATGGTTTTCCTTCTAACCTCTTTATCACCTCAGGACCCTCTCCACCTTCTCCACATCCTTCTTAAAATGTTGAGCCCAGAACTGCACTCAGTAGTCCTGATGAGGCCTAACCACTGTCATGCAAGATAAATATGTAAATACTCCTGTATTTACAACTAATATTTTTCAATCTGATGCAGCCCAAAATTACATTTCTGGGGGGAACGTGTCACACTGCTGACTCATGGGGTGCATCCAGACAAACCTGCACATGCCTCTTGCAGTGTCTCAAACCCCTTTGAGACACTGCAAGAGGCACATGCAGGAATGGGAAGAGGTTCCAGGGGTCAAAAAAAACCGGAGTGAAAGAAAGTGGGGCAAAGTATAGTCCTGGGCCATGTCCTGAGGCAAATGGAGACTGGGTCCTCCACAGAGATGCTCTGGTAGCAGCCAAAGCATCTCTACGGCTGGCCCTCACCCTGGTGCTGAAGCATGCTGCCTGCCCTGCAGGGCAGGCAGCATGCCAGCTGCAGGGACCTGGACTCAGGCTCCAGTGCTGGTCAGTAGGGGGGAGGTGGGGCTGGAGGAGGAGGGAGGGGACCATAGGTGGGACACCTGCTGGCCCCACGCACTCCCCCAGCCCCTTGATTCCTGTCCTGCCTTGCCCTATCACCTCACCCACCCCCCTGAGTCCCCCC
>NW_017728906.1:32680088-32682822 GCF_001723895.1 Crocodylus porosus
CCCAACCCCCCTGATCATTGTTTCCCCACCCCAGCATCCCCACAATTAAAAAAAAAAAAACAACCCACCCTGGGCATTCACTGGCACTATCAGCTGTGATCACTGGGACCCCCCTGCACAGCCCAGGGCCAGGTAACAGCCCCAGTGGCCCCAGCCCAGGCCCTGCTGCCCCCACTGCCCCATGCTGCATGGGGAGGCTCTGACAGGTGGCCCCAGAGCCCCAACAGTACCTGCTCCTACAGTGAGTAGAGGCTTTTTTTTTCTTCTTTTTTTTAAGTGCCAGAGGCTGGGATGGAGGGCGGGGTGTGGAGGCAGGGTGGGGCTGTGTGGGGCAGCCATCAGGGGGCTGCAGGAGCCAGCAGGGGATGGGGCCAGATGAGGCAGCAATCCAGGGGGCTGGGGGAGCAGGTGGAGGTGGGGCACGTGGGCCCTGCAGTGGGGGGTAGTAGCTCCTACAGGGGCCATTTGGCGACTGTTGTGGGGGGGCTGTGGCCCTTGTTAGTGGGGGGCTGTAACATATAGGTATTTAGAATTCATTTTATTATGATGATAGAGACACTGGTAGGCTTCCAATTTGTTTTGACACTGTAGATATATCAATAAAATATTGCCCAATTGATCATTCTCTCTCTCTCATGTGTGCCAGGGTCTCCCTCTGCCCACAGAAGAGGCAGGAGACTGGAATCTCCATGAAGTTTGCCACATACATGCCTCTGGCAATGGCTCCATGGAGGAGCCAGCAGCTGAGGTTCCCAGTGGCTCATGGGATGAGGGTGGAGTACAGACTCAACCCCTGGATTGCCCCAGCCATGCCCCCACTGAGCAGGCCCCACCACTTGGTTTCTGGGTGGGACACGAGGATGGCACAATGGACAGTGTGGCACATGAGCATGTAGGGGTGGCGGTGATGGACAGTAGAAAAGCAGATCAGTCTGGTGTCCTCCAGCTGGCTCAGGTGGTGGAGCAGGGAGCACCATGAAGCCAGGAGAGATGCCAGCCCCACAACAAATTCCAGTGGGCTGGAGGACATGCGGGGGGCAGGGAATGCCATCACGCAGGACCTAGTCAACAAAGGCAAGGGCATATGGAGGTAAGACATTTTTCACCTCCAAGACCAGATGGCAGGTTGCATGTATCATGAGTAGACCCATGCGCTGGGCCAGCACAGCGGGGTCCACCCACTCCTGTCTGTTGTAGTCCAGGAGGTCTCCAGTATGGGTGACACCAGCAAGAATCAACCTCTGTTGCAACTGGGGCACCTCTGCCATTGGCACCTCCAGCTGGGGGTTCCAGAGGAGGGGTTTGACGAGCAGGTTGGCACCCTGGGTGACTGTTGCGGGGGACCTGGAGGTGGAGACCAGCCTCCAGGCCCAAAGGAGGTCCTGGTAGAAATCTGGAAGCCCTTGCAGGTCCTGCAGGGAAATGCCCCACAGGCTGAGGAGCAGCCAGTGATATCAGAGCCCCCAGAAGTGGCAGAGGAAAGCATGCCCCAGGTGGCCCCCATGCCACATGGATGCTGACACCATATAGCAGTCACCGCAGAGCGTGAAGATGGAATGCCAAGACTTGGCTGCACAGGCAAACCAGGCCCTGGCTGTCCTCCCGCAAGGGGAGGCTGAGGACCTCTGCAGTGACCCAGTGCCATCCCAGCCACAAAAACTCCAGCGCTTATTTCTGGAGTCCCGCCAGGACCTCAGGGGGCACAGGCAGGATGTGTAAGCAGTGTCAGAGCATGGACAGGACCAGCTGGTTCAGCACTAGCACACTCTCATGCATGGAGGGAGATCTGAGGAGTCCTGCCCATGCCCAGAGCCACTCCACCACCCTTGCCCCCACCTGGTGCCAGTTCTCCGGCAGACAGGGGTCTGTGGGGGACAGGTAGACCCCCAAGTAGAGCAGTAAGACCATGCTCCAGCAGATCCCATGGATAGTGGGTAAGAGTGAGCCCACCTTTCACCCATCACCCACTGCCAAGCCAAAGCTCTTGACCTAGTTGACCTGGGCAGAGAAGGCCGCTGAGTACAATGCCTGGGAAGCCTCAACCTGTGCCAGGTTGCCTGAGTCCTGGAGCGTGAGAAGTACATCATCAGCATACACTGACAGGACCAGCTGCACTGCCAGCTCCTGGAACATCAACCCCGGCACCCACTTCTGCAGGGGAATGAGGAAGGGCTCCAGGGCCAAGGTATACAGCTGTCCTGACAGCAGGCAGCCTTGATGCACCCCATTCCTGAATGGGATGGGCTGTGCAGAGGCGTACAGCACCTGGAAAACCCACATGAAGCAGAGCCCAAAGCCAAAGGCCCGCAGCATCCCTGTGAGGTACCCATGATCCACTCTGTCAAATGCCTTCTCCTAGTCCATGGATAGGAGGGCAAAAGACAGGTCCTCCAGGAAGTCCCAAACCAGGTACAGGTTGTCAAAGATGGAACATCCCAGCACCATGTACATCTGGTTGGGATGGATCATGTCTGTCAGCATGGACTGCAGGCACAGCAAAACGGCCTTCACTGTTACCTTGTAAACCATGCAGAGGAGGGACATGGGATGCCAATTCCTTAGGTCCCAGGGTTCCACCTCCTTCAGCAGGAGGATAAGCACTGTGGCGGGCCAGTAGGGGGCGCTCCTGCATTAAGCCGCCCACCTCCCTGCGCCCGACCACCTTCCAGACTCCGAATGCCTCCCTAGGGGTGCCTTATGCTTGGCCGACCCCTCTCCCGGAGCACACTCGCTA
>NW_017728906.1:32683387-32710580 GCF_001723895.1 Crocodylus porosus
AGCAGGTTTCCCCCCCCCTCAGGACTGCAGCCAGTTCAAGTTACCTAAAGAGACTGGCCAGGGTGTGGTCCCCTCCATGCTGACCCACCCTAATCAAATGGTTGCTGCTCAGAGATTTTAGTCACAGTGTCACAGGGCAGAGATTTTGGGGAGAAACAAGGTGGCTTTCCGCCACAAGCACACCCCTCCAGCACATTAAGGGGAGTTCCTCACTTTCCTCAGATTTGGCCCAGACCAAGGCAAGGTCTGGGCTGAGGATGTCCCAGAAAGCCCAGTATAACTCTGAGGTCAGCCCGTTGATGCCCAGCACCTTGTTGCCAGGCATCAGGCAGAGGGCGGCTGAAAACTCATCCTGAGAAGAACTTCAGCTGGTCCCACTCAACCACACAGACCTGCAGGAGTCCCTCCCCCATGGTCTGACAGGCTTCAGTGTTGGTTGGATCCAGGGAGAAGAGCTCTTCATAGAAGGCCCACTCATGCCACTGCATCTCACCTGGATCCGTGAGAGGGTACTGTCACCCGCCAGAAGGCAGGTGATGTACTTCTTGGCCCCTCGCCTCCTCTCCAGGGAATAGAAGAAGCAGGAGCCATGGTCCATCTCCCAAAGGAGCTGGACACACAAGCAGACAAATGCACTGTGGGCACAGTGGTCAACCAGAGCACGAAGCTCTTTCCGCCTCTCCTGACACTCTCCACAGAGGGATGGTTTGGTTGGGTAAGTAACCAGGCACCTCTCCAGCTCTAGCACTTCCTGCTTGAGCTGCTCCCGGACCACCTCCCTCTGCCAGGTGTGCCCCCGAGTGTAGCCGCGGCAAAAAAGCTGGATGTGCACCTTCCCCACATTCCACCGTTTCTAAGACAAGAGGAAAGCTGCATGTTGCTCCTGCCAGGCCAGCCAGAACTCCTGGAAGGCCTCCCTGAAGCCTACATCCTCCATCAGGCTGGCACTGTAATGCCAGTAGGCTGACCCCAGGCGCCCAGACCCCAGCATGGCCTGGACCCAGACAAGGTGGTGATCACTGAAAGGGGTTGGCCAGATGCCAGAGAAATGGTCTCAGGCAAAGAGATATAAACCCGGTCTAACCGGGAGTGGCATGCCTGCTCCTTCCCCACCCTCACATCGGTGAAGGCAGGGGGGGTCAGTAGGATGACAGGCATGCCAGACATCCACCAGGGAGTAGTCCACCAGGATCTCCCCGAAGACACTCATGGCAGCCTGGTTCTATTCCCTGCCTAATTGGTCTTGCGCATCTAGGGTGATGTTAAAGTCCCTTCCAAGGACCAGGCACTCACGAGGGTTGAGGGTGCCAATGCATGTGGCCGCCTGGCAGAAAAAATCTGCCAACTCCAGGTCTCTCGCAAGGGCATACACATTCAAAAGGTTCAGGACCAGCCCCTGCACTGAGGTGCAGCAGGTAGCCCAGCACCACCACAACATCCTGGAAAACTTCCAATTGCAGGCCTGGGGAGAACAGGGTGGCCACCCCACAAGAGGTGGCTGAGAGGTGACTAAAAAAGACCCTGCCTCCCCACTCAAGCTGCCAACTAGGCTCATCAGCTGGAGTCATCAAGGTCTTCTGCAAGAATATCATGGGGTACCCTCCCTACTGAAGGAAGGAGAACACCTGGCGCCGCCGGAGACCCTTTCTGCAGCCATGTACATTGAGGATCATGATGTTAAATGACCTCCTGGATGGAAGCATGTAGTAGATGGTTCATCAGGGGCCTTGCGCATCTCAACGCCTGATGTGAGGCCCACCAGTTCACATAGCACCCTCCCATACATATAGAGGGCATCTATGAAGCTGCAGGACAGCCTATAGCTCTGGGTGTTGCAGCTTTTGAGCCCCTTGCCTTCCCCTGCCAACATCCTCGCCACTGCGGTCCAAGGTCAGCTGTACCTTGCTGGCAGATGGGCGATTGTAATTATGGTCAAGAAATGCAAGTAGCTAATCCCTGGGGACTGCTGGGACTGGGCGCTCTGCAGGCTTCATGGAGCCTGCTAGTTCTTGGCATCCTCCTTCTGGTCCTGGGACTCAGAGGATCCCTTAGGCACCATCTGAACCCCCCCGGTTCACTAAGACCCTGTACTCTGGCTGGGATTGGAAGAGCTCTGCAGCCCCCTGGGACAGGGTTGGGGGTAAAGATGGGGGTGGAGCTCCTTCACAACATGGTGGGGTAGAGCTAGAGCCCTGCGGGGAGGTCTGTGCAGGGTCCCCGATGAAATCGGCCTGTTGATTAGGGGACCTCACTGCAACCCTCTCTGGTTCAGGACTATGGGGCAGGCTGGAGATGAGGTTTTCCTGGGAGGGGGATGGAAGAGACCCGCCAGGCACCGGGGTGGCTCCAGTGTCTGCCTCGGGGTCCTGGGAAAGGGGACCTCCTCCCTCAGGTCTCAACAGGGTGAGCCCCAGGGCCTCTGTATCCCCAAGATCAGAGGGAGGAGTCTCTGTCACCAAGCTTTTCTTTGGGTAGGCCTCAGCCTCAGCGCCTGTGGTTTCAGGGGGTAGACCTTGGTTTGCAGAATGAAGGTCTTCCTCCATGGGCTCCTGTTTGGGACTGTCCAGCAGCCCCAAAACCTCCTCCATGGGGATCACCCATTTGATCTTTCCTGGGGGTGGGGTGTTAGGCACAGCTGGGGAGGCCCCTCGAGGCTGGGGTGCTTCTTTCCCCCATGTGGTGGTCTTGGGAGGGGGAGAGAAGTCCTCCATGTCAGAGGGCTCCAGCTGTGCCCAGGCCTTCCTCTTGCCTTTACGCCCAGAGGGGACCTGCACCCACTCAACCAAAGGGGATCCTCAGGTGGACAGGCTCCAGCAAGAGAAGGTGAGGGCTGGGGAGGTGGGGCATCCACAATGGGGATATGAAGAGAAGCAGGGGGACTCTGCTCCCTCTCTCCCCCCAGTTGCTGGTGCCCTCCCTGTGACTCTGCTAAACTTGGTTGTGAGGTAGGGTCCCTTGAACTCATGGATGGGCTCATAGTTGTGGCTGGGGAGCCAGGGAGGCCTGAGAGGGGGTGGGGCACCAGTGGTTGGGGCATTCCTCTTTCCAGTGAGACCCACAGATGCACTCATGATGCATGTTCCCTGGGGCATGGCACCAAAAGCACTGCAGGTCCCCCAGTGTATAGAAAATCCTCACCAGGACCCCCTGATAAGGAATTACCAAGCACCCCTCAGCCTCCAGCCATGCTCCTGCCACCAGCTGGATCACGACCTGGCAACAGAAAGAGCACATATGGCAGAGGCCAGGATCTTAGCACTCCAGTGACAGGGCCATCATCAGGGAGGTAACTCTCCCCAGGGTTTGGAGCTGGGGGGATCAGGGACCAACTGGGGATATAGGGAGGGAGGGATGAAACTGAGGACCACCCTGGTCCCCAGCTCTTCCAGGGACTTGAGGGGCACATACTCGCCCTCTACCACAAGCCCACTCTCCACTGCTTTTTGTGCAGCGGCCTCCAAGGCAAGGAAAAAGACCCCTTTGCCATGAAAACAAGGAGGCTGCCATGATCTTGAGGGACCCCAGTACCTGAGCCAGGGCCTGCACCCAGGTCTCAAAGTGCAGGTTCTCCCACTTGAGCAGTTGGCACTTCACCCCATGCCTGTGGGTGAGTGCCAGAAAGCGAGCCCCTGCTGCCTGAGCTGGAAGGGCCAGTGGTGGAGGGTCCAGGCCCCCAGGCTTCAGGTCTCTCCACAGCTGCCTGTGCATAGCTGAGGTCCCCTCCCCCAGGGGGCCACATTGGTGGGGCTGGGGCTGGGGCTAGGGCCAGGGACAGGCTGCGTGAGTGTGCTGGCTGGTGTAGTGCAACTGGTCCCTTCAGGTACTGGTGGTCCAGACTTGGAGGCAGGGCCCTTGCCCTTCCCACCGCCAGCTGTGAAGGATGCTGAAAAGGACCCCTCCCCTTCCCCTTACCCTTGGTCTCCGATGATGGGAGAGGGGGCTTGGGAACCCCTTTGGTGGGGGGTCTAGCCAAGGGAGACACCCTGGTCCTGTTGGCTTCCTACCAGAATCTCACCTCCCCCTGCAGCAGAGGTTGCAGGCTGCTCCACCCCCAAAGGACTCTGGACTCTGCCTCTGGGATGGAGGCAGCAGGGGCATGCATCCCCTGGAGGGCTTGGCTGGGATCCACCCAGAAGGTTCCCACCTTGCTATTGTTTCACATGAGGGCAGGGAAGACAACTAAGAAAAACAAACTATCCTGTGAGGCTGGTGAATCTAGTAGGTGCAGGCAGGGAGAGAAGGTAGGGAGGAAGTGGGCTGAAGCTCACCGAGCCACAGCCCCACAGAAAAAAAAATGGATATACTTTGAGCTCACTGAGCTACAGCCCCCCAGACACACACACACACACACACACACACACACACACACACACACACACACACACACACACAGGCTGGGGAAACTCGAGCTGGCTTACTCAGCCACACAACAAACACCAGGTCAGTGGGAGTAGACCACAGGACATAGCACAAAAGGGCAAAAACACACAGGGAGGGCTGCTGAGGCAGATGAAAAAGATGGCTGGAGTGGTGGAGGGGCTTTGTTTTTGGAAGACCTGTCCAGAAGCCCCTCAGGCCTTCAGCCAGGCACTTAGCAGCAGAGCAGTAGTCAGGAAGACAAATTAGGATCAGATGCAGTGAGGTAGTTGTGGGGGAGGGCAGGAGCAGTCAGTCATTTAGGAAGTAATCCAGTGCAGGTATGGTATCAGGGGGTGCAGCAGAGAATCTCCCTCTCTCCTGAGAGGAGGCAGCAGCAGCAGCAGCAATAGCAACAGTGATGGTAGGAGCCATCCAATTTGGCCACTCGGGGTGTGTTTCTGGTGAAAGTGGAGGTGAAGGTGGGGGCCGACCTGCCAAGGCAGCTAGGGCAGGCAGGTACCTTTAGGTTCCAGCAGAGATGGTGGAGGAGGGACCCACAGGCATCACAAGCTCCCTCCCCAGGCTGTCCCCCAACTGCAGCTTGAACAGGGGTACAGAAGCTGGGGTATGGTGCTGGGCTACAGTGCAGTGCAGTGGGCCCCTCCCCGAGGAGAGGTAGCAGCGTGCAGCAGAGGACCCCCCCCCCCCCTTGGGGGGATTGCAACAGCAAAAGCAGCAGCCTAGGACAGGAAGTGGCATGGCCAACTTCCTCCCAGAGGCTCCTACCCCAGAAGCTCCTGAACGCAAGTAGCCATGAGCTGGCTGGGCTCTAGCTCCCTGTGCAGATCTGGAGGACAAAGGAAGGGTTATTTTGTCCCAAGTGGCACAATTTGCCCCATACCAAAGTGCATGTCTGGGCACATACATTGAGGCAAAAAGCCCCAGCTCAAATTTGCGCCGTTTCTACTTGAACTGCTGCAAGCACATGTACCTGCATGTGTGGACATGCCCATGATGAGTTTGTGATCTACCAAAAAAACCCACATACTTCTCAGCAACGCTGCTGTACAGTTGATTATCTCCGATATTCTATTTGCATATTTGGCTATTTTTTCTACCGGGGCAGATCTAGAATTTTAAAAAGGGGGATTAGGATGGTGAGGTGCATCATCACATACAAAATAACACATTTTTTTTCCTCCAGTTAAGAATACAGTAGAACTTTACTAATATGCTAGGGACCTAGGGCTGTATTATTCAGTTTAAGATTGAAGCAAAAACAAATATAACGTCACTGGAATGAGTTAAACATAAATTGGCAGGATTGTGCAGTAGCAGCTTCATTACTAGGAGCTAACACATGAAGGATAGCTTGACTGATGGAACATCAAGACAATTAAAACAGAGAGGGTTATTAACACCTATGGAATTAAGAATTTAGAAGAAATGAGGTAGATTACAATGAGGCATGAAGTCAACTGACTCCCTCAGCATTGCCTGACTAGACATACTGCTGCCACTTTCAGGCAGGTGGTTTTAAAGTTTGGGTGTACCAGGAATCAAATTTGGGTGCAAGAGCACCAGTGAACACCACCCTGGTATCTACCTATTTCCTAGGTGTAGCACCAGTAAAGTGGGGATGAGTGGCCAGTTGGGGCACTGCCTAAGGGGAGGATGGTGCCAGAATGGAGGAGGTGTGCTTCACCTTCCTATCCCCTACTCCACTTCCTCCTGCACCTTCTGGCTCCAGCTCCAGCAGCAGAGCAGTGGTAAAGGCAGAGGCGCACATGTGAGTGAATAAAGAGCATTCTGGGATATGTAGTTTCTGCTGCTGAGGGGATAGGTTATCTCTTTTTTTCCCCCCCAAAACCCCATAATTCTTTAGCCCCTCAACATGTGTGTCAGAGGCAAAAAACTAAGGTGATATGTCTCTTCCCAGTAGCCTCCATCTGCCTCCCAAGGGAGAGGGGCTGCCTGGGAAATAATCCTAACCTATCATGACTCTGTGTAGAACCCTACGTTCACCTGATTTGTCCACATTTAAGTATACAGTTAATTGGAAATATCATTAGGTGCTTTCAACTTCAGTTGGTCTCTGTTTTGGTTTTGGTTTTTTAAGGTTTAGGGGAATGAAAATCCCCTTCAGGGGCCTAGCCTAGCCTTCAAAATATGAGCCAAATAGTTTTAACAGTTTTGAAAGTCACAAGTGACTAAATACAGGTGTTCAGAATGTAAATGTTTAGGCCAAATGACCCAAAGATATTGCTAATACTCTAGTTACAAGACCTTTTTTCCAGGGGGCAAGGATATGATTTATTGGTACATATAGTTTAGCTATTAAGAGTGTATAATTTCTCTTTAATTTCCCCAGCCTTATTAGTTTCACTACTTCAGGTAGCAAATCCTATTCCACCTCTTAAGTACCTAAATGGAGTTAAGTACCCAAGTGTGATCCTTGAAAAACCATTTGGACAAGAGTTAGAATGCATTCTTCTCTTCTTCACATGTTTTTTGGGGAGGGGGGTTGTTTGCTTGGGTTTTTTTTTTACTGTGTCTTAGAACTAAGATGATGGTACACTACAAAAATTGATGGATTCATGTTTTTTTCAGGCAGGGACTGAAGCAGTGGGGAACAGGATCATACTTAGGTGCCTTAGATGTAGAATAGGCTGTCACCTAAATATGTACAGCTTATTGTTGAATTAAAGATGTGTACTATGCCAACTTATACTATGCCAGCACTGAGCATGCATATTTCTGAATTTTACAGTGTAATCAAGTTGGAAACTAGTAAGAGTTGCTATTCAAATACCAACTGAAACATATTCATCAATTCTAATATATGTTCTGCATTCAGTTACAGGAATCAAGAAACTTGAGAAAATACTACCTAGCTTGCAATGATCATTCGGCATAATGAAACTGAACTTACTGATTCTTTTGGAAATCTGGAAAATCTCTCAATGATGAGAAAATGATTAAGCCAAAGTATATGTCTTTTTCCAAACAAATATATATACATACATGTATTCAAGGAACAGTGACAACTCAACCAGATTTTGCCCACCCAGTAAAAGGATATCTAAGAGCAGAACTTACAACCATTCAATGCCCAATATACTTCTACCCTTCTCTTTCCCATCCTCCCCCCAACACCGTCTTTACTCACAAAACCACCAAGGGAAAAACTGTTTCTAATAAATTTATATCCATGTTTAGAAACATGGAGCCTGTTAAATTCCTCACAGATGTCAGTCTATGTTCCACAGTCAAGGAGATAACAGCATTAGGAAATAACACTGATAAGTGTTGAAAATAAAGATTCATTCAGAACTAAGATGATGGTGCATGATGTCAGCCAAGGTAAGGCCAAATGAAAAATTATCTCCAGTGTGCTTTTCAGCTAATGCTGCATAGCTAGAAATTAGTGCTAAATAAATACAAAGAGGCAATTTTAATCTATGGTTTCAGACTGCCCCATAAGTTCCTGGGCTCTTGTGAATCCTGGGATCAAAGTTATGATAACCGATACTACAGTGTTTTTTTGTGTACTGGAAAAATGACAATAAAGAGAACCAAAACATCATGGCAGTTCCATACTTTAAACATTACATCTCCTGAAATGCTGTGCCTCTTTCTAAGACATACCAGCACCCTGACTAGAACTGGTAAAAAGTGTTTGTGATGAAAAAATATCACATTTTGAACTACACAAAAATTCAGAGCAAAGTTTTGTCATTAGAAATGGTCCCATATTTCATAAGTGATTTATTGTGTAAAAAAAATCCCTGGAAGTTTGAAACAGAAAGGTTTCATTTACATTCAAATAAAATGGACAAGACATAAAAAAACAACCAATTCAGTGTTCTCCCTTTTTTCCGACTCTACCCCAATGAAATAGAAGCAAAACTGAAGAAAAGAATGGAAGGAGATAGAACAGAAATAAAATGCAACAAACAGTTTCAAGGTCCTCCTGGTTTGGTTTGTTTTTTCTTATTGAAAATGGAGGAAGAAATGGGTGGAAAAAAGGTAGAGTGGAAACAAAACCAAAAATAAAATAATGCTAAGTCACAACTGAATTTGTTCATTTAACAAGAAATTACTTTCACTTACATATCCCCTCACCCCCATCATCATATAAGTCAGTGGAAAATAAAGAATTCGTAGCTCAGAGGAGTTTTAAGCACATGGTAACATGAAGGCACATTTGCTCCATCCCAATACTGCAAGCACCTGAATGGCTCTATTTGTTGTTGAGTGCAATTTTCTTGTAGCATTAGCACTTACCGCTGGCCAGAAAAATCAAAGCTCCTTCCCATTAAAAAGTGCATTTGGGGGGGGAGGGGGAATTCAGATTGGCAGAAAGATCAAACATGCAAAGCATCTGTTGGGAAAGATATCCAAAAAAAATTCCATTTGGGAAAACTGAAGGGAATATTTTTGTCCTCCCAGCTGCCTCTTGACCTGAAATGTTCCTATCTTCCGGGGGAAAAAAAGAGCAAAAATCACAATAGCTTTGAACCCAGGCAGCCAAGGAAAACTGAAATTTCCTCCTGGGGAAAAATCTTGATTTTGGAAAAAGGAGACTTAATTGGAAAATTATTGCAGCAGAAAATTCCCAAAGGGAAACAACTATCATGTTATCCTGTTAGTATAATGTTTGAGTTAAATAAAACTTTGATGAAGTATGCCAAACAGCACACCAATATAACATACCAATATGCAAGTAATCACCTATTTCCCAGAATACTCTTTCAGCATAGACCTCTTTGCAGGCACAATCCTCTTTTATCTTGTTCAGATCCCTAAAAATCCATATTGCATTGTCTTATAACATACTGTTTTCATACCCTAAGATAAAGTCACAAAAAAACAGTGAGGAGGAGAAAGCCCCATTTACTTTCTGTAGTAACAGTTTTTAAAAGGCTTGTAAAAGCCTTTGTGTAGAATTGCATTTAAGCAGAAAGTCCATTTATTAGCCTAATAGGTGGAATCACATCTCTCAAATCCTGCTCTTGAAGCTGAGCCACTGTACCTTCCTCCCAGCCCTGAATGTCTCCTTTTCTTGGCTGTCCACAAGGCCATCTTCAAGCAGAAGAATGGGGAGGAAACTTACCTAACCTGTGGCTTGGTGCTTGGGAGCAGGTATAGTTGGAAACCCCCTCTGGGTATCAGGGCCTAGGGTCTGGGTCTCCCATTTCCTGAAAGACTGCCCTAAGCACTACTCAGCTAAAATATAAGAATGTCCTCAATCTCCTCCTCCTCTTCCTTTGGAATATAACACTCGCTAGTCATAAGTCTTTGCCTAGCTCTAATTTCAGAGGATACATGTTTACCTGGGTGCCATGTAGCTACCCAGCCAGAGCACAGCCCCAGGAGAATGGTTCAATAGCTGACACTTTTACACTGCAGATGCAATAGAATCACAAACTGTGCATACATGACAAAAATGTCACTTGCTGCTGTGTTGTCATTTGGATGACAACGTTTAAATGCTATTTGGATGCATAAAGTAAAATGGGATAAGCAGATAAGAATCATCAGCTTGATTACATTTCCCAAATTCTGATTTGATTGGTTCTGTTTCCCATAGTACTTTGTCCCCAGTTATCCAACTTCTGTTGACAAGGTAGCCACTGAGAAATGAAGAGTATTGCTGTGGGGGCAGGAGGGGGGGAAAGCTTTGATAACCCTTTCTGAAACTACCAGATTTACTGGATTACTATTCATACTCAACACTTACCAAAAACCTAACATTCTTCCAAGCTGTCTGCAGCCAATGACAATATTTTATTAAATGTCATAGCCAGTTTTAAGTTTTGAAAACAGTGTTTATGAGCTTTATTAAAGAGCTATAGGTAATAGAGTACAGCAGGAGAACTGGTTCTATACAAAACTTTGCTGTTTTCACATGTAATATTGGAGAACTGCTTAATATCCATGGATCTAAGTTTACATTTCATATAATACAAATTAATAAAACTAGGCACATACCTTTTCTTAGCTATTTCTCTTGTTCCCCCCCCCACACACACACACACACAATGTAATCCAGTTAAAATCTACATTGGCCCCACTAGAGTTATGACTGCTTGATCCATAAAACTGTTAGTATTCCAAGAGGTAAATACTACATGCTCTTTGGATGAACACAGCATAAAGACCCAGTTTCCTAGGTACTGAATGTCTTTAGATTGAGGAAACCTGAAATGCATTACAGCCTTTACGAAGACAGAAGCCAATGGGCATTACCACAAGAACATATAAGAACCCTCAGAAAGCATTTTGGACCGATTTAGAGGTGAATAGACATTCCTGTTTCATTCCAGAAATGCAGGCACATGCCTGCAGTGGCTCAGGCTGGAAGCTAGAGGGTGCTAGAGCAGCCCCTTCCTTCCCACAGTGCTGAGCTGGGGGACAGAGGGTGACTAGTCACCAGCAGGACACTTGGACTAGGGAGAGGTATAAACCTTGCACCCTGCCTGCACCATCCCAGGTTTTTTGCCACTGGCTGTTCAAGGGGCAGGAATGTTGCCAAACCCTGCATCTGTAGAGACTGAGCTTTTCAATATCTGTCTCCCTGCTTCTTCAGACTGTCTATAAACCAGATCATTTCTAACACTTTTCTCTGTCCACTCTTGAAGACTGACAGATTGCAGCCAGCAGTCAACAGGTTGTTTGTCAGAACAAAGTTTATTGACCCATCAAGCCCTACAAAAGAAAACATCTCTCTCATTAGTTTCAAGCGCTTCATATCTGCAGGTTGTATTTGCAAGCTACTAGCTGTCTGCCCTTTGTTCCAGTGAAACTGGAGACCCACACAAATACCTCTCACATTAGCTATCATGGGGGTGTGGTATGGCCACATGCTGGGGGGGGGTACGGCCAGATGCTGTGCTGGGGTCCCTGCTGTGGGAGAGGGATGGGAGGGGGGAACCCTGCTTGAGCTAGTGGAGGGGGCGGAGGAAGCAGAGGGAAGCCTAGCAGCCGCTGCAGTCCCTCAGCCAGCTGGAGGAGTGATAGTGCTTGGGCTAGGAAGGAGAGGGGTGGGGCCAGCCATGCTCTGCTCTAGCAGACAGCCCCCTGCAAAGCATCTGGGCTGCTGGGGGACTCTGGTTTAAGTCAAACCAGGAGCAGTCTGGGACAGACCTTGCATAAACCAGTTTAACCCAAATCATTTAAGTCTGATACTACATTTAACCAGGTTTATCTCAAACTGGTTTCAGCCATTTTCAAACTAGTTTGAACTGAACAGCTGTTCTGTTACAGGTTAAAACCAGTTTCTGGTCACTTAAACAGGTTTATGTGTAATATCTGTCCCTAGCCTGTGAATCATAATGTGTGCTGGGAGTTCACATTTAACAATTTTCCTGCTACATTTCTAAAACAAAGCAAGCCCTACTTAGTATTGGGGTATTTGGATATCTAAAAGAAAGACTCGACTGTCAAGCTTCTTAAAGGCAGCTACAAGACTGTCACGTGAAGACTTTGGCAGTGGGTTGCTCAAGTTGGTAATATTGTCCAAAGCAGATTCTTTTAAATGGAAAATGATGGAAAGCCCTGCCTCTTAGAAACAGGGTTGTGTAACCAAAATAAAAAGGGATCTCATAGACTCGTATGACCAACTTCTCTAAAATCAGGCCAAGCATTTGAGTTTAATAACTAAAGCTATCATTTTACTTTAAGGGAATGTCCCAATAGTCACACATTACTTCCTAGACCACAACTGGGTGCAACAGAAGGAAGTCTGCAGGGAAAATGGAGTTTATATGACAGGTAAAGGAAAGCAGCAAAATAAAGAAAAGTAATGTTAACAGAAAGGGGCTATCAAACACTGAGTTGAGTAAACGGAACCCTCACTTCAGGGTTTGTAATAGACCTTATACTGGCAGACATCACTGTGATCACCAGGCTTTCATGAGGCTGAAGGTGTCAAAGTAAATGCAGTCAGTTCTATCATCAGAGCTGGAAAGTACGGAGATAATAAGTTAAGGTCTTTCCCTGACGATATCCATACCCTAATTGACTTGAATACATTCCCTGGAAGTCACTACTATGCACAGAATTTGGCCCAGTAAAAAAATCTTTAGAAGAAACTGTATATTTAAACTTCTACATATTGCAGCATGTTAATCTTTTGTGTTATAATATAAAGGAAAAAACTAATTTCCTAGAACATTTTTCTTATTTATGCTTTAACAGACTATATCTTATATACTTTTCAGAGACAAGTAAATTATTACTCAATTGAATTAAGTTGCTTCAGGCTGGAGCTTAACAAAGGGATCTCAGCAATGTCCCAGTTTAACTCTCAATGAATGACTCTCGTTTTTGTTTTCATTTTTGTGTTACCAGCATAAATGTAATGCTCCCCCAAAGACCAGAGGAACATCAGCATGTATTGTACAACACATTCGAAGAGCATGGGGATGGGGGGAGAGGGGATGACAGACCTATCTAGATATTTTTCAGTTGTTATTCTTTAAATTTAATAAGATAATTTTAAATTGCAGAAGAGGAAAGTAAAACTTATGGAGTAATTTTTTACTCTTGTCAGCTTGGGCCTTCTTACCAAACCAGACATTCTTGCCTTAGTTCCACTGGCTGTTCATAAAGCCTCATTCTGCAGTTCACTTATTGGGTTACCACAAAATACCATGTGCTCTTTTTCGTTAAGTATGTGGTAACTACATGCTAGATACACTGGAAGCAATGATAGCTATTACATTATAACTTGTGGTGACAGTACGATGTCGCACTGTGAGATAATAGCAGAGGTCAAAGAAGTACATGACAAGATGGCTCAGATGAGCGCAATGGTCTGAATAGTTGCTCAGGATTTCAGCTCATATCATTATTGCCCTACCAACCCGCAAACCAGAACTAACCCAGTAATATTACCAGCCAGAAAAAAATACATTACTTTTATATATTTGTGCCTACTTATTTTTAAATATTTTAAGACTCTTAAAGGGAAAACTCAACCCTGTGCAAAGGTCCAACTCAGACTCTATGAATCACTCAGAGGAAATAAACTTTTCCTTGCAGTGTTCAGTATAGAGAGCTATAGATTCATAGGATTTAAAATATTCAATTTTTTCTAAGAAACATATCACAAAATGAATGATGGTATACGAAAAAGAAAATGTCAAAGGCCAGGTCTTTAGTTAGAAGAAATCAAAAATAGAACCAGTAATTCCAATGAAGTCATGCTGTTTTACACTAACTTTAAGACCTGATCCACAAAATCTAGCCACTTTCATTTGCAGTTGTTTCTATTTCTAAAAATGATGCTGCTATTCTCAGAATTGTTTTAAAATGGCCTTGTGATCATGCTAATATCTGCAATTTACTATTCACTCAGAAATAAAATGGTTATCAAAAACTAAAACAAAAAATGTGCATTTATAAAAAATTGCAGCGTCAAATCCAGGAACACAGGGAAATGTAAATGAAGGCAATGTACATTTCATAATGCAAGTTAAAATTAGATTCTAGGATAGTTGGTTAAAAATCAGAATTATCATTCCTCAGGAAATTCCGATAGTTAGGCATTTGTTTAATCCTGGACCAAGGCAATCTAAATATATATTCAAAAACTGAAAATAGAAAGTGCTAAAACATTTGAAATGAAAAAAGGCAAATTGTTCCCCCCACCAATCCATTCAATAATAAACTATCTTTGCTTGAGCTGATACAGTGCCCCCTGCCAGTAGCATAACTAGGGCTGGGCAAAGAGGTACTAGCTCTAGTCATCAATTTAGAGGAGGTGCCAGCAGTATCCTATGGCATTCTGCATCTCTTATCTCCAGCACTCAACAGCATCTCTGTCCAGGGCACTGAAACTCATGTGTCTCATGTCCTCCTTTTCCTCTATGGATGAGATCATAAATCACATCATGGGAGTCCATTAAGCACAGTGCAGAATGAGAGGCATAAACAGATAGAAATTCTTGACATGTCATCTGGCCTAATTCTAACTGACAACAATAATCATTCAATAAGTCAGCATGAGCAAAGCATCAGAATTTGAACCAAAGATTTTTGGGGATATGTTGCCATCTTACTACTAATGATTCAGTGCGATTACTCACATAGTAAATTATGAAATTACTGAAACTGGACTCTGTGAAATCTATTCTGAAATGAACTCTCAAGTATCTTGGTATTACAAAGATCTCAAAAGAACAATAATTAATTTCATACACTGAGGATCAAGTCATAGCTCCCCCACTAGGAGGAGTGCATGGTGTGGATCTACAGTAATACAGATATAGTCTAAACTCTAGAGCATCCTGCTTCCACACGATAGACATAGGCTGAATATGTCAGGAGTGCTTGAAGAAATGCATTGCATAGCAATGCTTACACCAGCTGCCAATAAGAGTTGCAGAAATGGTAGGATGTGACTAGAATTAAAGAAGTTCTGTAATATCTGTGCACAAGGGAATACAATTAAGGTTGCACAAGAATCCCTAAATTTGCATTGCCCTGCCTTTAATATAACACTTATCAATCGTAATGTTTGTAATATTTTACATCTTGAACACTTATAGACATGCTCTTGGAGGCTGGGGGTGGTGGTGCTTTAATTAGCAAGCCATGCTAATTAAACTCATCTCAGCATCACATGTATCAGCATCCCCATGCTGAAAAAATGATAGGAGGGTGCTTTGAACGAAAACTTAATTAATCATGTATGCTCCAATGCACTGGATTTATAGTGCATGAGACAAGCCTCTTTGCATATATGTAAGTGCCCCTTAGTCCCAAATATTATAGTGACAACTGTTTTAGATCTGCTGATAAGTTAGATCAGTTTGAAAATTCTTTTGAAAGAACAGCACTTTATGGAAATTACTTTGGGCTAAATAAATGAACAGTTAAAGTGTGGACACATTGATTTACTTCAAGTAGAGAGACCTTTCTGTCACATGTGAAGAATGATTCCTGTAATGAATGCAACTATTTTTATACTATACCTGTTGAGGCAAATTAGTGCTTCACTTGAATAAGTCTCATAAAATAAAACAGGATTACAAAAACTAACATTGGCCAACTGGCTGAGATTTTTCCAAAAGGAAGTATAAACAGGATGTGTAGATTAAATCCTAATAACAAAAGATACTGTTTTCTTAAGCTGTTAAGACTGGAATGCAATGTAAGCACTCTAGATTGGGTTACTTAATATTATACAAACAAAGTTCTAATAAAAAAGCTAGCAAAATACAGTTACATAAAAATGCCCTTTTAAAGAGTTGCATTTCTTTTTATGACCCATCACACCTCCCCCTTTCTAAAATAAAAATAAATAAATATATAAGCCTTGTAAATGGTTAAGGAAATTTCCCCCAAATTTTCAGTTAACATTTTCCCCACCCTCTCTCCTCTGGTTTGTAATTTAATCTCATTTCTTTTCAATAAACTTTAGGGTAGATCCTCAGTTGGCATAAGTTTCCAAACAGGAATACAATTCTTGTCTTTTTTTCTCCTTCATCAAAAAATATAATGCATTTCTCTCTCTTTTTCTCTTCCTTTCATTGACCCTAGCTATGGTTGTTCTTTACTGTCCTCAGCACTCTCTTTGGCATGCTAAACTTGGATTTCCTTGAAATCTGTGTACGTTTCTTTGAAATCTGTGTACATTTTCTCTATCCCATAGCAAGCAGCTGTGGGGAGCAAAAATTGCCTGCTGGGCCAGGCAAAACCAATGAACCTGAAGAGCAACAGAAATTGGCTCACAGGGGCCAGCTCTGACTATGCCCTTTAACTCTTCCAGTCCTTGGTCTAGGCATGAATATCCTTTGAGTTTGGACATTTCACCTTGCAAAAAATGTGGACCAGTTTGTATCACACTGGGCCATTGAGGTGGCACTCTGCAAGACAGGAGGACTGCTTGTTCCAGATGTATAAGCCAGTGAATATGAAGCAGGGTCCCATGGTTCTCAAGCAGCTATTTATCCTTCTATTCATTGGCAAGCCATTTTCAAAGAAGGTAAATATGACAAAAATGTGTCTCTCAACTTGTATCAGAATAAAAGAGACCACTTCCCCTCATCTCCCAAGCAAAAAGAAAAAAAATGGAAAAGAGTTTGCCTTCTGCTTAACAGAAGACAGAGAAAAAAATAATAGGCACTTAGGCCTTGATTCAGCAAATCTCTTAGCACACACATAAAGTTAAACTTGTGTTTCAAATGCTTTACTTAGATGGCACCTTGAATGAGCAATTTAGGGTTGAATGCCACCTGAAATGCCTCTTGGCAGTTATGGAAATTAAATTTCCCATTTGAACTGGAAATCAATGTGTAACCATGGATGGGTGAGCAGTGCATTAGTGGGGGTGTCTGAATACATCTGGACAAGTACTTCATCCTCCTAATCCCACCCTCTCTCTTACACTCTGCACCTGCCCTGCAGAATCTCTGACTCCAAGAGTGGAGAGGGCAGAGCAGCTGTGGAGGTGATTCACTGTTGTGTTGGTAGCAGTTTCACCTCCTTTTTTGCCACTGAAAATTGTTGTTTAAATGGGTGTTCAAAACATGCCTAGATGGCAAAAAAAGGGAAGTGATATTCGCTCCCAAGCAGAGAACCTCAGGCTGCTGTTCCTGCGCCATGTGGCACTGCAACCCACAGTGCAGTGCTGGCCAGTTATGACACTGGTTGAAATGCAATGTATGAGAGACAGTTTTTCAGGCAAGTTCTAAAAACTAAAAATCTTTAAGAGTATGAGAGGATGTATGAGTGGATGTACCCAGCAGGATCCAAGCTAGCAGAAGCCAAAGGCGATGTAGGTCTTATATATCTGAGACGTACTGGCTCCTGTTTCCAAAACCCAATACCTAACCTTGAAATAAACTTATGTTCGTTACCTTTAACAGATATCATATCATATTTATCAATTCTATCTACTTAAAGGGAAACACTGTCATTTCCATATAATGTAGTAACTATAAGAAATATCACTAATTCAATAATTTACTCTTTGTGAGCACTTAGATGAATCTGGCCCATTACCTATAATAAATAAATAATTTCTAATCTAAGTGAGCCTTATAAGGCAATTGATTTAACTCTGTCACTGTTCAGTATACACAATTTATGGACTCTACAGAGAAAACAGCTTAATGAATTTGGACCTAAATGAATTTAAAATGTATCAGATACTTTTACTGAATTAAATGAATGTTGAACTCAGGAAATCTCAGCTATATCTTTTTTCTTGGATAGGAGTGGGGGTCAGTAAAATAACCCAAATTATACCTAAACTATGATGGGTTCTACATTAGCTGTTACCACACAGCAAAGAGGTCAGGGAGTCATTATGGACAGTTTGTTAAACATATAAGCTCAATGCTTAGCAGTGATGAAAAAGGCAAACAAAATGTTAGGGATTATTAAGAAGGGAATTGTAAGTAGAACAGAAAATTTCACTGTGCAGCTTTAAAAATCCATGATGCGCCTATACCTAGAATACTAGACGCAGACTGAAGTGACAATTTTCACCCGATCTGGACATAAAAAAGTGGTCTGCAGCCATAACCAATACAAGTACATGGCTGCAAACTGCTTCAAAAATGGCTGATAAGGTGAAAATCTAAACCCTCATTGTATGTGGGTTCAGATGAAGACATTTCAAAACAAAGTGTCTTCTGTAACTTGTGTCTGCCTGCCTGCCAGCTTCTGAACATTTTCAGAATGGGAGGGGGGGAAGGAGCAAAGGGAGTTTGGTCTGTGTTTTGTTCAGCCCCCACTGGAGGGTGAGGGAGGTGTATTGGAGACTCCTCCACCAAAGGTAGGGGGCTCCTATTCACCCACCCCACTATCCTGGCCTGGCTGGGGAACCCCTAAAATGAGTTCCCTCATCTCCCTTTCCCCCTCCCATTCTGAAGACAGGGACAGGCTAGGAGAGAGGAGGGGCTATTGCTAGAGAAAACCAGCTGCAGGCTTGCAGCCAGCAGCTAGATTCTCCTCCCCCTGGGAACCAACCGTGAACTTCTGTTTAGTTGAAGTAATCGTTGCAACTAAGAACACTTCCTGCAAAGTGTACGGAGTTGTAGTGAGGAGTTGCACTTCTGTCTGTACCCACTATGCCTAGTTCTGGCCCCCTCATGTCAAAGAGGATAGAAGAACTAGAGAAAGCCTAAAGAACAGCAACAAGGATGATTAGTGGTATGGAAGGGCTTCCATATGAGACAAGACTAAAGAGGCTAGTCCTATTCAGTTTAGAAAAGAGACACTTGAAGATGGACATGATAAGAGTTTACAAAATACTAAATGTTGAAAAGATAATAAATAGGGATTTATGATTTACTCTATTACACACTAGAAGAACTAGGGGCATCTTTATGCATGCTACCAGAGCTACTCTAATTAAAATGCCCACTGTGACTCATGTATTCATGATTCCATGCTTCAAAAGAATGAATTGAGTCTGCTTTAACACATACTAATTAGCATGCATCAGAGCAGGTGTCAGGTATGTGTATAGGTACTGTAGGGGGCCCCTCCACATATGCAGGTAAAGGCACTATGGGATCAAATGCATGATCCACACAATCACACCTCCTGCCATGCCACTCATGCACAGAAAGAGGCATGACTGTGAGATTGCAAAGTAGATCCCATTGTGCCTAATTGCTGGTGCAGGGGGAGCCCAATCCCAAGCTCCCTCTGCACTGGAAAAAAAGAAAGCTCCCATGGCTGGGAGCCCCCTCAGTTGAGTCCAACTCTCCCTGCCAGCCCCAGCCCTGGAGCTTAGATGTGCCCAGGGTCCTATGTCCTTCCAGTCAGCTGACTGGGGAGAGATGCTAGGGGTGTTGGTCTAAGGACATGGTACTGGCAGACGAGGTTCTTTGGGTCAATCTAATCTGGTATCTTTTATTAGACCAACTGAATAGTTAGAGCAATATATCTTAGCAAGATTTTGGGTTGAAAAACCCTTCATCACGCTGAGGAAGCACCTGCAGTTGGTGTGTGTGTGCTGTTCCTAGACGGAAGGAATAGTAAAGAAGCCACAGGCTGGCATGCATTGCAGGCAAGAAAGCCAGTCAGTGAAAATGGAAATGGAGCCATCAGGTGGTGAGAGACAGGCTGGCAGAGGGGGGAGGAAGGAGGATGTAGTAGTGCAGATAAAAGTAAAGAGGTACCTGGGGAGTCAGATATCCGGCAGGTTGCACTGTGCCAGAATTCCGTGAGTCCATGAGTTTTTGTACCTATTACCTAGGAGCTTGATGAAATGCTAGGGCACTCAGATCCAGATCCAGATCCAGTTCTTTGTCTGGCACTGGAAGGCTCAGCATGGGAAGTGAAATGGTGGTGGAGAAGACTGTCACGCTGGTGCTGCTGCTTGTTGTCATGGTAGTAGTGGGGTTGGGGGGGGTGGTTATGGCTAGTGCTCTTGGAGGGGATGCAGACTCAGGCACAGGCAGTGGCACTGGCACTGTTCCCCTCTCCTTGTTGCTTGTACTAGTGGAAGTCTCATGCCTGCTTGTTGTAGCAAAGAGGCTGCATCTCAGTTTGTGGAGGGGACTTTACAGCTCTCCCTCTACCTCTCCTCTGCCCCTCCCTGAAGGCTTGCCAGCTGCCTTTCCAGCATGCTTCATGGTGTTTTTCATAGTGTCTTGTCTTTGCCTTGATATGCTGGAAAATCTGTCTCTTCTTTTCCGTAATGTTATCTCTATCTGATTTAAGTAATATATATAGATATTAAGATAATTGTATGTGTATTTATGAAATGTGTGTATGTTTGTATGTATATATTTATGTAATAAATAAAAAAAATATATAAATGTATGTATGTGTTTTCATATATAAATTCTATATTATAATATGCAATATAATTGCTGTGCTTCCTTGCACAGTGAATGGAATGCACACTGTGAGAGAAAGCACAAATTTGAAAAGAATCAAAATAGACTAAACAAAAAGTGGATTTTTGTGGGAGGAATAAATTGAAAGAAATAAATGAATATAATAATAAAACAAAAGGGTATAGAAAGCAAAAGGTATTACTGAATCCCACTTGCTAGGCTTGGAAATGTATGGTAGCCTTTGTTGTGTGACACTGCTGAGTTGCTGGAAGATAGTTTAGTAACTGATCCCTAGGCAGAATGCAGCTCTGTTTTTTATGCTGTTTTTTATACTGTTTTTTCCATCCCTCCCCCAGAGCACTGGGATTGGAAGGAACTTCAAAGAAGGATCACAGTCACTGGCCAGCTACACAGTCAATACCAAAGCAGTCCTTCCTCCCTCTTCTCCCTTCCTTCCTTACTTTCTGTTTCCTGCAGGCAAGCCCAGCTTCAGCTTTGAAACTCAAAATATTTTGAAATGTTTTGACTGCTCCCATTTCCTTTCAAAGCCATTTTGAAGCCCTTCATTTCATTTCGTTTTGATTTCCCTGTTTTGAGCTCAAAATGAAACAGTGTCAAAACAAAACAGCCGGTGAAATTTTGTGCAGCCCTAATAATTTCCTAGACCTTAAATACTGGGGGACTGCAAGTAAGAGAGGAACAGTGGAGAAAAAAATCTGCTCATACCCCATTCACTCTCTGCCACTGTGGGCATCTCTACACATGCAATTAATGTGCACAAATAAACTCTGAAGTAATATACTCTAGACTATATTTCTCTGTAATGTATTCACATGCAGCACATTGATTCCAGTCAGAGCTGCCCTGGCTGGCAGCAGCACGCTCAATGTGCTGCAAAGGGGCTGGCTGGGGCAAAAGGGTACTTCAGCTCAGCACTAGCCAGCATGCAACCCCTGAAGCACTCTTGTGCTCCAGCCAGCTGGGCAGCATCCACACGTGCACTGCTGCACATGAAAAAGCTCTGGAGCAAGCTAGTATTTGTATTTAGCCTGCTCCAGAGTGTATTCATTTTGTGCACCCTTATAGGGGCACATATGTAGACATGGAGACATTTACTGTGGAGCTTATTAGGCAGTTCTATATATATATCTCCTAACATTTGTTTCCATATTCCCTAATGTTGCTTTACTGGAGGTGTAGAGCTGGAGGAGAGAAGACTCAGATCCTTGCTCAGAAAATTAATTTAACTGAGATTTTAAGCCAATGATGTGTCTGCACCCTCACTTCTTAATGTAATGTTCCATTTTCTACTGATCGAGGCTCACATGAAAAAGGAACTCAAACACCTGGCATACTGACCCCACTTGTTTGTTTGTAAACATAACATTGCAGAATTCTTTGAAGACAAAATGAACTTGGCAGTTTCATATCTGAGAAGCACTGAACACAAGTATGAAGACATGACATACCCTTTAGGGTTTAGATAAGTAATCAGACAGCTTGGTTTTTCAGTTAGCTCACAAAACGACTGCCAGACTATTTTGCAAAAATGCAGCCTAAACACAGAGAAGACTGTAAGAGAAAACGGCAATACAATCGTAAAAAAAACAGATGATCCTTGAAAAAGCAGATGACCTTTTCCCCCTAAGATTAAAGATCGCCTCTTGCTGACAGTAAGCGACGTGTACTTCTCGCTGACAGTAATGTGTAACCGCGAAACCAGAGCCCAAGCTTGCTCTGCACCATGTTTTGTAATTTTGTAATGGCAAGAGGAAAAACCTAGATGCCACGCAACAATGTAGCAATGCAATGCTTAATGTATAAATACCAAGCTGTAAACTCAATTCAGGGGGAACTCTCTGTCTTTGTGACACTGGGTGGCCCCCTCTGCAGAGCAATAAATCCACATGCAGACACTTCCTCATTCTCTGCCTAATTGATCATGGCTAGGAACGAGCCTAAAGACGGGATGTGGCCAGTGCTCTTCAGTGTATGAGCACACCCTTCAGTGTATGGGTGCTACATAGTAGCTGGTCAACCTTTTTTCCCTTACAAGGCAGGTATCACCATTCTTATAACAGACAGAATTTTGCATCATTTTTTAAAAATAGTCTAACTGAAATCAAAGTAATATTTTTGTCTATGAAATCTTGCCTCCCCATTTCTCCAGGATTCCCTGTTTCTCAATGGACTTTGAATGAGACTCTACATTAGGTATACCAAAACTATAAAAAGATCATAAAGATAGATGTACAATATACCCAGTGAGGCTTAAAGAGATAAACATTATTTTTCAGCCAGAAAGATATGAGTAGGAAAAGTTCACATTTAAAACCCATACTTGGAGAAGATCACACCTTAAGGAACTCTCCCTGCAGCTTTTAAACAGCCCCCTCCCTCCTCCAACTTCTCCAAACATCCTCAGAAGGAAACTCTCTCCAGGCCAGCAAACATCAAAAGAACAAGACTAAGTGAAAAATATAAAAACTGCCACTACTCCTCTACCACCACCAGTCAGCATACCACATAACAAAACCAAGAGAATTTACGGGTCCTACACATGCCTATCGCAAAATGTGATATATTCTGGCCAATGTACTAAAGTTCACACAGAAGTTATGTGGGTGAAACTAAAGTACCATTATGGCCCCCAAAAACTGACATTGAAAAAGGACAGAAATACCTTATTACCAATAGGAGTACATATTTTGCAAACCAGTTACTCTATCTCTGACCTCACAGTCTAAGTTCTCAAGAAAACCTTCACAATACCTTGAGAAGACATGTCTGGGAATATGTCGCAGGGCAGTGGAGTACCCTGCTCCTAAAGAAGGAGAGGTGTGGGTTGCCAGGACAACCCTAGTGGTCAGCTGACCGGGAGGGGGCAGGGCCTGGCCTTTATAAACAGCCTAGGCTAAGGCCAAGGGGTAGTTCCCTTCTGGCAGCCATGAAGGAGAGAGGTCTGCCGGGAGTGGGCCGAGGTGGGAGGTCTGATGACCGGAGCAGTTCATGGGTTGAGAATAACAGGCAGAGGAGCCCTGACAGGGATGGAAATAATAAGCCAGAGGGCTTTGGGTTTACATTTTAAGCCAGAAGGCTAGAGTTTGAGTTGGGGCCAATTGGCTGATGGTTTTTGTTTGTGGTTACACCAGAGGACTGGGCAAGGCTGTAGGGGTGGAGGAGGCCTCATAGGAGCTCCCCAGCGGTGGGGGTTCCTGGCGCTGGAGAGGGCACTGTGTTTTGGGGTGTCCCAACCTCCGCCCTAGTGTGGGCGATTATTGGGAGGAGCCCCAGTGGGGCGTAAGACCCAGGACAGGGGTCTGGGGGCCAGGTAAGGCTGAGGCCGCCTGAGCCCCAATTGGGAGAAGCCCAGTGGGTGTAAGACCCGGGAAAGGGGTCTGGGGCCAGGTAAGGCCGAGGCCACCTGAGCCCCAATTATGGGAGTCACGAGCAAGGCCCCAGTGTGGGCAAGTGCGAGGCATAGGCCCCAGTTGGGGGCAAGAGCATGAGGCACAGGCCCCAGTGGGGCGTAAGACCCAAGAAAGGAGTCTGCTCGCGCCCACGCTTCCAGCAGAGCCATGGAGCTGCACAGAGCTCCATGGCTGTAGGGGCAGCAAACTAAAACTCCTCGAAGGAATGTTAGTTTGCTGCACTCTAAGTCATTTAAGGTGCATTACGCTGCTGAATTTCTTATAACAGCTGGAATTAATGCGCAATATATCACCAACGTATGCAAACACTGACACCATTAAAGTAGTGCAAAAGCATTTAGCCCACTTTAAGTGTCATGCACACACATCTCTCATTTAATCTACACATGGCCTATGCTAAATACCAGGTTGAACAATTATTTTTGTTTAACCCCATCAGGTAAATGAAAGTTGTCATGTAAGAAGAAAAGTAGGCTATAAGCCTGTGGAGCAAAGGCAAGTCAAAAGAAGTAGTTACAGATCTTGGAAATAACAGCTGAAATACTTGAAATAATTATGCAAAACACCAAAATTATTCAATAGGGTGAAGAGGTGATAAGATATCACCTGTGGAACACAGATAAGCTAGGAGAGGAAGCAGGTAAATTGTAAGGAGCCAGAAAACCACTGTTTGGGTTAAGTCCCTGGTTTCTTAGGACCCATCTATAGATTACTGGTATTACTACAAAGTTAACTGGTTAACTTCACAATGAACTGAGACCAGCTACACATACAAAGTAGCTATCATGTCATAAAAGCTCCATCCAGCTTTCCAGTTAGAACTTGAAAATGTGTATTAACTTTATAGTTGGTTGCTATCCAGACTTAATTTGCATGTATAGTGGGGTCTTCCCCTGTAACTGGGAGCTCTGTCAGCTGACTGGGCTCCCAGAGGATGGAATGCACCATGCACAGCTGGGGCTGGCAACTGAGGGGTCTCAGACCTGGCAGTGTCCAGCAGTTGTATATGCTGGGTCCCAGCAGATGTGGACAATGGGTCTCAAGAGTGCCCCATGGCTGCTAGGACTTTGCTCCCATACCTAAGAGACTCTACCTCCCAGTTCTGGGGTACATGGGGAACCCTGTAGCTGGGGGATTGTAGCAGCTGTGGTCTCTCAACCATGGGAGGGGTACAGAGCACTCCTGTGGCTGGGAGCCCCATCAGCTAACAGGACTCCCAGCCATGGGAGCTTGCTTTTTGCTGATGCAGGGAGAGCCTGGGATCTGGTTCTCCCTGCACCAGCAATAAGACACAATGGGATCTCATGTATAATGTGGCATGGCAAGAGGCCCAATTATGTAGATCACATATTATATCCCATCATGCCTTTGCCTGCACATATAGAGGGGCCCTTCTTCTCCAGTAAAGTTACTAATTTTATTCCTTGGCCTATCTATTTAAGGTATCAGGTAGATGCATTAAAAAAAAAGTATTTTTAACAGAAAATTTAATAAGAGAATGCCATTTGCTCTTCAAAGTGCAAAGAGTATTCTAGGAGAAAAAGTGGTAAGGTAGTGGACGTGAAGAGTGTGAAACAAAGATGGCATTTTTCAGGTAGCTTTTGAACAGCATATGTCTTTAGGAAGGAAACACATGAGAAAGGCTGTAGATAGGAAAGTTCAAGGTCTAGCAGTGGGAATTGGTGATGACATGGAAAAACTTCAGTATGACTGGAGGGGAAAGAAAACAATTTAGAGATATTACTGAGGAACAACTCTATTAACCTATAACATACAGGGGTGGGGGAGGGGCAATATGAGGGCATGCTAGAGATGTTAAATAAGGCACAAAGGCCACATCCAGACAAGCATGGCCATGAGGTATGTGACTCTGCAGACACATCTGTGGCACCACACACTGCACATTCAAGTGTTCTCTGCACTGTAAGGTAGCAGCACAAGGGGTTTTTCTGACCCTGGGAAATCAAAGGTAAAAAAAACCCATGCAAAAAAATAAGCAGGACACTGCACATGGGGACAGTGCACGCCTCCCAAAACTGGAGCCTGTCTGGCTGGAGTCACACTCCGGCTACTGAGAAGGCTCTGAGCAGCAGGATCACCAAAGCAGCAGCCCCAGGACCCCAGGTAAGGCTTCTGGGGCCAGCACAGTGCTGGCCCCAGCCTCCCCCACCGCACCCAGTGTAAGCTGCCATGTGCCAGAGGGAGTGTGGAATAGGTGTTGCCTGGGGACAAGTAGCAGTGGCATAAGGTGTGCCACTGCTTCTTGTCCCCAGGGAAACAAACGTCCATACTTGTGTGGACGTGACCAAAGGTGGTAAGCCTGAGTGGGTGCATTCACACATGCAAATACGTGCACTTGCAGCAGCTCAAATAGAAGTGGTGCAAATTTGAGCCAGGGCTTTTTGCCGCAGCACATGTGCTTGGACATGCACTTTGTTGAGAAGCAAATTGTGCCACTTGGGGCAAAATAACCCTGCGTGGCTCCTCCAGAATCTGCAGGCAGGGGGAACTTAAACCTGGGGCCAGCACCTGTGCTGTTCCCAGCAGTATAAAAAGCTGCCCTCTCCTGGCCCTAGCAGTACAAAGTAGCACAGGGCTATTCGCTCTCAGGAGCTTCTGGGGCCTGGATAATTGGTACCTGAGGACACTACCCCTTGTGCCACCTGAACTGCTGAAGCAGCCTGGAGAGTTTGTTGCACCCTCTACCCACTGCAGCAGTCTGGCAGTGGGGGCTGCTGTCTGGCTGTGACCTGCTGCCCACCTGCCAGACCAAGATGAGGCATTTGGCCCTCTGGACCAGCTACCAGTGGGACCCCTGCCTGGCCACTTGTGCAGCAATCCCCCAGAAGATGTTTTGGGTGTGGTGGTCTGCTTTGCACTGTCAAAGCATGTCCTCCTGGCCCCATTTGGCCAGGAGGTCAGCCACAGCCAACCGGGTCCAAGGTGCCAACTCTGAGCAGGCAGGGTCCTGCCACTGGCCTCCCTAGCAGGAATTCTGGTGTTCTGTATTGGAAAACTGAAAAATCTCTGATAAAAAAAAATCCCAAAGTCACTCTGTAAAATACCCCAAAATCCTTGTTCCTCCACAAGTAAAACAAAGACCACTATAAAGAGAGAGAGAGAGTGAGAGACAGAGAGATGGCAATCAGTTGGGCAATGTTTTATTGATATATCTACAATGTTAAAACACTGGCTGTTGAGAGGCTATGGTCACACAAGGGTTATGGCTCCCCAACAGGGGCCAAATGGCCCCTGCAGGGGCTACCCCCCCCACAAGGCCCATACGCCCCACTGAAGCCCCTCAATGGCTGCCCCACCCAGCCTCACCCCACTTGCACCCCCAGGTCCCTATAGCTGTCCCCCTAACCCCAGGCAACAGCACTTAAAAAAAAGCTGGAAAAAACCCCGAAAAACTGAAAAAAGCCTCTACTTACTCTAGGAGCAGGGGTGGGGGGGGCTCTGGGGCCTCCTGGCAGAGCCCCCCCCCAGGCAGAGGGCCTGCTGTGTGGGTGGGACCCCAAGTAATCCTGACAGCAGTTGGAGTTTCTGGTAAGTGCTGGGGTTTTTTGTTTTTTGGGTTTTTTTAAGTGAGCA
>NW_017728906.1:32710803-32718438 GCF_001723895.1 Crocodylus porosus
AGGGCCAGCAGGATCCCCCCCCATGGTCCTCTCCCCCCTCCTCCAGCCCCACCGACCCCTTACTCACTGGCTCTGGACTCATGGTGCTGAAGCACACTTCTTCAGCACCAGGGCATGGGGCCAACCACAGAGATGCTCTGGCAGCCACAGCATCTCCATGGAGGACCCAACCTCTGGTTTCCTCAGGGCACAGTCCCAGACCACTTTTTTAAATTTCATTTTTTTTAGATCCCTGGTCTATCAGGGAAACCACAGGGGAGTCAATGAGAATGAATGTGTTCAGGTGAGAGCTGGTAGGTACCTACTGAAACTATGAAATATCCCCTTGGGTGAATGAACATATGGGAAAGAACAAACCAATGAGAAAACCAAAAACCTATTTAAATGACAAATGATAGGGAGATGGTGTCTGTGCAGATATGTACAAGTCCTGAAAGCCCAAGAAGGAGTCAGAGTAAAGGTAGAGGACAATGTTTAGAGATTAAGGATAAGAAGAGACCGTTCAATTGTTAATCTCAGTAAAAGAAAGTGAAATACAGAGACAGCCATAAGTTAAAAGAGTAAAGGAATTAGAAGCAGGGGAAAGGAACATCCTATCAATTAACTTGATGGCATGAAGTAAGGTGATGCATACGTGAGAAATACATGAGAACCTGAAGAACAGCAAAATTTAAATGGGGTAAGTGAGTAAAACTTTCCACACCTTGAGATGTCTCCAGAGACACTCAGCAGTTTAAAATGAAGCATATCCTTTTACTACTCTGGGTCCTACCAAGCTGTGCAGCACTAGTTCTACAGCTGTTAGATTCATTTTTCTAAACGTCATATTATAATGTCAAGTCAAAGAGCTAACTTATATTGTCTAAAGTTTTATTATATAAAGGTAAGAAATAGAGCCATCTCCCATTTATTGTCATTGATTTATTCTATATTTATTTTACTTAATAAAGTCAATGTAATTTGTTAATCTATAAATTAAATGCATATCCTTTATTTAATTCATTGCTTTCCAGCTTAGTGATACTGGCACTGATTTAAGAAGCCACATATGTGATCATGTTTTGTAAAATCATATCTCATCTCTGATAGACACCTAATGTGATAGAATAAGGCACCACATACACATGCCTCTCTTGCAGTTCAACATGTGATATGTAAACCAATAATAAAATAATACATCACAAACATTTCATATGATTTTAATCACAGAGTAATAAAATCTGAACTTCCATTTCCACGGAAATTCTAACATTCAGAATTTAACACACCATAACCTTGAAACATCCGAATTTTTCATGAGACAAAAACTTCTAAACAAAATTATATGCACAAATAGTAAAACTTTTCATTTTGACTCATTGAACTGACCCAAACATTTAATTTCAAGCAAATTAACATCAAACTTCATCTTGCTATATAGTATTAGATTATCTCATGGGAGTTGTTCTAATGTTATTTCATTAATAATAGTGATAGACTAGTGTTACTGCTGTTATATTAGGATCACATAACTCTTCACATTCATATGAACCTAAGCTACCCAGACATCTGCTGGGAGAAGCAGTCAGCCAGGTCTGACTCACGTAGGTTCCTAGCCAGGATACAGGACCTCAACCTAACCCAGAAGATGCATAGTTCCACCAGGGAAAATGCCCTGCTGGACTTGGTTCTTGCCACAGGTGAGAAGGTGAGGGGTCTGCAGGTACTTGACCACCTGGGTGACAGTGATCATCACCTTCTGGAATTTACTATCTAGTGCAGGGTGGTGAAAACAAGCAGCAAGGCAGAGGTCCTCGACTTCAGAAGGGCTGACTTTTGTACAAAGGTTAGTAGGAGAGGCATTGGGGTCTCAGAGCTTCAATGAGATGGGAGTCCAAGATGGGTGGTTGTTCCTCAAGGAGACGATCCTCAAAAAGAGTCAGTCCCTATGTGCATCAGGGGGGCAGGAGTGCTAAGAAACCCCCATGGCTCAGCAAAGGCATCCAGGGGTGCCTGAGGGCAAAAAAAGAAGGCATATAAACAGTGGAACCAAGGGGCCATAAACAAGGAGGATTATACCGGATTACACCTCTGTTGCTCAGGACTGCAGGGAGGCTGTTAGAAAAGCCAGGGCAGAGATGGATCTAGGGGCAGCAACCAAAATTAAGGATAATAAAAAGTCCTTTTTCATATATATAAGAACTAAGAAGGCGGCACCAGGTAATGTGGGTCCCCTGCAGGATAGGCTTGGCAATCTGGTCATTGTAGCAAACAAAAAAGCTGACCTCCTTAATGAATACTTTGCCTCCATATTCCTGAACAGGGACCAGGACATTTCCCACACTAAAACTGCGGACGGACCGAGGGAAGGTACCACCATGCCTAGGGTCAGGGACAACCTAGTTAGGGAACTTTTGGAGGGGATAAATGTGTTAAAATCAGTAGGTCGAGATGCTCTTCACCCAAGGTTGCTGAGGGAATTGGCAGGGGTCATAGTGTGGCCCCTGACACAGCTCTATGAGTGCTCATGGGGCACTGGCCAGGTAACAGAAGATTGCAAAAAGGCCAACATGGTCCCCATTTACAAGAAGGGGAAAAAGGAGGACCCTGGCAATTATAGGCCAGTCAGTCTTACTTCGGTCCTTGAGAAGACCTTTGAGAAAATTATCGAGAAGCACATCTGCAAAGGCCCAGACGGGGAGGTAATGCTCAGAGGCAACAACATGGGTTCACTGAGGGCAGGTCCTGCCTGACTAAACTAGCTTCTTTTTATGATCAGGTCACAAAGTCCCTGGATGAAGGTATTGGGGTGGATGTCATCTTCCTGGACTTTAAGAAGGCCATTGACACAGTTTCCTGCCACATTCTCTTAACAGACTTGGTGACTGCAGCACTGATACCTACACAGTCAGATGAGTGGCAAATTGGCTAGATGGTGGTAGATTCGACCTGGAGAGATGTGGGTAGTGGAGTCCCCCAGGGGTCGGTCCTGGGGCCTGTACTGTTCATCATCTTTATCAGCGATCTGGATGTGAGTGTGAAATGCACGCTGTCCAAATTCACTGATGACACCAAGTTGTGGGGCAAGGTGGGCACATTGGAGGGGAGGGACAGAATCCAGCTAGATCTAGACAAATTATAGAGGTGGGCGGATGAGAATAGGATGGAATTCAATGCAGACAAGTGCAAGGTACTGCATCTAGGGACAAGGAACCAGCAACACACCTATAGGCTGGGGAACACCTTTCTTGTCAACATGGTGGTAGAAAGGGATCTTGGAGTCATTGTTGACTCCAGGATGAACATGAGCCGCCAATGCGAGGAAGCAGTTAGTAAGGCTAACCGCACCTTGTCTACATCTGCAGATGTATCACAAGCAGGTCCAGGGAGGTGATCCTTCCCCTCTGTGCAGCACTGGTCAGGCCACAGTTGGAGTACTGCATCCAGTTCTGGGCACCACACTTCAAGAGGAATGTGGCTAGCATTGAGAGGGTCCAGAGGAGGGCCACTCACATGGTCAAGGGGCAGCAGGGCTGGCCCTACAAAGAGAGGCTAAAGGGCCTGAACCTATTCAGTCTCCACAAGAGAAGGCTGAGAGGGGATCTGGTGGCCATTTACAAACTCACCAGTGAGAATTGGGAGAGGCCCTGTTCCCCCCAGGCACCACCCAGGGTTACTAAGAATAATGGCCACAAACTGTTAGAGAGAAGGTTCAGGCTGGACATCAGGGGACATTGCTTTACAGTTAGGGCTGCCAGGCTCTGCAATGGGCTCCCAAGTGAGGTGGTGCTCTCTCCTACCTTGGGGGTCTTCAAGAGGAGGCTGGACAGACTCTGATATGACTCTGGCACCCATTCCTGCCCAGAGCAGGGCATCAGACCTGATGAGCTGTTTAGCTCCCTTCCAACCCTAAGCACTATGATACTGTAATGCTATGATATTTAACAAGGAACCATATAAAGTTGACAAAATTCATTGATAACAAGATCTTCAGCTAGCATAAATCAGTGTAGCAACGCTAACCCTAATTTTTAATGAAACAATACTAAAATACACCACCTGAATATATTGTATGTTTATTAAATGTTACAACCGTTATATGTAACATTTTATTTTATTAAAATTGTATTACTATTTATTTTATTGATTAGATTTATCTGGTGTCTAGAGTAGAGGAAAACTAATAAGATTTTCCTGACTTAACAAATACAAGAAAACCAAACATTTTTAATGAAAACCCTTTAAATGGCAAGGAAATGAAGCTGAAACTATTCATTTTTATTTCTCCTGAAAATACTGAAAAATAATCATAAAGCAGTGAAGTTATTATTGAGGCTTATTATGGTTACATTTTAAGGAGGCTTGCAGTGATGAATTGTGCTTGATAATGCAATTCGTATTCAAACACATGAGTGACTGGTGCCTCCTGAATCTGGCAAGTCACCTGCAGAAGCCACTGACAGCAGTGGCAGCCATCAGGGGGGCACTGGGTCCATCAGGGGAGGCATGTGCACCTCCTACCAGTTGCCTATGTTCAAACAGTTCACAAGAGTTGTGTTTAACTAAGGTGCCTTTCAGCGCATACTGTGCACTAGACTAAAGGTATGTTGATAACATTTTTGCAGTGATGTTAAGTTGATGTAACATAGATGTGTACCCCCAAAACAGTTTGATGCAGCTATTGACCGTATTCATGGACCTTTTACCCTTCAACTTGCCCACCTAAAGGAGGCAACTCTTTCTCTAGCTGTTGCCTCTTTTTGAAAGCCAGTCTTGGGAAGAACTTCAGTCTGACTGTAAGTACTGACCAGAGTAGGGCAGCTCTGTATGTGCAGATGCGCTCTTTAAAGCAGCAGGATGCCATATTTTATTTTTCTCTTTATACAACTGCATGGCAATTCCTGTTCTAGGCCACCCTTGTACAAGGTGTGGCAAAGTTGTTTTGTAAGACTGAAACAAGTAGGCATGGCAATTAAAAATAACTTATTACTCATATGGATGTAAAGCATTTTATGAGCCATTACCTCAGGAGGATTTGCATGTGGTTCTGGGAAATGATGAACTAGAGACTCATTTGTAAACCTTTGGGTCTGCAGGTGAAACTTTCATTAAATAGTTGAGAGGATGGCTCACTCAGACATAACTTACTACACTAATAGATTAGCTTTTACACTTGTAAATCAGTGCCCAAGGATAACCTGGGGAATACCTTGCTTGCTTTTAATACATTACACAGTTCACTTCAAAAGTTGCTCCTTAGTTACATATTGTTCTTAATGTAGTTGCCTCATGCTTTATTTATGAGCAGAAATAATTTTGTGTAGAAAGGAAATAGTGCAGACTCTACATTTTTTTTAAGTAGGGAAAAAATCTTAAATATCAGACACTTCCTGACTAAATATTCTCTATAAATATTTCAGAAGAGTTGAACATTCAAACCAGAAACCAATCTGTTCTATTGAAATATTCAGTACATAGTATAATCTCATATGATTGGCATCAACAGTATAATCATAGGTGACTAATGCAGTGGTTTAAATCACTCACATTATTTATTAGATTCTACTTGGAACCAACTTTAGTGCTGCAGCAGGGAATGGGAAAGGTCAGGAGGTAGTTTCTCCTGGTAAGCCTACACTCTCACAGCTTAAAGCCAGTATCAGACATAAACTCATAGGCTTAAATTTATATTGGATGTGTCTACATAGGGCAGTTTACTGAACAGTAGACTGATCTACCATGTAGTATAGTATCATCCTCTACATGTGTGCATATTTACTGCACAGTAGTCTATGGCAGAATTAGCTACTACTTGTAAATACAGGTAGCAAATTAACTGTGCAGTAGATAGTGGGCACATCTACATAAGACACTTAACTCTGAAGCAGTGTAGTTTACTGTTCAGCTTACTACAGAGCAAAAATAGCTAATGCTATCAATTAGTTACTGGGCACTAACACATGTGTAGATGCCAGCTAGGATCCTGGTCAGCCCTGCCACTAGGGGGTTAGCCTGAGGTTAGCCCCAGGACTCTGGGCTGGGAGCCTCTCCTGCCCCAGGGCTGGGCTGCCCAGTCTCTAGGCCATAAAAGCCTGCAGACATTTTGAGCCCTGGGTCACACATGCAGAGAGCCTGAGGCCACCCCAGGTGACTGTGTCCATCTGGGCAGGTCACAGGCCAGCTGCCCAAGCCTGCCTGCACCCCGGTCGGTGCCCCTGCCTGGCACCAAGTGCCACATGCCAGCCAAGCCCACACCATCCAGGCCTGCAATATGCTACAGGCTCCTGTCACACCTACCAGCACCCAGGCCCAGCTGCAGGCAGCTTCTGGCTGTGGACCCAGCTCCAGTTGCCTGCAACCCAGCGGCCTGCCCAGAGCCTGCAGGTACTGTGTGGCATTGCCTCACCATGTGGCCATCAGTCCCATGCTGTGCCCCTAAGGCAGGTGCTGTAGGCAGCTGTCTAGGCCCAGCAGCACAGGGACAGCTGCACAGAGGTCTGGAGGGCCACTGTGTGAGCTCCAATGGCCTTGTTGCCCATGTCTATGCCAAACTGGTCCATGGAGGAGACTACTTACCTCATGGGATTGTGGGGCAAGGCAGAAGTGCAGCACCAATTCAAGTGGAGAAGACACTCCATTGTCTATATCTATGAGGGTCTGTCAGGTTGGATGCAGGAGCGGAGGCACAACTGGTTAGCATGCTAATGCTACATAAGGGTTAAGGTCTTGCATGCATGGTGGAGTATGATCACCAACCACAATCATCAGTTGGGGAGTGCCCACAACTCTATGCTCTTTATGCAGCAACAGATGAACATCCTTGCGCCCCAGGACTCAGGCCACAGCTGTGCTTTGTAGAGCAGCCCCCTGCCCCAGCCTGTCACATCTTTGATGATGTGTCACCAGGGGTGGGCCCCTCGGGGTGCCAGCAGTCCATCCAACTGAGCTCTGTGGCCACAGCCTCCACCAGCAGCTCTGGGAGCCCAGGCCAGCATCTTCTGTGACATCTCTGCAGCACCAGCCCCAGCCACAAGGCATGGCTGGCTATGCCACCACCAGCAGCACCAGCTCCTCTCTAGGGGCAGGGCCTCCAACCAGGTGTCCATGCACTGTGCCCAACCATCTGAGGACACCACCTGGAGCTACATGCCATCATTGCCAGACATGATCTAGTGGAGCCATGAGCCATGTCAGCCCCAGCCATGTGGTAAGCCCTGTGTTGGGAGGAAGTCTCTCCCCTCACTGGCCCTACCCCCCATCCCTACAGGCTCCACATGGACACAGAGCCAGAGTTGCCTGCAGCAGGGCCAGGACCACTTGCTGACTGTGGACAGCAGCTGCCAGAAGGGGACCTACCCATGCTGGGGGACCAGTGGCCTCAGTTGCCCCTGGCCATGCCCCCAACCTGCTTGGCTCACCACAGCATACACCCCCTCAAGGAAACAGCCAGAGGTTGGAGTGCTGGCTGCTTGTACCTGGGCTTTGCCCCCTAGGCACCCCCACCCTATGACCCCCCACCCCCACCCCGGGACAGCACACAAAGCACTTTGTAAATAGTCTGCACAGGTAAGAAGGTGTTTTATTGTTGCTGGGGTGGGGCTGGTGGGGGGGGCTCTCTTTGTGTTAATATGAGGGGAATAGAAACTTGTTCTTCTC
>NW_017728906.1:32718538-32729205 GCF_001723895.1 Crocodylus porosus
CACCCTATGACCCCCCACCCCCACCCCGGGACAGCACACAAAGCACTTTGTAAATAGTCTGCACAGGTAAGAGGGTGTTTTATTGTTGCTGGTGGGGTGGATCAGGGAGGGGCTCTATTCTTATGGTGGGGGGAGGGAGGGAAACTGTTTGTTGGGGAAGAAGGGGGCAGGGAGATCTGTTTGATGTGAGGGGAATAAAAGCTTGTTCTTCTGAGACATGGTTACAGCAAGTGTGGTGCTAAGGGTGGGCAGGAGGGTTGGGGGGTCCATGGGAAGAAGTCTAGTCAGGCAACAGTGAGGAGTGCAGGAGGAGACAGTAACCCAGTAACTCTTGCACCCAGTTCCCTGGCCCCTGGTGGTGGGTGTGTGCTTGTCCTAGGGTCTCGGCAGGGAGTATCCACCGCTGTCACAGCTGCCACAGGTGGTGCTCCCACTACCAAGTGTCCTCCTCCCACTGCACCTCCTCCACTCAGGTCTTGCAGAAGAGCTCTCTGGGCCTTGCAGATGTTATGCAGCATGCATGCAGGCTGTGACAATAACCCAGGGGAGGTTGTCCTTGGCAAGCTTGAGCTGGGTTGTAAGGGTATACCAGCATCCCTTAAGGCAGCCAAAAGTGCACTTCACCAGAATGTGTCCAGCCCAGGCACTGGTTAAAGTGGGTCTGGCAGGGTCCAAGTGGCCAGTGTAGGGCCACATGAGCCAGGACAAGAGCAGGCACAGATCTGGCTGCTCCAGGGACCAGGCAGGGAATGGTAATTCAGCCCTTGCCTATCCCCCCAGAGCAGCTTCATGCTGTGCAGAGCTGGGGACCATATGGGGTATGAAATTCTGAGACCCCGACTTGCTGCCCAGAGAAGCCAGCTCCATGCCGCAAAGAGCTGCTCTGGGGGACAAGCAAGGCCTGGATTGCCAACCCTTGCCCAGTCCCTGAAGCAGCCAGCTCTGTGCCAGACAGGGCATCTGCCAACAAGCCCAATGCCCCCTGCCTGGCAGGAGGCTTGCTAGCAGCTGTCCCATATCTGGGACAATTCCCAGAACTCCCATGCTGGGAAGGGAAGCACTGCCCAGCAGAGGACTTGCTTACAGCTGTGTCCCAGGTGAGCTCTGCCCATTGCAGAAACAGCTTTCTTTTTGTCCCATGCACATCAGGTCCCCTCCCAATGTGCACAGGGCCAGGAAATAGCTGTTGCTACAACCAACAGAGCTCTCCTGACCCTGTGACCACTGGGACCGGCCCCATACCCTTTGCTAGCCCCTGGACTAGCACCAGCTCCTGCAGTGGGGCAAAAAAAGGTGGGAGCATCCTTGTACTGGGATGCTCTCAAGAGGGAGCACATGTAAATGTGCTCCTGGGAAGACTTACTGCACAGTAAGCCTACTGTGAATTAATAGCACATGTAGACACATTCAGCCTAGGAAAATTCTGTTGCCCTTGACACTTCCACCTTAGTATTCTATTAACATACCATAGCTTTTTAATGAAGTTTCCTATTTTTATTTTTAACAACAAACACTTTAAATTTAATCATGTGGAGCATGTTTGCCATTTCCACACACTGTCAGGATCATTGGAAACAGGATATTTAGATCAAAGTGGCTGCATCTACACATGTGCTTAACTGCAGAGAAGACAAATTAGCTGCAAATTAAAGTGTTACCATCTGCAGATGAGACACTATTATGCCACAATAAAATAAGTAACACCACTGTAAGATATTACTGTCAAAGCATATGCACATAGTGATGCTCATGGTGGATTTGAATTGCACCTGGGCAGCCTAGCTAGCAGGGGGCCAGACCCATGCCTTTCACCTAGCCACCCAGCTCTGCATTTGCAGCACCCTCATGCCCCAGCCAATCCCTCTGCCACCCAACATCACCACTCAGAGCTGACCCCCCCATACCTCTTGCCAGCCCAGACTGAGCAGAGCAGGAGTGGCCCTGGCTTAAACTGTCCTACTCCAGGTCAAACTAATGCTGTCCTGGGCACATGTGTAAACCCTATGCCTGCAAGTAGTTAACTGCAGCTTAAACCGCACCAGATTTTTTGGCTTCAAGTTCATTTCACATGTAGATATACTCAATATAGATTTATACTAGTCACCTAGTAAGTAGCTGATAACTGGAGGCTGCTATCTTTTGTAAAACAATTACTAGTGGAAGATGTCCATACTTTTTTGCAGATAACATTGGCTGCATCATTCCCCTTCTCTTGCTAAGAGCAGCAGATGTTCATTGCTGCTGGCACATCAGGAAGGTCTATGAATAGGGTTCCACCTAACTTGAGGAGGCAGCCAGCCTATTTTTTTGGTTAGATCATAGGGCCAGCTGTCATTTTTCTGTGCTTATTGTGCCCCCTCACACACACACAGCCCTCATTGGCTGAGGGACCCCAATGGCCTGTCCCCCACTGCTGATTGATGGAGAAGGTTGTCCATTGCATGGCTCCATCCCTCACCAATGACTGGCCATCATGTGGCTGCCACCCACCAGTGGTGGAGAGGGCAAGGCTGCATGACAGGCAGCCCTTTCAGCCTGTCAGTGGCAAGAGACAGGGGCAGGGGGGTGGCAGCCATCTTGCCTGCACACTTGCCTTTTTGTGCCAGACTGCATAGCTGAGAGGACTGTTGACTTCCACTGGGAAGCCAGCAATTTAGTTTTAGTAAGTTTTCTTTTTCCCCTATGGATTTTATGGAGATTGTCCAATTTTATGATTTCTGTGAAATTGGCACAATTGCAGTTTGGGAAGGTCCCTGTCTATGAAGCTAGTGAATGATCTATGAAGCTGGAATGTCCAGAGATTTTGTCAGCAAAACCCTAAGAAGTTCTACTGAATATGGGTAAACAGCAATCTTCACAGGCTTATAAAAACTCAGCTATCTTGTATGAATTATTAGAGGAATAGTAAAAGGCAATTCTCTGAATCTAGGACTTCATGCTGACGAATTTTCAAATGGATAAGCTCTTCAAATTAGTGTTAACACTGTTCAAAAATAGAAATCTTGTTCCCAAACTTCATATTCAGATATGGTTAAGCCATTCTGATGAAACTTTACATAACATTTAGCCTGAGGCTGAGAACATGGGAACTGTCAACCCAAATGTTTAAAGTTTGGCAAAGCTGTAACCACCTTACAAGAGAAACTTATTATTAGAGTTGGTTGGAACATTTTTGTCTAAATGAAATTTCATCAAAATACATTGTTTCATCAAGGCCAAAATATTTTGCAGAGATGTGTCTGTTTCAGCAAAGATTTTGTTGGGAAAGTTTTGAGAGAGAGAGAGAGAGAGAGAGCACACTAGATATTACCTAAGTAACCTGGGATGTGGTTGCATAAGGTTCAAGATCTTACTTTACCTGATTTAGGGTTATCTGAAGTGCAAAACCCTGCTCTGAATCAAACACAGCATATGCTTAAATTTAGGTTTTCTACACCCTAAACTAGTGCCATGACCAATCCAGAAGTATTGATCTAAAAAGGAACCGTTGTCATAATTCTGTGTTTTGTAAATGTTTTAAATATTTGTTTTCATTCCCAAGCAAGACAACCAGGCTAATTTGAAAGATCAAAAGTTGCTGCAAGAGGAAACTGTTATGCCTTAACCATCTCTGCTTATAATGGAAAGCATTCGGGAACCTTAACTATAGGCTTCACAGTCCACTCTGCCTAGAATCAGTATATATCAATCCTTTCATACGTTCCATCTGCAAGCTGAAAATTTTAACAAGCTATTTTCTGACAGCCACGGGAAATGGCAGAAATAATTCAACAGCAGAAGCATACAAGTACTTCAACCTGGTTGTCATTCAAAGTATCAAAACTGAGATAAGATCACATCTAAAAGAAAATATGTAAGTGTGATAAGAACAGGATGTAGCCAAGATGGAAGTTGGTTATTTCAGGCCAATAAAACATCAGCCTTTGGAAAAATGCACAAACAAACTGATCCTCTTCATCACTTCTACCCAAACTAGAATATTATATTTCTGGTAATACTGATGTGTGAGAAATAAAAGAAAGCCCATGAGCAAGACAGCTTACAGCTTATGGGCCTGTTGCTCTAAACAATTATCCATTAAAGTCAAATTAAAGAGGCATTTGAACTGATCAGTAAAATGTAAGCCTAAGGTGATTCAGACACAAGAATTGTGAGGGAGAGGATTAATATTAACATATTACGTCTTTAAACTAGTCTAATAGCTTTAAAAAATCTTTTCCTTGCAGAAAGCTGCACATAAAAAAACTAATTATGGAGTGATGAGAGAAAACATTGGTCCTGTGAGTTATAGTTTAATTAACATTGGGCTAGATGCTCCCATTCCTGCTGGCGTCTTCCTGTTGATTCCAATGTAGTTTGGATTAAGTCCTACAAATGTTCACCAAATAAAGACTGCAGGTTCAAAATCTATTGTTTCCAAAAACTAACCATGCAGTGACTGTACACTGAAATGCAGTGATAAGCACTGTTTGGTTCCATAGTAGCTTTTTCTGATTGCTTAATTTAAGAATTAGCAAGATTATCTTGAAATAAATGTTGGGCCTCATTTCATACTTTCTGGACACCCAAAATTATCACTGAACTTAGTGGTATGGGGTCACTTGGAGCAGGAGTCTAATGCTTCTAGTCCAAAAACTATTTTCCTACTGAGTAGCACCGGACCCTCAAAATCTGTTTCTTATTCCTAATTCATCAGTCTGAAACATATTTCATTTCAATTATCTCTTAAATTTGTTATTTTTAATGGGACCACTGACCTCCAAAGAACAATTTGCTGTAGCATTCACAATTTATAAATCTGTTCTTGAAAATATTCAAATTTGTGGCACTGTCTTGTCTGTTCAACTGAGCACTTGAAAGACTTCAAAGTAGCCAAGTTCTGAAAATTCTTGTTAAAGTTTTGTGAGGTGAAGTTGGCCTACAGCAAATATTTTTCCAGAGATTGAGAGTCATTGGCAGGCACAATGAGTACTGACACAATGTTAATGAAAAATAAATTTACTTAGTGATTGCAAGAAAAAAGTTATATTTATTTATTAACTCTTATGTTGCCACAGCTATAGCAAGGACAAGTGCATACCCATTTTCCCTTAAAGATAACCCAAATACACAAGGCTTTGTTTCGTTTTTTTGATGGAAGATTTTATTCTGTTTTCTAAAAAAAATCTCCTCTTAATATAATCTACAGCTTGATCTATCAAAATTTTCCTAGAGTCTAAGTGCAATTGCTGGGGATCCATGAAGGAATATGAAAAAGATAAAGCATCAGACTTACAAATGCTGGCCGGGGGGGGTGGGGGCGGGCAGAAAGCAAGGAAAAGGTAAGTAAGAAAGAAAGAAGGAAATCAAAATTAAGCATATGTTAAAAAGGTCTAAGTCCTTTTAAATTTATGGCCCCATAAATATCAGATTACTATACTTCCAGACTTTGAATTGTATCACATTTCTAAACATTGCCATAATTACACAAAGCAACAGAGAACTTAAATGCAGTTTGTCACATAGATAAAATGAAGCCAAATGTAATCTGTCAAAACAATGCGAAAAAGGGGTGTGCAAGAATGTAGGGAAACCTGTCAGTTACAATCAGGGGCTGTTAAATACTGTATTATTTGATGATTACTTTTGGAAAACTACAATATCCTTAAAATTATTATACAAAATTATGATTATGGACATATTTAAAATCAATTTGTCACACCTGCATGTTTAAAATGGCTTCCTTCTGACTCAGCAAGCTATACAAAATGGGGTAGGTCAAAGAACAGGGCTTCATTGGATCAGCCAGGGATTTTTCTTCCACCACAAATCTAAAAATATGAATTTACTGAAAATTTAAATTGAACCATGCACATATGAGGAAAGCAATCTGGATCTGCCCAAACAACAGTTCAGACCTCTAGTCGGAGTTACTCTGATTTATGCAAATGAGAAATTCACGCAATGAATGATTATTTTTTTAAAAGGAAATAAACCTACAGATTTTATTTTCTACATTTTGCAAGACTTTAAAAAAAGGAGGGAGGGAGGCAACCAAAACTGTAACAATTCTATTACTACCACGCACATTTAGATTATTCCATTTACATTTTTCCAGTCAATTGCTAATTACCAAATTAAAAGATGTGGAGTAAAGAGAGATTAGATACTAAAAGTAAGCCCCACCAGAACAGGTGATAGAAGGCCCACTATACAGTACATTCAAATGGATTGAGAGAACAAATCTGTTTTTGGCAAGAGAACTGTTTCACTCTCGCTCTCAGACACTCTCTCTCGCGCACACACACACACTCACTATGGATATAGCTGTATTTGTGTTCTGTTCAGTGGTGAAGAGCATCTGGATATTTTTCATGGCACAGAAAAACAGTTCTTTGACACAATAGCTGTGGGAACACTCTTTTAAAGCTAGTGGTTTCTAAACAAGTCTATAAAAGCCAAGGAGGCCGAAGCTAATTGGAGGGATTATGTGCAGGTTAAGGCCCGTCTGTAATGAGGATGAAAATAACTATTCATCATCATGGCAAGACGAAATAAAATTCAAGACATAATCAGCAGACTGACAGCTCTGGTGCCAATTCACCATACCACATCAGCATGGGGGTAAACTGATTACAAATATATCCTTTTTATACTAAATACTCCTTCAATTCTACCTTTATCTCACTGAAGTTCATTAGACAACCCATGATACAACGCACTAAACTAAACCCATGATACAAGGCACTGAACTAAACTAAAGAATCTGGCCCAATGGTAAATGGTAGTTGATTTAAAAACAAGTCACATTTCTATTGCTATAACCTTTAATCGGTTAAGAGAAAATGCTGGATTTTGCCTTGTATTTTAAAATTGAAGCACTTGGTTTAGAAATTATGGGTGGAAATAAAAGCTTCTTTGATAACCAACCTTGGCCTATGCTTCTGACATTGCTGCAGCTAACTGACATACAAAGATGTATCCAAATTAGAAAGTGATAATATAATCATGGGTACAGTAGGATAATTAGATTAAAATGAGACTGCCAGTCATGTGAAGTATGCAACAGGTACATATGAAGAAGTACAAATAACCCCCAAGTAATTAGTTCAATTAATAATGAGGGGGAAAAGGAGAATGATAAGATTACACTATATGACCACAGAAATGACAAGAATTGTGTTGAGGGCCGTGAGTATAAACAAAAGACTTCAGTGAGTAATGGACAGAATAAATGAAATGCAGGTAATTCTTTTCCTCTTCTACTTTCTCTTTCTCCTTTTTTTTTATTTTACTACTGAAAAAGGGCAGAGGGAACATGCCAGCAAGTGGGGAAAAAACCCGTCCCTCAAAGGATAAAGGGGAAACACGAAAGATGCAATCAAGCCCAAAGTATTTCTCCCTATATATTTATATGGAAAGAGGTACAGCAAAAGACTGACATAATGCAGTAACAGATGGGATGCTGCACTAAACTCATTCTGAAAACATAGCTGAAGAAGGGAAGTCTTAACAGCTACTATTAAGCTTCTAGGAAACTTGGGAAATTAAACTGTTGAAAAATAATAACATTACATATAAAAAGGAATGAGCCCAGAAGTTAACACAGGCCTTTCAGTTTGGATTCAGTGCAAAGGATACTACCAGTGTTAGGCACTTCCCGAACAAGGAACAACTAATAAAACACATTTAAATAATTGAAAAGTACTGAAAATCCAAAAAAGCAGATCATTCCAAGAAGTCTGCTAAACAGCATTTAAAGTTGCACAAAGTGCTAGTGAGGTAATTGTCTAGGACATCATTTAGTAGACAGGGAATAGGTTTTTACAAGATCCCTGTACTCCATAACACATTGGTCCTGATTTTTTTGATTTCTTGGCAGCTGCACATTCTGAAATGTTCAGGCTGTCTGAAGACTCAAGTAAACAGCACTGCATCAGTTTCCACTAGATTTTTAGAGGCCTTTTTCACAATCCAAACAGGAGAAATGCAATTTATTCTTAATGAGTTTAAATACAGGATATAACTATTCAGAAAGTGGTAGATTCCACAGTAAGTTCAGCAGCAATAGTCTTATCTAATATATGGATCCCTAACCTTGTGATAAAGCAAAGGTATAAAAGGGCAACTGCTCCAGTTTAACAGTGGAAGAAAGATAATTACAATATATCAATTCAATGCAAGGTAAAAGAAAGAGAAATCTGAACACATGGCTCATAATTTTCCATGCTGATTTTTAATTAAATATAATCTTCCAGCAAGACTTGCCCCACCAAAAAGTAGTAGACCCTCCCACCCCGCCTAGCTCAAAGTTAATTTAATTAAAATAACAAGATCTTGAGGTGCCTCATGCCTTCACATTTTACTATGACAGTGTCAGGGCTAACATCAAACTGAAACTTATACTCCCCTTGCTCACTGAACCTATTCCTTTCTCTGAAAACATGTAGGAGAAAACTATCTGAAGCCAAATTAATTTGGCAGGTTTATATCTGAAAAGCACCAGTACAAAGAGTTTGAGGACAAGATGTGACCTTTAAAATGTGCAGAGAAGTACTTGTTCTCAGGCTACGGACATTCAGAGTTGACAACACTCGTATACATATTTAGTAGGGATGAGGGTATGGTTTTTATGTATTCTACTTGGAAACCAAAGAATACCAAAATGGCCTGAAACATTTGAAATAAGGAAGGACAGTGCTTTAACAGTGATAGTACTTTAAAATAACTTCAGAGCATGGGAATTATTAACATCACTTTGTACAAATCAAGGCTAAAACCACAGCAAAGTTTTGCTTAGCCAATTACTTATTTTTAAGAAAAATAAGAAAAAACAAACAAACAAAGGAAGTGGACTTGTTTTCCTCTATTCACAAATGGAACTCAGATTGAGTGTGTTACCCAGGTAATACAAATGCAACAAAACACTTTCACTTAACAGAAATATTTTGGTTGATTCTTGGCTTCGGTTTAAATTTACTCCATTTAAATATATACTAGGGGCATGACAACAGAGATTTTGGGGGCCAATACTGATAGCCAATATTTAAGAAGGCACATCTGCAGATACTAATCCAATTTCTAACACAGATGCCTCCAGCTGGTAAATCTAGTGTGGTGGAAGGGGAGGGAGGGGGGAAGGGGCATGGGGGCAGGGCAGCTCAATGCTCCTTGTGGTGAGGGAGGAGACAGGAGCAGGAACAGGAACTGCACAAGCAGGGCAAGGGCAGAGCCATGGCTCATGGTGGGGGAAGGTGGCTCCTGCCACTGCTTGCACCCCAGGAGGTGTCTTGGTGTCTCCACATGTGACTGTGTGTGTGTGACTCTGTGTGTGTGTGTGTGTGTGTGTGTGTGCGTGTGTGTGTGTTAAGGCGCACCCTCACTGGTGCTGAGGCCTCTACTTGACTTGGTAGTATGCACCAATGAGGTCTCCTCCTCCCCTACAGCCTCAGCCTGGTCCACCACTTTAAATAATAACTTAGTAAGTAGCACAGTAGTACCAGCAGCATCTCAGGCAGCCAAACAGTCACAGTCAATATCAGAGCAGTTCTTTTCCCCTCTGCCCCCTCCCTTTCCTTACTTTCTGTTTCCCTGCAGACAAGTCCAGCTTCAGCTTTGAAACTCAAAACGTTTTGAAACATTTTGACTGCCCTCATATTGTTTTTAAGGCTGCTTTGAAGCCCTTTGTTTCATTTAGATTTCACTGTTTCGAGCTTGAAACAAGTCGAAACAGCATTAAACAAAACATCTGGTGAACTTTTGCACAGCCCTAATGCACACACACACACACACATATATATAAATATACACTAGCAAATTGCCCATCAAGAATGACAGGGGCAGGGGCGGGAGGGACAGAGACCTGCATCCAGCCCCATGCCCCCCTTTCCACCCTGCCACTTCTCATCCGGCCCTGCTCCACCCCCCACCCCTCCTGTTTCAAGTCTGACCCACTCCACTGCATCAGGTCCAACCCTACTCCCCCCTTTTCCCAGGCCACTTCAGGTCCAACCCTGCTTACTCCCTCCCTTCCCCACTGCTTTGGGTCCAACCCTGCTCCCCTCATTCTCCCTCCCTGCTTCAGGTCCAACCCCGTTCCCCCCAGCCCTCACCCCACCACTTCAGGTCTGACCCTACTCCCCCACACACACCCCCCACTACTTCAGGTCCAATGCCACCCCTCTGCTGCTCCTCATCTAGCTCTGTTCCAGCCCCACCCTGCCGTTGCATCAGGTCCAACCCTGCTCCCCCCCTCCACTTCTGCCATTTCAGATCTGATCCCACTCCCCTCCTACCCCCCACTCCTCCTTGTCACTTCAGGTCCAACCCTGCTCCCCCCCCCACTTCTCCCCCACCACCTTGGTCATCGCACCAGACAGCAAAGCTAACATGTTTAATTATTTCTTTGCCTCTGTCTTCCTAAATAGGGACCAGAACAGCCACCTCCCTGCTGGGCCCCCCTCGGGCCCCAGGGGAGGCACACCTGGGCCACGAGTTAGCAAGGATTTAGTTAGGGAGCTTCTGGAGGGGTTGGAGATATTCAAGTTAGCCGGCCCGGATGATCTCCACCCTAGAGTTCTAAAGGAACTGGCCGAAGTCATTGCAAGTCCCCTGGCACAACTTTATGAGCACTCGTGGTGCTCTGGTGAGGTACCGGAGGACTGGAAGAGGGCCAACGTGGTCCCCAT
>NW_017728906.1:32730125-32755519 GCF_001723895.1 Crocodylus porosus
CGGACTAGATGATCTGCTCAGGTCCCTTCCGACCCTAGAAACTATGAAACTATGAAACCTTAGGTCCAACCCTGCTCCCCACCTGCCATGCTGGGTCCAGCCCCACTCCCCCCCTCACCACTTTGGGTCTGACCCTGCTCTCCCCACCATCGCTTCAGTCTGGCCCCACTCCCCATCTCCCCACCACTGCTTTGGGTTCCCACTGATCCGGCATGTTCTTCTCCACCAAACTTCCCTGGCAGCAGTGAAAACTTGAATTTGCACAGGCCAGGCCATGCAGCCAATCACTGCCCACCCTCTCAGCAGTGTATGTGCAGTTGGCTAGAAGCATTATGGACAGACACACAGACAGAGAGACGCACAGACAGGCAAATGAAGCCTTTTATTATATTAGAATACACACACTCAAATTTACAGTTATGAATTTACCCAAACACTAATGCTAATTAATTGTGAACCCTGGGTTAGACTATGGGCCCTGCCTCTCGTTCAGTGCCCCCCAGGCCTGAGGGGGAGGGGGCATTTAAGGGTAAAGTAGGGGTTAGATAACAGACCATATACAATGTATCTGGCAGTTATGAGTCAATAAATAAATACTCACAGAAGGGGTCATATTAAACACAACATATTTCCATAAACTACTTTATACAATAAATACCAATACAGGGCAGCTTATTCTCCTAAATATATTAAGGCACAGGGTTTACAACAAGGATCCCAATAGCATAGAGGAAGAAAAGAACAGAATACAACAATGGCACCAGAGCTGTGCCCAACGAAGAAATGACAACCTGTCAGAGGACCCCGTCACCCTTAACCCCACTTAGGCTACTCAGCTGGTAGGCTCTTAACCCAGGAATTTCCCCCTGGCAAGCAGGAACCCTGAATTCCTTTCTACACTTCAGGGCAAATTGTCTCCCTCTTTTGTCAGGGACTACCCCTCAATCACCTGCAGCAAAGGGGAGGGCACTCCTCCCCGGTGGGAATCCCCTTCCTGGGTGACTTACTCTCTATGGCTTGAATGGGCTGGACTCATCTCCAAGGGGTGAGGTGTCTCCTCTCTCTGCCTTAGGCAGCTCTCCCAGCTTGTCAGCCCACTCTCCGTGCTGTGCACCATCCCATGCACTGATGACTTTATCCCTGCCTCATGCTGGTTTGGAGACCCACACTGCCACATGCAGTTTCAGCTCTATGACCCTATGCACCATCCTGGGCAGAGATGGCCCTGTTCCTGCCTCATGCAGGCTTGGAGACCTGTGCTGCCATGTACCGCTGCTGCAGTCCCTTCCGTTCTATGGCCTTGCCTGTGCACCAATGGACCTATTCATAGATATTCATAGATTGTAAGGCTGGAAGGGACCTTAGAAGATCATCAGGTCCAGTCCCTGCACCAAGCAAGAAAGATAACTGGGGGTCAGGTGACCCCAGCAAGGTAAATGTCTAGTCTCCTCTTAAAGATTTCCAAGGTAGGTGATTGAACCACCTCTGGAGGGAGTTTGTTCCAGTCTGGACACCCTGACTTTGAAGAAGTTTTTCCTAATGTTGAGCCTGAATTGATCTTCAAGGAGTTTGTGGCCATTACTCCCGGTTTTTCCCTCAGGTGCCCTGGTGAACAGTTGTTCGCTGAGCCCTTGATGTATTCCCTTAGTGTAGCAGTAAGCTGCTACCAGATCCCCTTTCAGCCTTCTTTTCCTAAAGCTGAAGAGTTCCCATCAGTCTTTCATCATATGGCTTCCATTTTAAGACTCTGATCATATGGGTGGCTCTTCTTTGGACTCTCTCAAGCTTGTCCACATCCTTGTTAAAGTGTGGTGCCCCGAACTGGACACAGTACTCCAGCCACAGCCTCACCAGTGCTGAGTAGAGTAGAAGAATCACTGCTTTGGTTTTGCTGGAGATCCATTGATTGATGCATGCCAGAGTATTTTTTGCCCTACTGACTACCAGCATCACACTGCCAGCTCATATTCATAATGTGCTGTGTTATTACCCCCAGGTCCATTTCATTTGTGGTGTGTTATTCTGTCCACGGGGTACCATCTGTTCCTCTGCTTCTCTCCTACCATGACTTCAATCTTGTTAACAAAAGGGAAAGAAAGAAATGACACATCAATCAGTACCCACGGAATGACAACACTTGACCTATCACATAATTTAGGGTACTTTTATTCTTTCTTTTCTTTTACAGAGACCTGGATTGTAGGCCGCAGCCCATCCAACTGCCCCCCTCCCCGCCAGATCACCCTTGGGATCAGGAGCAGATCTCCAGCTTTGAAATCCTTAAGGTAAGTGCCGGCCAATGTCCTGTGGTGCTAATTACATTATTAGCAGCCCGCATGCACGGTGTCTCTTATTCCACGCCGACTGCTTATGTGGGGAGCAACCCCCAGTTAATCCCCCTCAGTTCATTACAGTAATTTACAGTGTTGACTTAGTCATTCCTAAATTTTGAAGTGGCTAAGGGATTCCCACACCCATGCCTCAGTCTATTGCTGCTAATTGCTTCATTAGCGGTTCATTAGTGGTATCCCACGGTCTCTCCCTGTGGCTTGTGCCGGCACGGCTCTGGGAGTTCTTTTGCCATCAGAGCTGGCACCATGGGCCCAGGAACAGTTTCCCCCATGTTCTGGGGTCGTGGCTAGCTTCTCCTCCTGAGTCTCACCCTCAGGCTTCTTCTCTAATCAGGGACTCCTCCCCTCGTCACCACAAGGAGCCTCATCTTGTCCCCAGACTCACCAAGGTGGCGGGAGTTCCTCCATAAGTAATTGACAGTATTGCCGACCTGTTGTCCTCATGGACCCTCCATCTCAGTGTCACTCTGGGCCTCAGATCCCTCTTCTGAGGTCCTCTCCCTCTGGGATCTTGAGCAACCCCCTCTTCAATTTGTTGGTGCCTGAAGGCATCTTTCCCGGGGCTTCGTCCTCCTTATATCCCCAGAAGCCAAGCCCCATTTGCTTGCTGTGGGTGTGGGGAATCTCCCTGCCCTGGGTATTATTACTGTCAGCTGCGGGGATTTCCTCATGTAACAGGATTCCAGTCAGGGACCCTGTTACATGGTGCTAGTCAGTTTGGTGCTGCCAAGCCTGTAGGTGTGTAAGGGGTTGTTCATCCTGAGGTGGAGCACTTTACGTTTCTCAATGTTGAACGTTATCAGGTTCCAATCTGCCCAACTTCCTAGCCTGTCTATGTCCGCTTGTAACTGTAGCCTATCTTCAACCATGACCACGCTTCCCCATAACTTGGTGTCATCCATGAACTTGGCCAGTGAGCTCTTCACCCCCACATCCAAATCATTAATAAAGATGTTGAAAAGTACTGGACCAAGCACCGATGCCTGTGGAACACTGATGCCCACTTCTTGCCAAGATGACAAAGATCCATTCACTATGACTCTCTGGGTTCTATCCTGTAGCCAGTTTCTCATCTACCTGATTGTCTTGGAGTTAAGCCCACAATCCTCCAATTTTCTCACAAGGACATGATGGGATACTAGATCAAAGGCCTTTTGGAAGTCAAGGTATACAATGTCAACCAGCTTTCTCATGTCCAGGTGGTGAGTTACTTGGTCATAGAAAGAGATGAGGTTGGTAAGGGAAGACCTGCCTGCAACAAAACCATACTGGTTGTCATTAAAAATCTTACTTTCTGCAAGCTTATCACAGATAGACTCCTTGATGAACTTTTCTAGCATTTTCCCTAGGATGGAAATTAGGCTGATTGGGCTATAGATACCTGGGTCCTCCCTCCTTCACTTCTTGTGGATGGGCACAACACTGGCCCTCTTCCACAAGACTTCTTCTGAGGGACTTCTCCAGAGTGCCACAAGTTGTGGAAGAATTTCACCAGGGGTTCTCCAATGACTTTGGCCAGCCTCAGCCCAGTCTGGCCAATGACTTCAGCCAGACCTGTTCTTGCCTTGTGCAGGGTTTAATACCCATGCTGTTGTACACAGTTGCCGAGGTCCTGTCTACTCCTGACCCTCCATGCACCAGCCTATGCACTGTCACTGCAGCTCCCTCCGTGGCAGGGCAGGGGATGCAGCTGCTTTCTGCTCCCAGTTCAGCCACAGCATCTTCAGGGCACTTCTGGGGAAACTGCTCCGCCCCACTGGCCAGCTCTTCACAGCCCTTCTTCGCCATCTGTCATCAAAGACCCATGTGCTGGGCATGCTAGCTTTTTATTCTTTTTGGGAGCTCTGCCCCCGATTGAAAATAGACCAGTCAGGCAGCTTGAGGGGTTAGTGCCCTTTCAAGTCCTCTTTCTCACCCCACCCCTGGGTCAGGGCGGGGTGTCCTTCTTCCTGTCATTCCCTGATTGGTGGAGAAGGTAAACTGCCTCCAGGATTGGGAACCTGAGTCCTTCAGGCTCAAACTAACAATGCGGGCTGCTGGTGAGCCTCACAGCCATCCTCCCCCACCCCCACATATACACACAATTGATACACACATAGATACACACACACACACACACACACACAATTGATTTATGAACATAATATTTAACCTAACATGAGATGTGTTTGGTCTTCATCATTTTTAAGTTTGTGAATGTGTACTACCACAGTCCTGGGAAATATCCACCCCCACCCCCCCCAACAGTCACCAGGCTCTTGTATCTGGGTCTTAACACACTTAGACACATATGTTCTTACATTTCCATTGGCCTGTATAGGCTCCAACACAGCCTTCTTCCTTGGCCACTTTAACAAATATTCTGAGCACAGGATATTAACTCTTTTGGGAGATTGGATCTTGTTACTAAAGGCCTCCAAGGACCAGAGCTGAGATTCACCAGTAGTTTAAGCACACTCTTTCCCAGAACTCCAGCCAAGGAGGGGCCCTGGCTTTATCATTTTAATCTTTCAAGCAAAGAAAACTAGGATTTTATAATGGACTTTATGTGTGTGCTGCAGTCCATCTGTATTGAACAAGGGACAGGGTCAGAACCTTGGCATGTCTGCATTAAGCCCTGTATATTTAACTCCCATGTATGTTTACTTCTGTATGTGGCAAAGGCCATGCTTCCTTTTAGCTTGTCTGCAAAACTCTTAATGAGGGCAGTGGGAGTTTTGCAAGACTAAAGAGCACTGAAGATAGTCTACAGCTCCTAATCTTAATGGAAGATGGTTATGTACAACAGGAGGACAATGGTCCCTATTTAATGTTCTGGGTCAACATTTGCAAGATCTAATGGAACAGTGGAGCAACTTGTTCATTTAATCAAAACAAGAGAAGCTTACCCACAGTCCATCTAATGAGCAAAAGGGAAGGAGAAGGGATTAACTTTTATTGGTGCAATATTTTTCTTACAAATAAAAGTTTCTACCCATTAGGGTTGTTAACTTCACATGTGAACTTTTTGACTGTTGCTTTTTGGTCCTGTGAGAGAAAGCAGTGCATAATTAGGTGGAAAAGTACACATAACTTCCAATATTATTAGAATAATGCCTTCACTTCTATGAAAATTATTCTTTCTTGTCTTACTTATGGAGATATTTTGCCTGTCTAATACTTAGCATACTTTGCCAATGTACCACAGCACTAATACTTACCAGACAGTGCAGGAGGGAGTATTCCCCGCCCCCCCCCCCGAGGTACAATGCTATACAAACTGCCTGCAGAGCACATGCCAGCTAGCCACATCACAGGATATGGACAGGCCCAGGAGTGGGATCTAGGGTGGGGGGAACAAGATATGGGGCTGGGCTGGGTCCTCATGGGCTAGGCTTCCTTCCTAGGGGAAGGGCAGTAGTTCCCCCAAAAACACATTTTCTCACTGCTTCCACCCCCCAGTCACCCTGAAAAGCATGACTAGCACTTCCCCCCACCCCAAAATCCAATCTCAAATCCCATTTTATTAAAACTTGAGACCTTCCTGAACTTAATTTCTCTTTATTTCTTTTTAAATTCTTTCTTTTTTTAACTTATTTTTATTTTATCCTTCAGTAGCTGGCTTCCTTCATTTCACCACCCGCATTTCCTTTCCAACTCCCATTTCATTACTCACCTATAGCCCATTAACCCTACCTCAAAGCTTCATGTTCCTGTCCATGTAACCCATCTCTCTTATACCCCCACCTACAGCAGAGACAGAAGCCTGACCTGGCTCACCAGCCCTGTAGTGGCAACTCACAAATGTAGTGTCTCCATTTTCCTGAACAGGGACCAAATCAGCCCCCCAGTGAGACCCCCTCAGGCCCCAGGGGAGGCGCACCTAGGCCAAGGGTCAGGGAGGATCTAGTCTGGGAACTTCTAGAGGGACTGGATGTATTTAAATCAACTGGTCCGGATGATCTCCACCCCAGTGCTGAGGGAATTAGATGACGTCATTGCGGGACCACTGGCATGGCTTTACGAGCACTCGTGGTGCTCTGGTGTCATGTCAGAGGACTGGAAGAGGGCCAATGTGGTTCCCATCTTCAAAAAAGGGAAGAAAGAAGACGCAGGAAGCTATAGGCCAGTTAGTCTTACCTTGATCCTGGGTAAGCTTTTTGAGAGAATTATCCTGGCACATATCCACGAGGGGGCCAGCAGGGGAGATTATGCTTAGGGGCAACCACATGGGTTCATTAGAGGCAGGTCCTGTCAGACCAACCTGGCGGCCTTCTGTGACCAGGTCACCAAATCCTTAGATGCAGGGGTAGCAGTGGACATAGTCTTTCTGGACTTTTGGAAGGCCTTTGACACTGTCTCACACCCCGTTCTCATTAAGAAACTGGTGGACTGTGGTGTCGACACCCATACAGTCAAATGGGTCGCCAACTGGCTGGAGGGCCACACCCAGAGAGTGGTGGTGGATGGGTCATTTTTGACCTGGAGGGATGTGGGCATTGGGGTTCTGCAGGGCTCGGTCCTCGGGCCTGCACTGTTCAACATTTTCATCAGTGACTTGGACAAGAGGGTAAAAAGCACCCTGTTCAAATTTTCCGATGACACTAAGATGTGGGGGGATGTGGGCACGCTAGAAGGGTGGAATAGGCTACAATTGGACCTAGACAGGTTACAGGGGTGGGTGGATGAGAATAGGATGGGATTCAACACCGACAAGTGCAAAGTGATGCACCTGGGGAGGAAGAACCAGCACCATACCTACAGGCTGGGGAACTCCCTTCTCATCAGTGCAGAGAAAGAAAAGGATCTTGGTGTCATCGTTGATACCAAAATGAACATGGGCCGGCAGTGTGGGGATGCAGTCAGGAAGGCCAACTGCACCTTGTCATGCATCCACAGATGCATCTCGAGCAGGTCCAGGGAGGTGATCCTCCCCCTGTATGTGGCACTGGTCAGGCCACAGCTGGAGTACTGCGTCCAGTTCTGGGCGCCGCACTTCAAGAAGGATGCGGACAACATGGAGAGGGTCCAGAGGAGGGCCATTCCCATGATCAGGCAGCATCAGGGCAGGCCCTAGAAGGACAGGCTACGGAACCTGAACCTGTTCAGCCTCCACAAGAGAGGGATGAGGGGGGATCTAGTGGCCTGTTACAAACTAGCCAGAGGCGACCAGCAGGCACTGGGGGAGCCCCTGTTCCGCTGAGCACTCCCAGGAGTGACTGGAAATAACGGTCACAAGCTGGAAGAGGGCAAGTTCAGGTTAGATATCAGGAGGCGCTACTTCACTGTCAGGGTGGCTAGGATCTGAAACTAACTTCCAAGCGAAGTGGTGCTGGCTCCTACCTTGGGGGTCTTTAAGACAAGGCTTGACAATCACCTTGCTGGGGTCATTTGACCACAGTACTCTTTCCTGCCAAGGCAGGGGGTCAGACTTGATGATCTGCTCAGGTCCCTTCCAACCCTACTAACTATGAAACTATAAAACAGGGGAAGAATGATCTATAATGCATGTAGAGAAGGAGGCGAATAGTGTTATTACACTAACCATTCTTATCAGAGATTCAGAATTCAGCCAGGGCCTCATTAAATTCTGTCATTGGGCTAATTAGGTGGGCTTCATACCTAACAATCAGGGAAAGGGGAGGAAAGAACCTTCTTTGTTTCAGGGAAAGTGGCTCAGGTGACGAGGTAGTAGGTCTTAAACCTGCAAAAATAAAACCAGAAAAGCTCTACCTGGATCCATCAACTTAAGCTGTTGTGAGCTGAGATCATACAGGGATGGGTGCCTTGCTCAGTTATTTCTTATTGTTGCTCTGTTTATTAGAAAATATAAATTGTGTCACCACACCTGGGAATAGTAAGACCTACCTTCAATGGGCTTCGGTTGTCTAAGAAGCATTAGGATCCCGTTGCCTACTGAACTGCTTTGGCTGAGGCACCTTGGACTATCTCATTGCAAAACAACAGACTTTTAAAGAATTTTACCCAAGAGGCAGAGAAAGCTGAGATGCACTTGAAATTTCATTGCTGCATTTTTCTGTGTGCAAAGACACCTTTCCGCCCCCCAGAAAAGGAGGTCTAGACAAACATCTTGCTGGGGTCGTTTGACCTCAGTATTTTTTCCTGCCAAGGCAGGGGGTTGGACTTGATGATCTGCTCAGGTCACTTCCGACCCTACAAACTATGAAACTGTGGCTCCTAGTCAGGCCCCTGATTTGCCAGCCTCTAGTGACAAGTTATAGCTGTGAAGGTGGGGGACAGCCAGAGAAGGTTTTTAGCCTTAAGGTGCGACTGCTTCAAACTTGAACTAGCCCTAACACCAATCAACATCGGAGCTGGTCAAAGCGCAACATGTAACAAAGTCCTTAGTTACAAAAGAAAGAGTGTCTCACCAGCCACTGAATAAAACAGCAGCTGGAACCGCTCTCAGAAGCAGAGACAAAGTGATTCTCTGAAGAAGAATCCATATATAGAAAGGAAAGAAGGATCCTGGACTCTGTTGCCCATAGAAAACTGAAGTTGTGAGGAAATGAAAGTATGGATATCATTACAGGTGTTTTATTATCTAGTTTTGCATATTTTTGTCCTAGCTAAGGGAAAGCAGGATTGGTCTTAGAATACTTACAAAATCTGTAAAAAGGTGGTTAGCCATGTTAGTCTGAAGTCTAGGCAGAAAGTAGAATATCTGAATGAATGGCATTAATAGCATTTGACAAAATTAAGCTGTTACCTATGAAACCCCATGCCTCTTTGAACCAGTTAGTCCCTAAGGTACCACCCTCGCCTACCTTCTGCATCAAAAAATCTGTACATCTGTTATCTCTCTCTTCCCCAAGTCCATAGAAAGGCAGACTATATAATGTAATTTATTAATTGTAATGTGCTTTGCAGAATCAGGAATGGAATGCACAGTAATTTAAGAGTATAGAACCTCAAAAATGTATTGAAGGAGATCCTTAAATTTTGTGTAGGACTTAGAAAAACTGTAAAAAGTTTACAGATCCCTAAATATCATTATCATGATTTGAAGGACAAAAAGGTTCTTAGATATTGCTGAAGAAATTTCTACTAACTAACTTAATTATTCTACCAGACATTGTAACTGTGCTATCAAAGGAGAAGAATAAACCTCGTTTCACACAGAGTATGTTTGTAAAACAGCATATGCAATTTATTACCAGGAACAGGCATTTATTGCTTATTAAAGTCTATCCTGGCTTTTGAAAATGAAATTACTTCATACACAGGAAAAAGGTGTATATGATATGTTATTTCAGGTCTATTTTCAAAACATTAAAAATTCTAAGACTATTTTATAGGTCAGCTCAGTAATCAATATTAATTTTAAAAGGCATTTGATCACTCAAAAAAGCAAAGGTTAATCTTTGGGACCACAATGGACATCATTTGCAAACTTCATTATGGTAATGTTCTGCTAGTTTTCACTTTGGTTTTAAAGATTGCAAAACTAGAGCCATGTAAAAACATTGTAGGTCATGGCACTTCATATTTGCATTTTGAAAGCTGTATCCCTGATATGCCGTATGAAGACTAGGTTAAGCCAACATATCAAGATAACTTCTACTGTGAGAGGGTTTTCAGTCCCTTTCCTAAATCACAGCAATTCCCTCTGGGAACTGAGCACAATTTTAAGCTGTAATTCAGTTTACAGCAGTTAAAATACATAATTTGATATTCAACTGAAATAAAAAAAACCTACCTGTGTCAGGGGGTTATCTTATTTAGCAGATTTTTTTGACATTAAAATCCTAATCTGTTCTCCACCATCTTATTTCTAGGTTGGCTGATTTCTAGGTTTCCATTTTATTCATCTTCATTTGTTTGCTCAGAGGACAATACATTAAGAAATTGAGAAAAAGATCAACAGATAAAAGGCAAAAATAGAAGATGGAACCAAAGATGACTTGCAGTATAGAATATGGTGGGAAACCTATATGGTTCCATCATGTACCACTTGATATTAGAGAAAGCTTGAAGGGAAACCATGATAGGTATTAAAGCAGCAGAAAAAATCAAAAGTGGACATACACAAGGACCAGTAGCAATTAACAGACTGGCTTGCATATAGGTAGCAGCTGAAGTACTGCCAACATGATCTGGAGAAATGTTTGAGCAGCTGCTGACTAAGCTAGTGGAAGAGATAATAAGTATGAATGCACAGAAAGAAAGCTCAAGGGGAAATAGAAAAGCTGTGGCAGGTCCAGAGAGAGAGAGAGAGCGCTACCTCTATAAGAAGAGAGATCTATCATGCAGATAGATGCATTATCCTTTTCTTATGACCCTCATGCCTAGGGACATAAGTTACACATAAACTCATTTAAGTGATCAGAAACTGGTTTAAACCTATAACAGAACAGAAGCTCACTGCACATAAATCAATTTCAAAATGGCTGAAACTGCTTTAAAATAAACCTGGCTGACTGTAGTATCAGAATTAATTGATTTAGGTCAAACTAGTTTCTGGAACTTCTGTCCCAGATCCCTTCCTGGTTCAAGTTAAATCAGAGTCCCCCAGCATCCCCAACATGCTTTACAGCCCTGGGCTGAGCTGTGCTGTTTGCTCCAGAAAGCAGGCCTGGCCCTGACTCTCTACTCCCTAGCTAGAGCAATGACAACTGTCTCACTGGCCTCAGTGACTGCCCCTCCCTCCCCCCCCCGCCAGTCTCCCTTCCAGGCAAAACCCTGCTGGAGTATGGAAGGAGGGTTAAACTTACCTTTTCCTGAATACAGAGCTGCCTTGGTCTGCTTACTTAGTGCTGGCTGTGACTGTGACAAATCCCAGAAGCATCTGGAAGCAGGAAGAGGAAGTGATAAGCAACCTGCAGAGTCCTGCTATTGTGATTTTGGAGTGCAAATCCCAGAGACCTTGGAGGCAGCAGGCAGAGGAAGCAAACACACAGCCTATGCTTGCTACATACTGGAGAGCCATGCTCTAGTGCTTCCTGGCTTTTAACTTGAGCCACTGCAGGCATATGCCTGCATTTCCTGAATCAAAAGTGAATATCTGTTCATTTGCTTATTGATTCAATCTTTGCAGCTTAGCCTAAACTGCAAAGACTGAATTAATTCAGCCTCGAGCTTTTTGACTGTGCGTACTTAGCCTATGAGCCTTTCCTTATAAAAGGTCCCTTTATGACCTTTCTGCTAAGCTCTCACTAGGTCAGTCTTTCACCCATATTATTTATTATATTAAATATAACATAAGGTATCATAACATATACACTTCTGAGATATCACTTTTATGAAATGTTTGAAAAATATAAATCTATCCATTCATATGTGGGACATATACATGCGTGGGTATGGGTATGTATGGATGTTTAGACTGTATAAAGCAGGGGTGTCTAACAATTCAGTTTGAATAATTAGTCTCTTTGGGCATCCAAACAAGCCTGCACATGCCTTTTGCAGCACCTCAAAGCAGTTTGAGATGCTACTAGAGGCAAGCTGGGAACAAAAAAGTGTTCTCTGCACTTCATGTTTGCAGCACTGACTCTAAATTTGGTACTTGGAAATCCAGGTATCAAAAAATAGCCTGCAGAAAAAAGCAGGGCAGGACATGGTACAGGACCATGCCATGAGGCAAACCAGCAGTGGATCCTCCAGAGATGCTCTGGTATGTGGCCATAGTGTCTCTGCAGTGCTACTGTTGCCCCAGCATGCATCCTTTGTATGCAAGGCAAATAGAAGTGGGCAAGGCAGAGGTGGGACCCAGCCCATGGTACTGTCCCAGGTAAGCAGGGACTGGGCTTGGGGGGCTGTGTGGTTTCTGGGGGGGAAGGTTATAGGTGTGGGGTGTTTGGGTGGGTGTGTGGGGAGTGGCAGAGGGTGTAGATGGAATGTCAGGCTTGTGGGGGGGGCACCACATATCCACCCCTGCCACCCTTGCAGCATCAGCACAGGTGATGACCCCAGGCTCTAGCTCTAGCTCTAGCTCCCCCTGGCTGAGGTCCAGGAGAAGCTGGGCAGGGTCATTTTGCCACAAGTGGCACAACTTGCCCCACACCAAAGTGAATGTCCAGGCATGTATGCTGAGGCAAAAATCCCTGCACAAATTCGTGCCGCTCCTATTTGAGCTGCTGCAACCACACATACCTGTATGTGTGAACATACCCTTTGACTTTCTGAACTACCAGCATGGCCAGGAGGAGAGGCCTGCCTCAGACTTTGGTAGACATGGCAATCAGCAGCAGGAGGGTAAGCAAGGGCTGTCACAGCCCCAGTTGCCCTCCAGCCACTTCACCTGTCTGCATTGCTGCAGGCCCAGCCCTTTGGCTGCTCGCCCTAAAGCTAATGGTGCCACTGTAGCATTGGACACACAGACGTAGGAGCTCTAACTTGGGGTATGCAGCAGGGACTAGAGCTGCTGTCATATACCTCCAATAGGAGTTGAAAATATTGCCACCACTGGGTATTCTGGGTCAGAGCTAGAGCTGTCATCACCACTGCCAGCAGAGCTGTTGTCCTCCACCGTCAAATGATCTGGGTTAGAGTCAGAGTTGCTGCTGCTTCTGCTGCCCAAGTTTCTTCATGCCCCAACCTGTATCTGGCCCATGAGGAGCCCTGCAATCTGGACCTAGCCTGGAGCACAAGATGAATTTGACACCCCCAGTATAAACTATAAAATGATGAATAATATATTTTAAAAGAAAATATATTGTTCAGGCTAAATGTAGAAAATACACCATAAAATTATGATATAGAAATAAGCTTCTTGGTGAATTTAACTAAACTCAAATGGTTTTGACCTTTAAATATATGAGATGGGCACCCTGTTTGATCTTGATAGGATTGGATGTATGATCATTGCATATGTTTACTTTTCAAAATTAATTAAAGGTCATAGGCTTTGTTTTAAATAAAAATGCTAAAGGTGAATGGCAGAGATTAAATGAAAATTGAATAATCCCAGGTTTGTTTGATGAATGGGTCTACTATATAGATTGCTGGATAGATGAATCAGAAAGAAATCTTACTATCTTAGTTAAGTATTTTCCTCCCTAAATAACATATCTGGCTGAAAATATTATTCTGCTTCATTCCTTTTATGCTTCTTAGGTTATACATCAGCCACTGAAGTGATATCCTGACACCGGTGAAGTAAGTGACAAGACTCCCATTAATTCCAATAGGGCCAGGATTTCAGCTTTGAAATCTGTTCTGAGAGTGCTGCTGTCCTTGTTTTCATTTTATAACAACTTCATAGCTCAATTATTAAACAACAAGATCTTAGAAAACTCATATTGTCATTAGTTAAAAAAAAAGCATGCATCTATTTAGGGTCATTATATGCCACCCTTATTCCCACCTGTGAACACTTATTTGCATGTGTAATTCTGCTGACTTCAAGGGGGGGATACTTGAGGCCAGATTCTGTTCCAACTATTAGGCACCTATGAGTGGACTTAGATGCCTAAATTCAACCTTATCCCATCAAGTCTGCATCCCTGAAAAACTGTTAATATACAAAAGGTGCTTGTGTCCTCATCCTGCTTGCTAGACTTTTATTTTTTGAGACTCAGTCTTCAGAGTAAGATGATGGTATATTGCAAAAGTAGATGCATTCATGGATTTTCAGAGACTTGAACAGACTAGAATAGAATTGCATTTAGACCCTATAACAGGTCATCCTCCCCAGTGCCATCTTCCCTGTTATCTGTACCTTACGAGGGCAGGCCTTGAGGTCTTGTGGTCTTAAGGTTCTTGTGTCCCACTCTCTACTCATCTGCCACGTCTTGATGGAAATTATTATACTGATGTTCTTGTAAGCGGGAGACTGCCTATTGTATTCTTATGTTGGGGTCTTCCACCTCCACAGACCTTGACCCCTGTCTTTCTCTAGCTAGGGCTCCCTGTCTAAATCTACCAAACAAGGTTTGACTCTGATGCACTAGCCCTTTTTCCCTTGCCTTGAGGCTTGTGGCCCTCCTTTCTGCTCCAGTCTGGAGCCTGACCTAGAGGCCCAGCCACTCACCCCACAGCCAGGGGGTCACAAGCCTAAGGCCATGGAATGGCCTTGAACTCACACTGTCCCAGTACAAAAAAAACCCCCAAAATCGCACCTCAGGTACACCAGACCACTCTGGCCTTTTAGGATCATGCCATCTGGTGTTGGGGTCAGTGCACCCCAAAACCTGCACCCACACTGGTGCCAGGGCCTATGTACCCCAAATACTGCAACTTCTCTGGCACTGGGATTAGTGCACCCCAAATCCTGTGCTCACATTGACGCTGGGTCCCCATGTTGTAGTGGGGTCCAAATGAGGCCTCCTCTTTCCCCAGTAGCCTCACCCAAACCACTGGTGTTATTCAATAACAAAAAACATATAAACAGTCCTGTCCATGAGCAATAACCACCACCAAGAAAAAACATGATTAAAGAAGGCAGCACGCTGGCTTACATTTATGCAGGGGTTCATGCTTCATCTCCCCTTCTTCTGGGGTTGCTGCCATCTCTCAGGGGTCCTCTATAGTTCCCCTCCTCCAGCCTTTGCACTGTTCACCAAGCCTTTCCGTGGAGCTCTGGGATGCACTCCTTCCCTTTGGCTGCTGGCCCCTACTGCTGCTCAGCCTAGGGTTTTTATAGTCCTGGCCTGCCCCCTTCTGGTCACCTGACTAGCTGGCCAGACTCAGCTTTTAACCCCCACCTTACCGGCATGCTGTGCCCAAAAAGTTCAGGCCTTAAAGGCTAGGGTTCCCTGTTACAGACCCATACGTCTAATAGGTGGAATGGGAGCTGATACTTGAAGACTAAATCATGACTCAGCTAAGGGTAGTGTTGTGCATAGGAGCATCCTCCTCTTAAGCCTGTTATCTACATCAATTTTCTACATCAGAGGTAATAGCACGGTTGGGGAAATAGGCTCCTCAGACCTTCATTTCTTTCATCATGTTGATGGGAGCCTTGGTTCCATACTGTTCAGTGCAGTTGAAGGTACCAGCATTTGGGGTAACATGTCTTTCTGGTACAGACATGGGGTATTTCACTCCCCCATGGCTACAGCATGAACTCAGAGCTTTGGTGGGACTGCACTGTCTCCTCATTAGACAGAAGCACACTGACACATTGTTCCTGACACTGGGTATATCATTATTAGAGGTTTACTAAAATTGAGGCAGCTGCCAGCCAATTTCACAGGCAGACTGCAGGCCAAGCAGCCATTTTTGCCAGCAGAGCATGGCACGCCCCCTATGCCTCTGACTGGCAAAGGGCACCCAATGGCCCCACACTTCACTGCTGACTGGCCATGAGGCTGTCAGTCATGCAGTCCCCACCCCTCACTATCAATTAGTGGCAAGGGGTGGGGCTTTATGATGGACGACCCTCACAGCCAATCAGCAACAAGGGACTGAGGGGGAGATGGAAGCCATCTTATCATCTTGGCAGCCCCTCCCCCCCTTCCCCATCCAGCGGGCTGCACAGCTGGGCCACAGTGGCTACAAGAACAGCTAGCTGCCAGTATTTTATTATCAGTGAGTTTTTTGTGTTTTTTTCAAGGAGCCTGCCAAAAGCAGACCCCCATGCTTCTTTGTGATACCTGCCCAAAAATCACAGTTTCCATGAAAATTGCAAAATCATGAGTTCAGTAGGTTCCTAATCATAATACCTTGCCCTGTTCCTGGGTATATACTCTCCAATGACTATGCTCATTTCACTTTCAGTCTCTAAAATTGTAATCTCTTCTTGATAGGGACATCTCTTACTGTCTGCACAATGCCTAGCACAATGTAGCTCTAATTTCAGTTAGAGTGTCTAGACTATACTCATTCATAACTAATAACAAATTGTTAATCCTCCCTAGCACTGTCTACATATCTTTTTTCATATTAAATTTGGATCAATATAAAAAACATTGTTGTACTCTGTTTCTCTTTGCAGGCCTGTGCTTTAATAATTTGAAAAAGAAATTGTCTGCATACTTAGTTGCAAATGACATCTGTTCCCTATGAACTTGCAGATCCTCATGCATGACATTTGCTATGATTGGGTAATTTTCTTTGAGATATGTACTAACTAGAGAGTGAGCTCATAGTCTGAAATGTTTGTGACTGAAGGTCTTATTTTCAACACTGGAAATGAATGAATGAAACAGAGCAGAATATAAACAAATTAATGGCAAGTGACAATATTCTCCAGGGTAACAGGCTGGCATAACTTAGACCCACTGCCTGGACATTAACATTTTCAATTGGAAATGTTTATCTAAGATGCAGGGTCAAAACCCTACACTGAACGGTCAAAACCATCAGGCCAACACATCCAAGTGCAGGAAATAGCATAACTAAAGGTAGGCAAGCAGTGGAGAGGGTGCCAGTATGGCCTCTTTCCACAGGAATCTTTACCATGGTAGGGATAGCTGTAAGAGCTAGGATTTGCCACAGGAGGCACAGTCCTGCCCTTGTGGGAAGGACTGGAGTGAATGGGGCACCAGGAGTAGTCCCCAGGGAGCTGTGCTGCTTCCTGTCCTCCAGTGGTAGCAGCCCAACGTATGTTGTTGCAGCAGTTGTTGACTGGAGAAGGGTATGTCAATAGATTAATTTTATAAATAGAATGCGGCCTGTAATAAACAGCACAACTTCTACAAAGCAGTGGCTGGATGGAATGTATCTTTTGCATACTGTTGGTCCAACCTGACTTGCTCTGGGCTCTCCAAAGCAAGCTAGAGGCCTGGCTTGGTTTGTTAGTTAAATAAATTGATTGACACAGGAAGTTATAAAACAAATGAGTTATTATTAAATGAAAGGGAAATAACAACAACAGGGGAGACCAAGAAGATAATACAATATCAATAATATAAAGACAAAGATGTGAGATGACAGCAGTAATCTTTCAGAGACAAAAGCTGCTTTCCACTGCCACACAGCATTGTGCTGCCTTATTTCCAGGTGATAATATTCACTCACTCTCACTTGCAATGATGACTCTCCACAAAACTCATGACTCTCAAACCCAAAACCCACACACTCCACCCATACGTTCTGACCAAACACCCACAGACTCACACTCTAGGGCTCTGGTCAACAGCCTTGATACAGCCTAGTCACCCCATCTTTATCAACCAACCAGAGTCCAATCTGTGTTGTTAATCAACCTGTCAATACATTTGTTACTCTTCATCCAACCATACTCCGAATCACCTCAGGCATGCAGCTAATATCCACACATCAATCATTCTAATCATTTTATCTCCAAAATCCCAATCATATTGTGCATGCTCAGTTTTGGTAATTGGAGCAAAAGTTGGAAAGGTCCAGCCTTCTAGAACCATCCAACCATGCTGTGCATGCCTTAAGCACGTAAACTAAGGAATGCTTGAATGTTATTCAGGAACAGCAACTATGCCAAGTAACTAAACTTTGTTACACAGTAGCAGCTGCTGCTGGAGTGAAAAGAGCTGGGCACATAAGACACTTCTCCATCAACTAACTTGAGTCCCCTCTTCTCCTTCCCCCAACCTCCCCTCTCCACTAGTCAGCATAATGCCCCCTCACCTCCACCTCTGCCCCAGGGTGAAAGAGTCCACTATGTTTTTGAGCATGAGTTAAGGTTCCATGCATTTCATTTTTTTCCAGAACATTCAGGAGACTGAGTTTATATTAGCACAATTATTCCAAGGTTTGCTAAGACAACTAAACAAAACAATGTGCTTGTGCAAAATGCAAAATAATCTGGAAACTACCTGTTCTAACATTATCAAGACTCTATGGATACCGTTCATGGGCTTTGATCCATAAACCTTATAGCTGTCCATTATTTATTCAGAATTGGGTGAAAGTGTAGCCATACACAGAATTATGGGAGTGCAGTTATGTCACCAAAATTTAAACTGCTGTTTCTTACTCATATTATAAATATGATCATTTGTTTCCCATAAGACAAGGAACTAGAAGCTCTGATCCTCTTTGTAGTAACCTAGGACATCTTTACACATGCTCTGGGGTGGGGCATTTTAATTAGAGGGGCTCTTGGGAGCTGCTCTAATTAAAACACCCACAGCATCTCATGTACTCGGGGTCCTGCACTTCAAAATAGCAGCGGAGGTACTTTAACTAAAGCTCGGTCAATGAGTTTTAGTTAAAGTGCCCCCACTGCCATTTTTAAATGTGGGGGACACTGAATACACATGACACTGAGGCTGCTGTAGTGTTCTAATTAGAACGCTCCAAAAGAATCAATTAATCAAAATAATCTGCTTGATTGAGAAGACTCAGTGAATTGAGTCTGTTCTAATGCATTCTAATTAGAACACACTGGAGCAGGTGTCAGGCATGCATATAGGTGCCTCTAGTTGCTGATACCTTAGAATTTAATTGCTGATGTACCTTATACAAAAATCTCTTGACCTATGTGAGAAGAGGCAACAATGTGCAATGTGAATTACTTTGTCAAAGGTCAGAGTAGCCTTAGGGTCTTTGCTGGGACCTGAAAGAAAAAAATATAGAATTTGAAGGAGCTAGACCCTTCACTTCTTTTTCCTCACATGATTTCAGTAAAATAACTGGAAGTGAAAGAAGAAAATTGTAGAAATAAACAAGGATTTTAAGGATAAATGTTAAAGCCACAGTATTTAATGTAGCCAAACTTTGGATAGTATACACAAAAAAGCAGTACCTGTTTTGGAATTTTTAAAAAGTCCAAAAGGACAACACCAAAATTCCTTGAAGGGACAGGATCTGTAAAAACTAGCCTGACTAAAATGCTTGTTTATGGGAGTGTCGCACAGCTCTCAGGTGCCCTGCGACTGAGAGCAGAAATGGCTCGGGAGAGACCCCTAGTGGCGGGAAGGGGGAAGCACAGCTGCCAGTCACCAGGACTGCACAGGTGCTGGTTGCCCTAGCAACCAAGGAAACCTAGAGCCAGGAAGGGGCAAAACTTAGCCCTTCTTAAGCCCAGGCAGAAGGCCAGAAGGGCAGTTCCCCTCTGGCAGCTGAGGGAGGAGGAACTCAGTCAGAACAAAAGGGAGAACTCCAATGGTCGGAACATCCCCTGGTTCCTGCTGGGGGTCGATGCGCTCTCTCTCGCTCTCTGTCTGGTAGGGAGAGATTTGTATTTTGACCAGAACAGTCTAGCTTTTATGTTGTAGCCCGGGGCTTTGTGTTTTCTGTTTTCTGTTTCACCGGAGGACCAGGTGAGGCTTTAAGGGTTTGGAGGAGGCCTCATAGGAGCTCCATGATAGCGTGGGGTCTCCTGGTGCCGGAGGGGGCATAGCTATGTTTGGGGGTGCATTGGCCCAGCCCCGGAGCTAGGGGGGCAGCGTGGAGCCCCGGAGCTAAGGGGGCAGCAAGGAGCCCCAGAGCTAGGGGGGCAGCAAGGAGCCCTGACTAGGGGGCAGCGAGGAGCCTGAGAGTGAGGAGGGGCAGTGAGGAGCCCTGCATTAGGAAGCGATGAGGAGCCCCAAGAGTGGGGAGGAGCAGTGAGGAGCCCTGAGAGTGAGGAGAAGGGCAAGGAGCCCCTAGAGCAAATGAAGGGCTGAGATATAATAACACGGCCCAAGTCAGATCATACCAGCACCATCTGCGAGGCTTGGGCTGCAGTGTAGGGGAGGAAAAGGAGCCACTGACAGCTCCCCCTGTCATCGGGGCACATAAAAATGGGCAGCCTCCCGCTGCTTCCAATCATCTATTAATCACAAGTAAGATCAAGGCATGGCAGGCGAGTAAGCAGGCGGTTGGCCCATTGCAGGAGGGCGGAGCCACACGTCCAGAGGGGCTCCGAGAGTAGGACTCCTGCCACAGGGAGGCTTTCTTTTGTTTCTATTATAAAATGCCTATTAGTATTTAAACAAACTTTTATGCCTTAACCCTTTAATGAAGTGCCTCTGTTTATCTGGGAGCTTAGATCATGCAGTTAGGCTGGGATTTTCAAAGCAGATGAAAAGTTAATTTAAACTGTACAGCCAGGTCCTTGAGGTCACTTGGGGAATCCCATACTGAAAAGGCATATGTGAAATGATCTGTCCGAGGTTGCTCAAAATGTTCTCATATTTAGATGATCTTATTGTTAAACTAGTTCAGGTTCTTCAGAAATAGTGTGTAAATGCTACTGTTTGTAAAGTCATTGTTCAGTGTCCTCACTGTGGATCACAAACTTATTAAGCCAGCTGTCCTGGCTGAGCTGCAGCTCTGCTGAGGACAACATGTAGGAACCCAAAGGCACATAGGTTTGAAATTACACATTTACCTACAGAATATGAACTTGCAGCCCAGAAACGAAACAACATTAAATCCACTGAAGAGAAACAGACTTGCAGAGGTGGAGCTGCCTTTATCAATACTGCTTTGCTGCAAAGAAATAAATGCATTATAAGAATGGAACACTTTCATATGACCATTCTTCTATTTTCAGAGACTATGATGACCTATTTCTTTAAGGAACAAGGAAATCGATTGTGCTAAAGAGATAACAGTACAAAATGTTTTCCTTATATTTTCTGCATCTTTCCACAATTTTCTCCTCTCATCCTGCTTTAACTTTTTTCTGTCTTCATTTACTCTGGCTTTTAGTCCAGAACTATCATTTGGGGGAGTATCGTTTAAATGAATGTTTGATTTCTGTGAAAGTTTTCCTAAAATCTCCATTTTTTTTGTACAACTTACAGAAGCATGTACAAAAAAGGCACACAAAGGGAAAATGTATTGAGCTGAGCTCTGCTCCTACCTCATTGCAGAAATTAATTATAAAGCCTTAGGCAGCTTGTTATAGCAGAAGCACTGCCAGATTTTATAATGTTAAATGAAGCTTACTCATTAACCCTACATAGGAAGTTAATTCTACTTCATTTTACTGCTACCATGCTTCTATGAATAAAGTAAGTGTTTCGGGAAGTAAGTAATTGTATATCTTATTATTTCTAATGAATGATGGCTCTAATCTGAAATAAAATCCTTTAAGTACAGCATCTATTTTACAAGAACAGGCCAGAACATTATTACCGGATTACAGTAGTCCCCTGAAGGTGCCAGGTGAAAGAGGTAGTAAAATAAATGCATAGCAAGAAACAGCTTCTCTTTTAAGGGCTCAAAGAAAATTTTTTTTTTTTTTTTTTTTACAATCAGAAGAATTAGACAGCATTAATATGGATTAATTTTCAAAGCATTATTTTTTATTAACTTTCTGAAGTGAACCTAAAATTTTAGAAGAAATTTATGCTGGGGAAAGCTCCTCACAGATTCTATGTCAATAATATCAATATAGGAGCCAATAAGATAACCATTGTATAACAGATATTTTAGGGATAGATTGTTTTTTTGGTCTGTATCCTACACCATAAGGTATAAAGGTTCTGTAAGGCTCAAAAAGGTGTCTTCCTTTCCCATTACATTTGGTTGGCCTCCCCAACCCTATGTCCAGTTTGCAGGAGACTCCAATTCTTCCCAGAAAAAGGGTAGCATAGATTATGCAACAGGTAAATTACTCCATCCCATGAAAGCACTAAAAAGGTACCTGAACTGAGCTGGAAAAGATGTAACAATTTGCAACTTGTCCACATCTACATCAAGGCATTCGCACAAAAAGAATCATGCAGAATGAAGCCTATTATTTCCTTACTAAATGCATTGACTCCATTTGCTGTAATTCACCTCATTACAAACTTTATTTTTTTGAAACAGCTCCTCTAGCATATTTTTCTACTGCCACCATCTCAGAAAAATGTGAGATGCTCAAAAGAAAAGCCCGGGATATTTATCATTCGGGTCATATACACTAGGCCCTACTGTGCCTTGACTTAGCATTATGAAGGAGAAAGCCAGACCATGATGTTTGGATAACAAATATTAAACAAAACCCAGATATATTCCCTCTAAAATGCATGTATAAATAAAGAGTCACTCTACCAAAACAGGACAAAATCATTTCCCTTACTTTTCCCTAGAAGAGAGGGTAAGAGAACAAACACAAGACAAGTGTCAGCCAGATCTCTTGAGGTATGATGGGAAAATAGTACTAAATAGTACCTTAATAGTACTAAATGTAGTAAAACACTTGAATAGAAAAAATATTTGGATTTCACCTCAAGTGTCTTTAAACTACAGAGCTGCACTCACCATTAATACAAGGTCTGTATTGGTACCCCAAAATCACACTGAAATCAATTGGAAATGGCTTAGCAAAGTAAACCACAACCTGTGTTGAACTTGAGAGAGAAATAAAAGTTATTGTAAGTGCTAAAAACAAAATTATGCATCCTGTAGCAACAACGAGAAACTATTATAGATCAAAGTCTAATGAGCTTCCAGAGAAAGCTGTCAAGCAGGGTTAGAAATTTCCTACACACACATATTAAGCTATAAAAGTTATAGTTTCCATTCTGAAAGTGAGATAAAAACTAGAAAACAGAGAAAAGTTAAGAGTGAAAAAAAAATGAATTGTATTTATTTCCAAAGTATAGGATAAGCAAAGAATCAGGATATGTTGATATCAATTTTTTTCCTGTCTGCATTTGATATTATGTTTGTTGTTCATATGTATGAAATTTTAGGGCAACCTGGCTGGAACAGACAAGTCCACAACAGCCAGGTCAGCCAGGGACAGCAGCAGCAGCAGATGGGTCTTCTGTTCCAGTGCCCAGACATGTAAGTAGAAAGACTGAAGGAAAGCATGAAAAGGGAGGGGATGTGATGCTGAGCATGGAGGAGAATAGAGGGGGTTTGAAGTGTTGGGGAGGTGATTTTTACCTAACAGAGAATTTTTAAAAAGTCCCTGGCTACTGCTAGCACAGCACGGTCCGTACTCCATAGGGGACCCAGGTGTTCAGGACTATGGAGAATCAGAGCAACTGAACTATGTCATAGAAAAGGATATGAGGACAACCATGCTATCACACCTGCTCTGGATCCATCCTTGCGAGATACTGTTTTACTATCTGAAGCGGGGGGGCCTATAAAGGTTTGTGCCCCAGCACTGAGCTCCTCCATGCCAAGTGCCACTTACTTGTAGACCGATGGTTTTACTTTTGTTTTTTGAATGCAAGATATCCCACCTGTCTGTACACAGCCAATGCCTTCATTATATCGTGACATGTAAGTTAACATTAAAATAATGTTCCTTGTCTTTGAACATTTGTTTTCAAACCCTTAGGTTCAAATCTATTCTCAGTACATGGATGCAATATAATTTAATTGAATTAGTTGTTACACTGGGCCAAAAAAAAGTGCACAACAGAAGGAGGCAGTAGCCTCAATTATTTACCTCATTATAGTGCAGAGAGAGAGTAAGGGTGGTAATTTCCTAACAAGGATAACTCCTTAACTTTGTGCCAAATAGTTATATGTGGTATCAGTGTTCCTTAGTTGACTGTTTTACCATTAATAGCACACATGTATTCTAATGCATGGTATTTCTTTATAATCACACTGATTTTTTGGTGAGAAATTACCAAAGCAATATACAGAAAAACAAGTGTTTCCATGTGAATACTGTTTGGGAACATTTCTATCTCGTTACTAGGATATTTACAGTCATTTTCTATGGTATTTTGCCAAATAGGTCAGTGCCATTCCATGGTGAATTATGGCCATAGTTTTCCCTGATTTTCTGTGTTTAACTTATACAGTTACCAGTTAAATTTTACAATGAAGGACAAGTTGTTTTCTAAAGACGTACATTACGAATCTATAAATACAAACATACTATACCCTTCATAGGTCTGTAGAATAACTGCCATGATAGCTCCTCGCTATATATTATATATATGGACAGATCTATCCTTTTCTGGTTTTGCATGCTGCTAGGAAAGAAAGATGGCAAAATCCTCTCTTTACACTCCCAACCCTTCGCGCAAGAAAGAAGGCAATTTCTCTGACAGTCAAGAGTGCCGTGTGAGGGCACAGCTGCTAGGACTGGCCAGAACACTATAACCCAAAATCCAAAGGGTCTGGTTCATCCTACCTTCTCCCTTTCTTTATAACTGATAGTTTTTACTCTGAATCTGGCCAAATTGGCAAAGATTTTTGGACTAGCTTTATCATCTCATCTGGGCACTGTAATTTGTTCTTGGGATCCCACAGGCCAAAGACGATTAATAAAACTGTCTCCAGAGGAGATGAAAAGCAGAATTTCATTTTCAACCATCTGCCAATTTAGGATCCTAAATATTACAACACATATTTGATTTTAAAAGTTTACATTTCAATTACATTCTGTTACAATCCCTGTTTCAAAGGTCCTACCCTGCATCCTTTCCCTGCAGTCTTTGGTGAAACAGATCATGCCAACCAATGAACAGCAGTCAGTGGACAGAAAAAAAAGGAGTGCAAACTGAAGTCAAGGGAAATAGAACCAAAGAAAATGACAAAGGCTCATAATGGAACAGCATCAATAACTGAGAACACTAAGGGCACTGACAGATGTTTAGCACCCTGATCTAATTCATGGTACTTCACAAAAAGCAGCATGAGTTAGACTGACCCGACAGACATTCACTGTTGGATCAGGAGGGTGGGTGATTGAGGTGCATTTTGTAGCTGATCCAAGGAGAGAGACTGTGGATCTGCAGCCCCTGCCCCTTAGACCCAGGCCTCTCTCCAAGCTCCTGTGCTGTCTCAGGATGGGAAGCAGGGAAGGGCAGTCCATTCTAGGGTTTCGCCAGCCTGCTCTGGAGTGGGGAAGCAGATGGATTGGAGCCCTCCATCTTAGAAGGGCTCAAATCCATTCATGCCACCTTCCAGCACTGGCTGGGCAACTCCCAGACTGAATTCACTTCCCTCCCTTCACCCCCTCCCATTCTGAAGACAGCACCCAAAACACCTCTGTTTTCTTGGGCAGGGCCCAGGACTTCCCCACCGTGATGCAAGACAGACTCGAGGGGAATGCCTCCAGACCTCAGGTTGGGGAGGACCGGGCTAGAGAGCTTCTGGAAGGGCTGGATGTGTTCAAATCAGGGGGTCCAGATGCTCTCCACCCCAGGGTTGAGCTAGCAGGGGTTATTGCAGGGCCCTTGGCATGGTTTTATGAGTGCTCGTGGTGCTCAGGCCAGGTGCTGGATGATTGGAAGGTAGCCAACATGGTCTCCATCTTTAAAAAAGGGAGGAGGGAGGACCCAG
>NW_017728906.1:32756429-32770377 GCF_001723895.1 Crocodylus porosus
AGAGTAGGTTTAGATTAGACATCCATAAGAACTACTTCACAGTCAGGGCGGCTAGGATCTGGAACCAACTTCCAAGGGAAGTGGTGCTTGCTCGTACCCTGGCGGTCTTTAAGAGGAGGCTTGATGCTTACCTAGCTGGGATCATTTGAGCCCAGTTTCTTTTTCTCTTGCCCTGGCAGGGGGTCAGACTTGAAGATCTATAAGGTCCCTTCTGACCCTACTTCTATGAGTCTATGAAGGTTTGGCTGCATCAGCCAAGCCCTGACCCTGGCACACACAGACAAATGTTGATGAAAGAACTCCACTTCAGAGTGCCTTCATGTGAACTCTCTGAGGGTTCAGATTGTTGCGTGATCGGGCATTTTTGAAGTGCTCTGCAGCCATGCACTTCTACCAGTGCACAGCTGTAGAGCATTTTCAGTGGCTGATTGTGCAACATACCATCATATCTGTCAGCGCTTCCAGGGACATCCATCAACATCTGCTAAGGTCTGTATACACTTCAAAGTGAATATATAGTTTATTATATATACGCATGGCCAAGAATGGGTACAAGTGGCTAAATGGAATTGGTTAGATAAGGATAAGTCCTCACATCCTGTTTTTTTTCCCACAGTTAATTCAAAATCAGTTTCTCTACACTTACTCTTTAATAGGAACTCATTCTTCTTATTAGCTGATGTTCACCGTGCCAGCCTCACTTCATATGGCAGCCCAGTATTCATGTTTAATATATTCATCATCCTAGTTGACTTTTTGTTGCTACAATAAAGCAGCAAGTTAGTGTGAAAACTGGTCCATATCCCAATGAAAGCATATAAGGCACATAAAATAAGATTATTACTTGAAGATTGCAATGAATTGGCCTCAGATGAAGTTGAGTAACAGCCATAAAAGCCAATCTCACTGAATTCTTCTAAAAACAACAGCTGAATGACAACAGATGAAGAGCTACTTGAACATTCACATTATCCATGTGTCCAGCTTTTAAAAGAAAATAAAAGTTATTCCTGTTCCATGTTCTAAATCAACTCAGTGGTCAAAAGTAAATCCTAATATTGGTCAGTTGGACATCAACTATTTAGACCAGTGGTACTCACAGTTTTGGCCCTGTGGGCCAGATGAATGGTACAGGGCCAGTCTGTGAGCTGAATTGGATCCCACTCTGCCCATATGCACTCAGTTTGGGCCCTGGGGCCCCACACTGCTGCCACCTGGCTAAAGCCCTATCTCAGCTGGGTGGGGACAGCACAGGCCCCTGGGGCCCATTCCTGGCATGCAGGGGCCATGTGGAGGCAGTACAAAGCCCTGGGAACTAATACCAGATGGTCAAAGGAGGCATGGGGCTCTGCACTGTGGTATTGGGCTCTGGGTCCCTGAACTGCTCCAGCTTGGTCAGAATCAGGCCCATACCAAGCTTCATGTTTGATCTAGTACATAAGGCCTTGGCCCACAGGGCTCCCTAGAGGTCCTTGTATTTGTAAACTCATAGTCAGATATTTACGAGTCACAATAACTCTATTCACTCTGTTAGTAGCATGAGAAAAGAATGGCTATCAAGAGTTACATTTGCACGTTACATACCCACAGTTATATCAGTAACTTATGGAAATCATCCAAGCTGCTCCAGATTCAGATTTTTGGTAGAAGTGAAGTTTGAACTAAATTGAAACAATGGTGGGGAAAGGGCTCTCTTTCTATAGCAAGAAATTGTAGTAAGGATTCAATTGGTGTCTTAAATGTTGTTACTATCTCTGTGCTGAGAAACTTGCAATGCAAAGAGGCCTCTCTTTCCCAAGCATTTAAACTGAACTTAATCATAAAGCTGAGCCAGATATACTGAAAATATTCCATGAGTTCCATTTAAGGCTATTGAATAGGCTGCCCAGGAGGCTGTGGACTCTCCATCATAACAGGAGGTCTTCAAGAAGTGGTTGGATATCTACTGGTTGGGGTGATCTAGGTGTAGTGATCTCTATTTTCTACCATAGGTATTTCCCATACTCCTGGGCTTCTCTGGTAGTTCCTGCCTCCAATCCTCCCTTTTCTGATATACATGTCAAGGTGTTTTTAAGCCTTCCCAGAGGCACTGGGTGTTGGCTATAACTAGGACTAGGGACTTCAACTGGGGTGTGCTGATTCTCCTGCAAGGAGTAAAGCTAGAGGTTCCTGTCTAAAGAGTTTTGCCCCTCTGCTCAGGGTCAGACTGATCATAATATTTTATGTCAGGCAGGAATTGTACCCAATGTTTAGATTGATATGGACTGTGGGGGTTTTTGCCCTCCTCTGCAGTGAGGGGCATGGCACTCTACTGGGGACCTCTTGAGTGTATATTAACAACATTTTAAAGAAGCAAGACATTGGCTGCTATGGTTCTCCTGCCTTACCTGTGGCAGGTTAGGGTATTAGGTTTGTGTTGTGTCAGGGTTGAGGGTAGTAGAGTTTAAATTATGGTTGTATGAGATAGTTTGGATTGGAATGATCCTGCCTCAGTCAGGGCATTGGACTAGATAACTTCCAGCCCTACTTCCCTATGATTCTAAGTGACATGGCTGGAGAGCTCATGCCTAATTCTTGGACAATAACAAGAAGAGAAATTAATAGTATAGTAGATTTTGATTTTGGTTTGATCTGCATTTCAATGTTGTAGTAATAGCAAATTTCTCAGATTGTATCCTTGTTTCCAAGTATAACATATAAGTTGAATCAGTATGCCTTGGAGGGGACAAAATCAGAGGAGTGGTACAGTTTGCCTGCTACAGACATTCAGAATAGAGAGGCATATTTTTCCCATAATTGTTTCTCAAGAAGAACCCTAGGTATATAGAACCCAGCTTTTATTGCTGACACCCAGGATGTCAAAGAATGTGCATCTTTTGTAATGGCGGATAGTTACAGTATCATAATGCTTAGGGTCGGAAGGGACATAAACAGATCATCAGGTCTGACTCTCCACCCTGGGCAGGAACAAGTGCTGGGGTCATGTCACCCCAGCCAAATATCTGTCTAGCCTCCTCTTGAAGACCCCCAAGGTAGAACAGAATACTACCTCCCTTGGGAACCCATTGCAGAGCCTGGCAGCCCTAACTGTAAAGTAATGCTTCCTGATGAACCTTCTCTCTAGCAATTTGTGGCCATTATTCCTAGTAACCCTGGGTGGTGCCCAGGGAAACAGAGCCTCCCCCAATTCCCAATACTTCCCCCTAGTGAGTTTGTAAATGGCCACCAGATCCCCTCTCAACCTTCTCTTGTGGAGACTGAATAGGTTCAGGCCCTTTAGCCTCTCTTTGTAGGGCCTGCCTTGCTGCCCCTTGACCATGTGAGTGGCCCTTCTCTGGACCCTCTCAATGCTAGCCACGTTCCTCTTGAAGTGCGACACCCAGAACTGGATGCAGTACTCCAACTGTGGCCTTATCAATGCTGCATAGAGGGGAAGGATCACATCTCTGGACCTGCTTGTGATGCATCTGTAGATGTAGACAAGGCACGGCTAGCCTTACTGACTGCTTCCTCACATTGGCGGCTCATGTTCATCCTGGAGTCAACAGTGACTCCAAGATCCCTTTCTACCACAATGTTAACAAGAAGGGTGTTCTCCAGCCTATAGGTGTGTTGCTGGTTCCTTGTCCCTAGGTGCATCACCTTGCACTTGTCTACACTGAATTCCATCCTATTCTCATCCGCCCACCTCTGTAATTTGTCTAGATCTAGCTGGATTCTGTCCCTCCCCTCCAATGTGCCCACCTTGCCCCACAACCTGGTGTCATCAGTGAATTTGGACAGCGTGCATTTCACACCCACATCCAGATCGCTGATAAAGATGTTGAAAAATACAAGCACCAGGACTGAGCTCTGGGGGACTCCGCTGCCCACACTGCTCCAGGTTGAAAATGACCTGTCCACCACCACTCTCTGGGTATGACCATCTAGCCAATTTGTCACCCATCTGACTATGTAGGTATCAATGCCGCTGTCACCTAGTTTTTTTAAGAGAATGTGGTGGGAAATTGTGTCAAAGGCTTTCTTAAAGTCCAGGAAGATGCCATCTACGCCAACATCCTCATTCAGGGACTTTGTGACCTGATCATAAAAAGAAGCCAGGTTAGTCAGGCGGGATCTGCCCTCAGTGAACCCATGTTGGTTGCCCCTTAGCATTACCTCCCCATCTGGGCCCTCGCAGATGTGCTTCTTGATAATTTTCTCAAAAGTCTTCTCAAGGACTGAGGAGACTGACTGGCCTATAATCGCCAGGGTTCTCCTTTCTTGTAAATGGGAGACCACATTGGCCTTTTTCCAGTCCTCTGGTACCTGGTCAGTGCCCCACAAGTGCTCATAGGGCCATGCCATGTACCCCACTATGACCCCCGCCAATTCCCTCAGCACCCTTGGCTGAAGAGCATCTCGACCTACTGATTTTAACACATCCAGCCCCAACAAAAGTTCCCTAACTAGGTCATCCCTGTCCCTAGGCATGGTGGTACCTCCCCTCGGTCCCTCCGCAATTCTAGTGGGGAAGATGTCCTGGTCCTTGTTCAGGAATATGGAGGCAAAGAATTCGTTAAAGAAGTCAGCTTTTTCATTCACCACAATCAACTGCAGCTATGAAGCAGTTCCAGATTTACTTCAGCCAGCATGATCCACCTTTAGTGTGGCTCAGAGCTGTCCAACATCTGAACTGACAGGGACCACAGGTTTCTCAAACACACTTGTGGTCCTTATGCCCCCAGGACTTCATGCCCCTCCAGCAATAAAGCTCTGGCACCCTAGATCCCCTGAGTCTTCTAGCCATGGGATCTCTCAGCCCCACAGGCTAAGATAACCTACCCCAGCCTCAGAGACAACAGAAGCTGGAAGAAGGAGAAGACACCTGGGGACTTCTGAGCAGTGCCCAGGTGAGGAACACTTGTCTAACTGGCAGTCCACAACCACCAGGTAACTAATGGGAAAATAAACTCCAACCACACTGCAAAACATATTGATGAAGCAGAATATGAACTTGTTAGCATGAGATACCATCATTTTTTAGTTGCTGTGAGTTTGACCAAGACCTGAATTTGAAGATAATTTTTTTAATTGAAAAAGACAAAGTACGTCTGCAAGCGATATTTGAAAAGTATCAATAAACTAATAAATTTGATACCAAAATATCCAGTGCTCACAAAGGGAAATCTGACAAAAAAATCCAAATAACAGGAATAACTTGAAACCCTGGCCATGGCTGAGCTTGATTATGGCCATCATTAATTACAGAAGAATTGGTGGGATACAAAAACAAGTCAAATAGTACATCGTGTGACTGCAGTGTAGAATATAAATTGTGTCAGGCTGAGCCAAAGTAGAAGTTTATACTTTGCTCCCCTTGTACAATTGTTTCCTTTCCTCAAGGTTCCAAAACAAGTAATGAATCACAGGACCATTGCTGTTTCTTTGACAATAAGCTGAGTCTTTCTTTATTTTGTACAAAAAGCCCAGACCATACATGCACACCTTTTAGCTCAACATTTGATTTGCTGGAGGGAAATGGGAATATCTATTATCACCTTTACCTGACTGAGCTGTTTCAAACTGTCAGCCAGAAAAAAGGCAGTAAGTTACTTAGACCCTTTAAAATTTTTCCTGGGGTTAAAATAGGTCATCTTAAAAGAACACTTATGATGTCTTCTGGCACAGATACAAAACAGGCTGTGTGAAATCATAAATTCCTTTAGAAACAGAAATACTTTTCTGGCCACAGAAGTTGAAACTGGTTTCAGTTGATTCTTGAAAGGCAAGTTCCATCTACATCACAGCAACCAGGCCTGATAAAATACTGTATTGTATGTGTTCAGCATTGCTGTTTTACTGGAGATAGAAAGAATGATACTGACTATACTGTGGGATCTTGTCATTTGTCACATGATTGGCCCCCCCCCCGAAAGCACTCTGCAGCCGTGCCATGACATACATGTATGTCTATAGAGTGTTTCTAAAGTGGCTAATTGTGTTACAAGTTAACCCTCATCAAATGAGGGATCAGATGAAGGAGCTCCATTTTATAACACCTTAAGGAACCTATGTTTCCTAGGATTATTTGCGGTGCTATTGCGGCTGTCTGCAGGCAGGAAGTGAGAGTGGGAGTGAATTACCAGCTGTGGTTTTCCTGGCCTGAGAAGAATGGGAGGAGAGGGGGTGGATTGCAGCCTCCCAGCCCCCTCCTCTAGTTCAGGCCAGGCAAACCTCAGCTGGAAGCTTGCTCCTCCTCCCTCTTCCCCCTTCCTTTCCTGCAGATAGACCTGTTCAGCTGTTGACTCCTTGCTCGCTGCTCTGCTTGATGTGGTTGGGAAGAGTGAGAAAGTTGGGGGAGAGAGGTGGCTCTTCATTCACAAGCAGGTTTCTTGGCCTTCTGCAGTCAGGCTCAAACTGTCCTCTCTCCCTCACCCTTCCCACAACCCAACAGACAAATGTTTCTTGGGTTGTGTGGCTGGCTGGGGGGAGCTCTAACTCATGCTACTTCATATAAACTGCCATGAGTTAGAGTGGGGGCCTGCATGTTTGTCAGTGCCCTGGGACTTCCCAAGATCCAAGAGTGTAGTTAGTATCATTGTTTCTATCTCCAATAAAACAGCAATGTTGAACACATACAATACAATGACTCACATTGGAACACCAACCCATCACACTCCAATCAATTACATTTCTGAACAAATATATGCTTGCTGCATACTGTTTCTGCAGGACAATTTCTCCCAGCCTGTTTATGTCCCATAAAGGGCTTTTACTTCTTTTTGATAAAAAAATCTCAGTAACAAAACACTTAAATGCAAACCTGGTTATGCACTGATGGTGCTTGTACATGTGATGCGGTTTTAGTTCTTAGAGTTGCATTCTATGCCCCCTAAACTGAAACAGTGAGTTTTTCATTGAAACAGTGGGGCTTATTTTTCCATTACTGTATATATGTAATTATCCTGGTGGCTGAAGGTGTCTGATGAAAGCAGAAGCGGCGAGGGGTCTGATTTTTTTTTTCCAGTGGAGTTTGCCTGCCTCTCCTGTGACTAGGGGGTCATTAATCTATACCATTCATCTGTCAGATCACCCTCAAGCTGTGGGAGAGATGGGCAGGCTCCACAAAATAAAAGGATCAGGCCCCTCACAACTTCTGCCTTCAACAGTCTCCTGTGAAATTGGCAGGCTTGCCCCTGGAGCAGTGCAGGGAGGCAGCAGGAGGGTGCCTGGATGTGCTGGCAGCCTGAGAAGGTAGCAGGGATGGTGCGTGGAGTGCAGGGCTTCCGAGGTGGGCTGCTAGCTTTCCTGAGCCTACCTGGGCTTCCAGCACTCCATAGACCATCCCCACCACCTTCTCTGGCTGCCAGCACACCCAGCCATCCTCCTGCTGCCTCTCTACACTGCCCCAGGAGCAAGACAACCCATTCCTGGGTGGCCCCTGGCATTCTGCTGGCCACAGAAGCCTGCTGAAGGCAGAAGTGTTGAGGGGCCCAATCCTTTTTTTCTGTGGAGCCTGCCTGCCTCTCCCATGACCAGGGCGTAAGCTAACTAATGGGGACAATGTTCGAAGTTGCAACATTGCAAGCTGAACTACATTGGGATGTAGTTTATTTTGGAGTGATGCAAAACCATTTTAAACCCCCAAAACTCATTTACATACAATGTTTGATGTCATTAAGCCACACAAAGGGAAATTTTAGTGTACAGTGTTACTCTATCATGTGTACAAGTGCTCTGAGGTAGCATATAATTCCTTCAAAAGGAAAGGAAGGAGTAGTGTTGAGGAATGGGCATCCATTGTTATCCTAGAACAGCTGCATGCTCCTGCCATGATGCAAATGAGCTGAATTGCTGTACATTTGATTTAGAATGAAACAGGGTTAAAATTGCAACAGGTTTGTTACATAGATGCAGGGACACACATAGATAACTGTTCTATCACATTTGTCCTGAATACCATGCACACATAATGAAAGACAAATCTCATCTTCAAAAACTTGCTGAGGGCCTGATCCAATTCCATTTAGCCACTGATGACCAGTAGTGCTGGAAGTAACAAGTCTCCCTTCATAGCCATCCACAGTTGAGCCATTGTACCACTGAAGTTCATAACCAAGTACATAACCCTGTAGTGTATGAGGGAATCCTCACCCAATTAATGCATTTGTGAATACTATAAATGACAAATCCTAAATCCCCTCCCATGTACTGATGGCTGGCTACAAGCAGATCAGTTATTGCTATGATCTGGTCATAAGGCAAAAGCAATCAAGTTGCATTTCTGCTATTGTTTCATTATCCCTAGTGTATTCATTCCTTCAGACATTCCTCCAACCACACAGCATATTCCTAGCTGGCATTTGGCCCTTACAAAATAATAGTAGCAGAAGCTTTCTGAACAGCCATTCACAGGTCTGGAGGGGGTTAGGATTTTTTTTTTCATCTATATAAACAAGGAACAGAATATGATCCTGAAATTGTCATTCAGCCTAGAATTCTCTCTCTAGCAAAAATAAATCAGAAAGAGGAAGCTTCCCATTTCTCATCCCATTTCCCCAAAATGAATCCCTGCTGACTGCATCAGAATCCCAGACTATAAAGGGATTGCTAAGGAAATGAAAACAGCTTTTGTAACAATTAGGACTTAACTGGCACTACACAAATACAGTGGCAGCAATCTGGGCCCTGGGACCACTCTAGAAATGCTTGGAGTATGATAATACTGACAAAGCACAGCTGAAGGGCTACCAATTTACTCACTATAGAACATCTTGAATGCTGCTTGTAGTAGGTTTACCTCAAAAGGATTGCCAAAAATAAACCTCCCAAACATCCAGCAAACTACAGTTTGTTGCTCATAATTTTTTCCAGGGATAACCCAGGCCAAGACATTTTTCCCTGATGGTAATCCCACCCCTCAAAAAACCCAAACCAAACAAAACAAAAATAAAACAAAACAAAAAATATCCCTCCATATATACTTTATAATCTAGTAATACCCTGTCTTGCTGTTTAAAATAATGTTTTTATTGCTTCTTTCTTGCTTGTAAAAACTTAAGTCTTTTCTAAGGTCAAAGAACTGGAAGATGAAATCACAAGTATCCCTTGCTGACAATCAGCTGAAGCCTGACTGCAGACGAACATGCTGAACTACCTCCCTATACCCAAGAATCAAAGTGAAAGTTGAGTCAGAGGAAGAAATTTCTATTCTTTTTAAATTCAGCTTTCGGGCTTCCTTAATAAGAATGTTTAACGTAACTTTCACAGAAAACAGCCTTTGTCAAAGATTCAAGGAATATGTCTGCATGAAAATTCATTTAAGATGTTGGAACTCAGAAGAATATCAGTGAAAGCTACAGCAAAACAGACCTGACAGTACTGGTATTTTTAAGTTAAACATTAAAAAGTGATGAACAGACAAATTGGCCAGCCTTCCTCAGGTTTCAGAAAATATTAAATGGAAATGCAAACAGTGAGAAATTTCAGGTGAAAATTAAAACATTTCTGCTTAGAGATGCCATTGTATTGTCTCTTAGCTCTACTTTCTCTGTTTGGACTACATATTCAGTGCCACATTGTCACTCTTGAAAAGGTAAAGTGAAACATCATGGAGGACCCTAAACCACAGAATACAAGTGAGGCAATAGACCTATAACTTCTATTAGGTAGCTAATAGCTGTTCATTTAAAACTATAATTTCATGCAGAAAGAAGACACGTTTCATAAAAAGTGTTTGGCTGTTTTTGGTTTGGCTGTTTTTATTTTAGAGGGGGTTGCTTCTTGGGAGCTTGGGGGCAGGGTCATTGAAAACCCAAATGTCTTGATTGGGCCCACTAACAAACCACAAGATGTCTGTGAAAAAATTGCCTAGGAATAATTTAATCAGTGGTTCTAGACCAAAGTTATACTAATTTATCAACAGAATAGCTTGATAGGCTAACCCTACTTTCCCCAGAGCTTCTTGAAATGAGTATGTTTCCAAGAGTACACCATCCAAAGCAGTTGTGCAATGGGCAGAGGAGTGTTGAGTCAAAAAAACTTATTAAAAAATAGGACAAGTTTTTCAAAGCTTCTTGAGAATACAAGTTACCAAGAGCAAACAATTCATGATAGCCCCTCACAGATGGGCACAGGACAAAGTAAAGGACTCAATGCTCATCCAAAAAAAAAAAAATATGTCAGATGCTTAATTTTCAGAGGCAGTGTATATGCACACCTCCCATTCGCCATTTTTATATTGCAAAACTTGCGAATGGACATCTTGAGATTTGATAAGTTTTACTGTTTTCAATATCATATAATAATTTTCATATTGATTTATCTTTGTCATCTAAAAAGTTTAAAGAACTTCTGGGTAGAACTTCTCTCCTGAAAACTTGAAGCATGGAATTATGTGAACTTTATAATCAACATATTTTCCTTATAAGTTTTCAAATGTCTTCATTGTACTAGAGAAAAAATGCTTCTAGGTAACAGGAAAAGTAATGGAACATTCAATATTAATTGGCAATATATGTAGAGGTCTATGTCATGCAAAGGAACTGGTACATTTCTAACAAATATTAAATTACATGACATTAAATTGAGTTGTTTTTAACTCAACTGCGGGAGTATACAGGACTAAATACCTACGTTACTTTAAATAGAATGCAGCCTATGTTACAGAAAAAGCTGTAGCATTCATATTTTACTTATTTTTTTAAGTAAAATATTGGTACCATAATTTAGAAGATCCCTACTTGGAAAAACAGAGGTATCAAATTATTCTAATTGTCTTCACATGCACAAAAGATTTACTGCAAACAACAAAAGAAGTTGTGTGTAGTGAAATCTCCCCTTAGAATCACCTCCATTTAAAATTAAGTCATAAATATTGCCAATGAATTTTTGTTTAAGGCCACATCTTACTAAGCAACCAGTTTGGGCTTACCCTTGAGATGTCATGAACACTTCAGACAGTGTTCATACTACAATAAATCATTTTTGACTACTAGCCTTATGCTTGTTAAACTTTTTTAACTTTGGGAAAGCTGCAACCACAAGATAAGTACAATGCATGTTCCAACAAATATACAAAAGAAATGCTTCACATCTTTTCCCTTCTTTTCTTTCAGGAAAGAGTCATGGCTGATAGTGACATTTTCAGAATTTCTACATGGACATCATGTATTAAAAAGTCATTATTTTCACCATAACTTCTAGATTATATTTTTCCTTAACAGCCAAAAAAGGGTTTTAGTCTGTAACTTTTTGTGGAGCTTATCTTTTTACATGGAAATCATTAGAGAGCCTGTTCATAATTTCCTCTGGAATAGCTGCTCTTTGATCATAACTATGAAATGTTCCAGAGGAACAGCATTTAAACCTTCCTCTTTCTAAAATAAATAAATAAATGAAATCTGTTTATATCAGAAACCAAAAGCTGGTGATTCAGATATGATAGTGGCAATGAGAAGGGCATTGAAAAACCCTATTCAGTTTTAGCTCTACCTTTACTAGTCACACTCCTAAATTTTTCTCAAGAAAGCAATCTAATTAATCTTTTCATCCTCAATTCAGTGCCAAAAAGGCTTTTGGGATTCATGTAGCAAGGCATGTATAACCCAGCTGCAGGAGTAAGATGCCCACATAAGTAGACTTATGAAGAATATGTATTTGCTTATTAGATACAGTGCCACCCTTCCCATGAAAGATTCAAGGCAGTTTACAGTAAAAGATAATACAACTTTTAAAAACAGAATAAAATGTTAAAATCATAAGTATAACAAAAAAACTTCTCTCCAATATACCCACATTGAAAAGCAATCCACCCCTTGCTGCTCCCCCACCTCTGACCTGCAGTACCCCCTTCTCCCCAACCCAGCTTCACTTGCCAGACTTCATTCACCATCTCCATAAAAAAAAGAAAAACATTCTTCCCCTCCCATCCATACTCACTCCCCTCCCCAGCCTCACATCCAAAAGAGTCCCCTCCCCATCTCCTAATGCCTCTCCAAAGCCCATACCTTTCCCTCTCTCACAAGGTGGTGGCTGAGCTCAAAACCCACTCATCCTCCCTGTACCCATGATAGGTCATTTAATAGGTCTAAATTCAGACAGCTTATGTTATTACCTAACATACAATTTACATTACATAACAGCACATACAACTCATGTATTACATGCACATCACCATATGAAATAAGGGCAAAAATTCTCAGTCAAACCCTCTGTGGCAGAATTTTTGCCTAAATTATCATAATAATACACTGATTAGAAGGTAAAAGTGGTGCTTCTGAATGAAATTTCTTTTAACAACACTTCAAAAGTATTTGTTTTCACACTGATGTTCTGCTAAATTTGTAATGTAACAGTGATTTGTGCTTTCCCAGTAATGCAGCAAGTTATGGGTGCTGAGCCATTAAACTTGTCAAAGATAGTGTGTTGGCACCATCCTAATTAGCTAAATCTGCTTGAAAAAGCAGCATAAATTCTGGGCGATCTTCAATTTAGCATTGCTGTGATAGTGACTTCATATAGGTGTGGCAGGCATGCTGGTAGCATCCTTACTGGTTCAAAAGGGCTTTGAGCCATTGGTGGGACCTTCCTACCAATCAGGAGGTGATGGGATGGTGCTTGACCAGGAAGGAGGTTCTGGCCAGAGACTATGAGGCCATTTCCCTCTCACTTGTTCTTTCTGGGAAGAGTACCAATGGGCAGTGTCCACCGGCTCCTTGGATGCCTTTGAGGACCAGTAGTTGCGGCCTGGGGTACTCTGCTTGGTGTCCCCCTCAGGCACACTTATTTTCATGTTTTGACCCTTTGACCCACACAATGCTCCTACCCTGTTCTTTTCATTAGTTGTCCCAAAAATTTAGCTGTTTCATTCATCCATTAGACCCTGTAAAAAGTGGCTACAGGTTATCCAGGTGGGCCTTCCCCATGGTAATCGGACAGACAAATAGGCGATGGAAAAGAGGCTGCCCTTCCCCTGCCCAGAGTTGGGGGGGTGAAGAGCCCTGGAGCTGATTGAGAACTGCACCTTGCAGATCTGGCATACTTTTCGGGCAGAGCCTCCAGAGAGAATAAAAGAACAGCGTTCTTGGTATGCGTGGCAGACATGTCAAGGGACTCAAAAAGAGCAGGGCCAAGAAGATCTGGGTAGAGCTGCCCAGTGGGTGATTGCCCAGAAAAACTCTTGAAGACACCGCTCGGGAAGGAAGCAGCAGGAAGCTCCAGCAATGCATGACCCAATGCATGGAGCCTCAGCCCAGGGAGCAGTTCAAGACTGTTTGGGCCATCTTGTGATGCACAACATGGTGCATGGAGTCTTGGTCCTGGGAGAGGTTCAAGACTGCTCAGGCCACTTTGCAGTTCACAACCCAGTGCACAGAGCCTCGGCCCTGGGAATTGCTTAGGAGGTTCGTGATCCCAGCATGAGGTCACACAGCCAAAGCCGGTATCATGGCTCACCAGAGCTAAAAGAGTCCCCCTCCCCACTTCGTACTCAGAGCAGAGCACGGGGCTGGCAGGAAAGCCCCAGGCACAAAGCCATGTAGGCAGAGCTGGGAGCATGGCCCAGTCCAGCAGAAAGAGGCCTCAGTGCCCAGCGTGAGGCAGCATGACTCAGCTTGGATGCCCGGGCAGGGCAGGGTCATGAAAGGAGCTAGACGTGCCACTGGAGGGAGGCCATGGCAGAGCCAATGACCAGGGGACTGTAATGATTTAGGTCCTGCAGTAAATAATGACAACTAGGAATGAGGAAGAGAACAGACCTTTAATGATAGTACAACATAGGGTTCCTCCATCACAGACCATGTGGCTGCCTCCATCTTGATTTCTCCTTACCCCCTCAGGGATCATGTTCAAATTTGTCATGTGATAAGACATTCCTTTGTAAGGGGCTGACGGGAAGGCGCTGGCCATGGCGGTGAGTCCTGGCCGCTGCCCTCCGGGTGGATGCTTCTCCCCCCTCGTGGGGTTC
>NW_017728906.1:32771786-32789535 GCF_001723895.1 Crocodylus porosus
CGCCGGATCGCTAGTCGGCATCGTTTATGGTCGGAACTACGACGGTATCTGATCGTCTTCGAACCTCCGACTTTCGTTCTTGATTAATGTTGCTGGGGAAAGTGGGTCCCACAGGGGAGGTGATTTCTGGGGAAGGGAATCTCACTGGGGAGCCAGTGAGTCCCAGCACTGGCCCAGGAGGTCGGGCACTGGCCTCTACTGTTGCTGTCAAGAGTTTTACTAGGGCCCGTGATCTCAGGGGAAGGGGACCCTAACTTCCACTGTATCTATGTTTCCAGAATAGGGTGGGTGTGTGCCTAATATTTTGGAGGTTGCTTTGTATATTTTGTATACCATTTCTAACTGAATTGTGTATTGTTATGTCTTACCATATTTATATATATTCTTGTTCAGTTGCTACTTATCCTGTATGTGAACTTAACCTTCCACTGTCATATTCTGTTTATTGTCCTGTTGGGTTCCTGGTTATTCACCTGCTGTGTTGACTTACCTGTGCTTATCTATTACAGGATCCATCACTCCTCTGTGCATGGGGTGACTAGGGGACTTATCTTGCTTGCTGCTTATAGGGTTCCTCTATCAGGTGTTGGTGCTGGGTGTGTCACCACAGTGGAGGGTCAGTTCCCAGACCATCAATTATTTTGGAGTATTGTTTATGGTCTATCCTTTGTAAATAATTCATTCTCATATGTCAGGTATATTTCTATATTTATATTCTGAATCAATAAACTGTATATAGTTAAGTAAAATTTGCCTGACCTGCCTCTATAGAGGATAGAGGGATCTGAACCCAAGTGACAGCCTCCCTCTCACAGCACTATTGCCTGTCTACCTAGGGTGTACCTGGGCTACATAGGTCTACGCCATGACAAACCCAGCTAACTAAAAAATGCTGATCAGTCAACATCACAAAGACTCATGTCTTGTTATCAATCCAGGAAGCTAGAGTTGCAGAATTAAAGACCTCACAAAGGTCGAGCCTGGCCACCATCCCAGACAGCTAGAGGTGCTGAGCCAAAAATCGTCACAATGGTCTGTTGCTTGACACTAGCCAGCAAGAGACAGATGTTGGAAACAAAGAACTCAGGGAGACCTGAGTACTGAATATTGTCCAGCACTGAGGAATTCAGCCAGTGCCCTCAGAAGGCTGTATGCTCAAAGTGCCAAATCAGAAAAATAAAACAAGTCTGCCCTGAAGCCAGCTCAGCAAGGGACGAGTACTGAATCACTAAACACAAAAGTTTGTAACATTGACATCAGCCAGCAACATGTAGGGGGTTGAACCACATTCTTACAAAGGCCTCTGAGTAGGCTTCAGCCCAACAACTTCCTTATGCCGAGACTGCAGCATAAACTAGGGCTGCCGAAACATAGATTTTCAGAAATGAGAACTTTGGCATTTCTAATATTTTTTTCGAAAAACATCCGTTAGCTCAACCAGTATTTATGATGTAACAATCATTGAGAAATATTCTACATCTCCCATTAGGAAAATGGTTAGACTAAATCAAATAAAGTTACCTAATGGGTAGAGCCAAGAATTGTTTCATGCAGCTTACAATAAAAATTCCAGAAAATATAAAACTGGTGGGGATGAAGGGGAGAAAGTGTAACCAGGAGGAGGCAAGTTAAACAGGGTGGCAAATTCAAGCATGTGTGATAGTGTTCTACGGGCATGAAACCTGGCTCAGTTTACAGCTTGGCATATATATGCAACAGCTTCCCACATCTGGTAAATGTACATGCCTTTTATCTTATGTAGATACAGCAGAGTCTCAGCAAACCTATGTAGTAACTACTATCGCATTAATGTTCAGTCCTACAACTTTTGTTGTAAAAAAATGACAAACAAAAAAACCTTTGTTAATGCAGATGTATAGTTGCTGGGGAGGTATCTCACACCCTTCCAGAACACAGAAAGTAGCAAAGCTCAGAATTGTGCAAATCAAGAAATGAAGACCTAAGGCACATGCCTTTGCAAACTTATCTCTGCACTCTTTGAACAATGTCTCAGCACACTCAAAACATACCTACCTGAAGATCTTCAAAGTGTACTGAATTGGAGCTACCTATCCCTCTCCTGGCAGTCATGCACTGCCACACAGTCTTATGCACAGGCCATCTAAGACCGTACTTTTGCTTACCCGTCATTAACTCATAGGAAACTCTTCCTGATACTTAACTGTAGACAGTCTATAGCAAGGAGATCCCTGTTCCCCATTACTGACACCAGCACCACAAATCTGTGCTGCAGTGGGGTACTTTGAGCTCTCAAGGACTCACTGCACCATTGTGCTTTGGCAGAGAGAATCAGTGGGGGGTTAGCAGAGAGAAATCACATGGAATATGGACCACCTGGATGGCTTCCTGTCCCAAGAAAGGCTGCCAAGCATCTCCAAATAATTCCTCTGCCATTCAATACAGAAACACTTAAAGCATCTCTCTACACTGCAGTCCAAAGATCCGATGTACTTATCTAAGTTAGCTAGGGTGTGTGCTACTACTGCTATTACTACTAAAAGCAGCATAGCCATAGTAGAACAGGTGTCAACACAGACTGAAAAAGCCCATTTGATAAGTACTCAATGGCTGAGAAGTCATTACCAGTATCTGAGCTCACTGAGTAGCTAGTATATGTCTGCACAAGATGCAATCACTTATTTAGCAGATGAGGCAAAAAAAAAAAGAGGGTTTGCTCCTTTTTGATCAGGAAATCTCAGCAACAAAACACTTAAATGCAATTTCTGGCTATGCACAGAGGTAGCATTTAACTCCTTCAAAAGGAAAAGAAGGATTAGTGCTGAGGAATGGGCATTAGCTGAGGAATGGGCATCACAGGATCATAGGAAAGTAGGGCTAGAAGAGTCCTAATGAGGTCATATGGTTCAGTCCCTGTCCAAGGCAGAATCACCTCAACCCAGTGTCCATTTAACACAGTCTTCAAAAATTTCCACAGATGAAGAGTCCACAACTTGTCCAGGGAGCCTGTTCCTATGTTTGACCATGTGTATAGTCAGGGTTCCTTCTGATCTCCGACATACATGTCCTCTGTTTCAGCTTGAGGCAGCTGCTCCTAGGCCTGTACCCTACAGCCACAGAGAATACTTTATCTCCAGCCTCTCAAAAATTGTTCTTCATGTATTTGAAAATTGTTATCAAATCCATCCTTAGTCTGCTCTTCTCCACATTAATGACTCTAGTTCTTTAAGGCTTTCCTCTAAGTCTTGCTTTCCAGGCCTCTAATTAGTTTGTCACTATTCCCAATCTGTCCCCACCCCATCCCTCTTGAAGTATGGGGCCCCAAACTGAAAAAGTACTCCAAGTGAGGCCTCAGCAGTGCTGAATAGTGCTTTTGTTAATATAACCCAGGATGCTCTTAGCTCTTTTTGCCACAAGAGCAACTGTTGGCTCATATTTAGCTTGTTATTTACTGTAACCCTGAGGTCCTTCTCTGTAGGAGTGAATCTAATATGGAGTGGACTATGTCCACTCCTACAGCCTAGTCAATTATTCCGCAGTCTGTATTTGTGCAAGTAATTATTCTGTCCCAAGTGTAGGACCTAGCACTTGTCCTTGTTGAATTTCACTGGATTTATTGCAGACTATTCTTCCAGTTTTTCCATGCCATTATGGATCATAGCCCTGCTCTCCAGAGTGTCTTGGAAATTCCACTCAATATGGTGTCTTTCACAAACTGTATGCACACTTAATCAATATATCTGAATTATTAATGAAAATATTGAACAATACAAAACCTAGGACAAACCCCTGAGGAATCCCACTTGATACCTCCTTCCAACTAGATATTGATTCATTGATGACTAGTCATTCAGAAAAATGAACCAACCAATTATTTATCTATTTTACAGTATTTTCATCTGGTCTGTACTCCCTTAGCTTGTTACCAGGAATGTCCCTTCCTAAATTGAAGGTGCATCACATCCACTGCTCTCGCCCCCATCCACAGAGCCTGCCAACTTATTATAAAAGGAAATCAGGTTTGACTTGTTCTCCTTGAGGTTCTTCACAATAGATTCCTTAAGGACCTACTTCATAATCTTTCCAGGTAAAGAGATGGGGCTGACAGGTCTGTAATTTCCCAGATCTTCCTTCTTCCCTTTTTTAAAAGATACAAAGATATATTTCTCCTTTTCTAATCCTCTAGAACCTCATGTGACTCCCACAAATTCTCTGCGAGGGTAACTGATGACTCCAAAATTACCTCAGCCAATTCTTGCAATATCCTGTGTTGCATCCTATTTGGCCCTGCTGACTTGAAAGCTTCTAGTTTCTCTAAGTAATCCATAGCTTGTTCTTCCCCTACTTAAGGCTTTTTGACTTCTTCCCTATCTATGCTGCCAACTGTGCTCATCATCTGGTAGCTGACCCCATTTGTGAAGACTGAAGTTAAAAAGGCATTAAATAGTCTTCTCTGCATTATCCAAAACTAGGCTGACTTCTGCATTCAATAAAGGATCAATGTTTTCTTTGGCCTTCATCTTACTTTTGACTTACTTGTAGAATCCCTTTTTATTGCCTTTTATGTCCTTTGCCAGTTGCATCTCCAATTGTGCCTTGGCCTTCCTAATTTTCTCCTTGCACATCCGCACAGTACTCTTATATTCTTCCATGTACAACTCCATGATGCAACTTTTATTCCCTTTTTGGCATGGGAATGTTTAATTTAGTGCTATTTTCCTCACTTTTGACAGCGCTCTTTTCTTTATTAAATCGATCATATTTCCTCTTCTTTCCCTTTTGAACATGACAGTTTTGATTTCAGTTTATTGCTTTATGCCAAGTTCTGGCAGTTCTGTCCAATTATGTACCTTTTCCCCAAAACAATTCAACATAAAGAGGAACTATGTAATACTTTTCATTCTTAGATCTCAATGTGTCTTTGCAAAGGAAAGCAAGTAAATATTAGACCTGGACAAAAAATTCTGGCTACATGGGACTTTTAATTTTGTTTTGCTTTCCCCCTAAATTTGATACCTCAATGCTTTTTAAGGCGTACAAATTTTAGAAAAAAGTAGCAATAGGAAGGTTTGAGGTCTACGTTGCTTACTCCCGTCCCCAAGAGAGAAACCTACCCCAAATACTCAGTTTTTTAAATCTGAAATGGATATTTTGACATAATTCTCTTTCCTGCAATGAAAATAAATTTTGAAACCACAGAAGTCACCACTGACTGGAAATCTTGTCTTCTTCCCATGTAAGTATTATCATTCATAAAGTCTCCCCTACCCCAAGAAGAAACACAAAGAGAGGACTTTTTGTATGCAGAAAAATAAGTGAATACCTCACTTATCTGAATGCAAGACAGCTTCAAATTGAAGACAACACCCCATCTGGACCCTTCACTTGATACCCCCACCACTTATTTCCCTCACCTGACCCTCTGCCATTTAACCTCTTGCCACCACATGCTGTGCTGCCCTGTGCCTTGTTAAGTGGATTTCTGTCACCTCTCTTGACTGCATTTGCACTTGATACTCAATTCTAAAACAAGGTGTAAGCGGGAGTTCCTAGATCAATCAAATATAACCCGGGCAGAACTCCAAGAGGTACCCCCTCTCCAATTTAAAGGATCAAAGCAGGTGCACAAGCGCTGTGGGAGGTGTAGGAGGTCCCCCGAAAGAGCAGAGCCAGACCACCAACAGGGACTTAACCATATACCTTTTAATACTGGGAACATAACCAGTATAAACCGGGGGGTATAGTAGACACTACAATGCCCCAAAAGGGCAGGATTCAACAAAAGTTAGACATTTACAATCATTGACAAAGAACAGGGTTAACAAAATATAAAACACAAACACCAGAACAAACCATACGGGTTGGTGAAAAATAAAAAGGCACAAAATGCAAAATGTCAAATCACAAGGAAATATAGGGCCTTGGTACCTGGAGCGGGGGAAAAGGGCAGGGGGAACACAATGGCCCATTTCCAGTGCAAGAAGATTTGCTTCTTGTTATCTCACTCACCTCAGCTAGAACTTGAACCCAGATCTCCCATGTGGTAGACAGGAATGCTGCCACACAGCCACCACTGGTGGCACTGCTCCAGCCTGCTAGGGATCTTGACCTTCCCAGAGCCCCAGCCTCACATCGAGCTGCCTGGCCTCTGATTGGAGGAGCTGGAAGCAGGGCTGGGAACCTCTCCGGTCGCTGCTCAGATCCTTCCTGGAGCGGGGGGAGCCTCTCCTGCTGGCTGCAGCCTCTCCCAGGGAATCCTGGAGCCCAGTGGGGAGTCTCTCCTGCCAGCTGCACGCCACGCTGCTGAGGGCCCCACTGCTGCCTGCAGGTCCTGCTCTTTCAGGCTTTTCCAGGGCACTGCTCCTGCCCCACTGGCTCAGCTCTGTGAAGCTCCTTCCTTGTTGGCCCTCACTGGTCTCTCCCCTGAGTCAGCCCATGCTGCCCCTTTTATTCCTCTCCAGGTGACCCGAGGGGCCAATTGGGACACGGGTGGGGGGTGAGTCTCTGGGGCCTGATTGGTATGGAAAGAGAATCCCAAATCCTCCAAACATCTTTTGCCCTTTCAAAACCCCTGGGCTAGCTCACTGCCAGCTAGCCCGTCACACAAAGAAACATGTTTCAGCCCTGCTTCCTGTTCCTATGCTCATTCCCTCCTGCCATGACTTGATGGGAATAAAAAGTAAAACTCATAGGTGGGAAGCTTCCAATTTTAATTAATGCCCCAACATGCTGCTCCTCCTGCAGCTGAGGCAGGTTCAGGCTCCCACTGGTGTAATGCGCTATTCCACTTGGCCACACTTCCTTACATCTAGGATGCGTAACCCACAGCTCTTCCCACCCTCTACCACAAATAAGCGGTTGCTTGAAGTGCCAATGCTGTGTACTGTGGCTTTTAATCCACTTATCACTTACCCCTGTCTGGGGTAAGCAGAATTCTTAAGTAAGATAGTTACTCAGGGAGTTGCAGTTACATCCGGTCCCTGTATCACTTATTCAAAGTCTCTAATTAACATTGTGTCCCTGTCCTTAAGATAGCCGAACCGGTTTCACTCACAACGTTCCAAGGGCACCACCATCTGCTGTCCTTGAGGAAAACTAACCCTCTTGTGCCTGCACCTCCATGCAGGAAACTGCATCGTTGCTCTGGCTTTCTCTTAGCCACCACTCCAGTTCCCCTTCTGGGGGAAGTTTTTAATTCAGACGTGGTTCTTTTATACAAAGTCCTTAATTAACAATTAACATGTTTCCAGTCGGCTGTACTGCCAGTCTGAGAGTCTTTAATTAGCAATTAACAAGTTTCTTGGGCTGCCCCGCTGCCAGTCTCTGAGTACTTAGCTTTCTGTCTTGCTCTGTAAAAGAGCCACTGCCTTCCTGTTACACAAGGTTTTGTTTCTCGGATGGAGGAAAAAAAACCTCATCTTGGAATTGATTAAATAAGGTACAATGTCTTTTAAAAACCCATAATACAAAACAGATATTTAGTACAGATCATTTTGGCAATTCATCTTCACAGGTATCCATTCACCTCTGGGGTTTATAAATGTTCATGTCTGCTTTATCTTCTGGGTCTAAAACATGCCTCCTATAGTATCTATTATTTGTCAGGCTGACATGTACTAAATTGTCAAAGTACAATTTAAGGGAAAGATCTCAGGACAAACCCACTCACTACCTAACAGTATAAGGAAGAAAATCCCTTAATGGTAGCTTATTTTAATATTATCCACTATAATTCTGATTTGTTTTTGGTTTTTTGGTTTAAGCATTTGGTATTGGCCAGTCAGAAACAGGATACTTGACTAGATGGACTGAGTGAGTGCTTGTACACATGACAAAAATTGGCTGTTTAAGCAGTTTAATTGTGTCATGCTGTACACATGTGGGGTTCGTTTTAAAATTTAAATGAGTTTGCTACATTGCAAACAAAACCACATCCATATGTAATTTAGTTTGCAATGTAGCTATTGGTAACATTGCAACCTTTGAGAGCTCACCCCTCCACCCCCACCATGGGAGAAGCAGGCTGATGGTAGAAGCAGTGAGTGGCCCAACCTTTTTTTTTTTCCTGCAGAGCCTGCTCATGTCTCCCTCAGCCAGGGGTCAAGCTACTGGTGGGCCAAGTGGCCCCTGCCCAGTCCTTCCTTCTGCAACAGCAGCACCCCCTAGGGCCACATGGGTGGGCTGCTAGTGGGTGGGTGCTGTCCCAGATCAGGGTCAGGAAACAGTTGGAACAAGCTGGGTGCTGCCTATGAGCTGAAGTAGCATCCACCTGCTAGCAGCTAACTTGGGTGGCCCTCAGGGAGCACCACTGCTGTGGAAAGAAGGTCCAGGGACCTCTGCAGCTCAGGAGGACCCACCAGCAGGTCACCCCCTGGCTGCAGGAGAGTCAGGCAGGCTCTTGTGGGGGGAAGTCTTGCTGCTTTTTTTTTTCTCCCCTCAGCTGAGCCTCCCCATGTGAGCTACTGCCAGACCATGCAGCCCTAAGCTGCAGGGAGGCCAAGGTCCTTCCCTCCACCACAGCAGCACCCCCCAGGGCTGCCTGGGTGGAGTACTAACTGTGTAAGTGCTGCCCCAGCTCACAGGCAGCTCCTGCCAGATCCAACTTTTTCCAAAGCCCATATCAGAAACAGTGCCCAGCAGACATACAGCATGAGGTCTCAGGGTAGAGTTAGATCTGACTGGTGCTGCCTGTGAGCTGATGAAGTACCTGCACAGCTAGCACCCTGCCCAGGCAGCCCCAGGGGGGCACCACTGCCATGGAGGGAAGGACTAGGCCCGTTGGGGGTGGGGCAGAAAGTGGCACGGAGCCTGATCCTTTTTTTTCCATGGAGCCTCCATGCCTCTCCTATAGCTGAGGGGCAAGCTGCCAGCAGGCCCTGAGCTGTGGGGGGCCCAGACCTTCTCTTCACAGTGGCAGTGCCTCCCAGGCAGCACCCACCCACTAGCAGCCTTCCCAGGAGGCTTTGGAGGTGCCACCACCACAGAGGACTGGGGCCCCTGCAGCTCAGGGGTCACTTAGCCTGCCAGCAGCAATTCACCCAGCCTTGGGAAGTGCAGACAGGCTCCATGAAAAAAAAAAAGGATCAGGCCCCTCACCATAATGGTGATGGAACCCCCTAAATTGAAAAGTTGGGTTTTTAATCATTGCAATTAAAAACCCACTGTTTGGCTAAATCCCCATCGTGTGTGCAAGTGGCCACTGTCTTATGATGTAAGGAACAGGATGCTTCCTATTACACACCAGTTTCTATCCCCACACTCTGAGCAAGTACGTTGTACAAATACTGTTTTTGTTATAAGGAAAACAATAGCCTCAGAAAAAAGAAGAGACAGACAAGGACTGATAGCTCTCCTATACTGCTGCATGTTATATTTTGGAGTTATAGGGAGGCAAAGACTATGAAGGCAAAGTTAAAAAACTAGTGAATATCTATAGTTGCCTATTTTAATCGTCTTGCCAAAGTTTATGGCTCAGTTAGATTTTTTTTTTTTTTTTAACCATGGGAGCCTAAGACATCTTTGAAGTTCAAATGGCTTTTTTTTTGTAGGGCATTAATTCCATTTAACTACATTATATATGAACTTCTGTGAAGAAATCCTCCTCAGTCTGCCTCACCTCTATTTTGAGACAACCCAGCCCCCTCTGTTTTTTCACACAGTCTGGTTTCAGTCACCTGATCACCTAGGTGACTGGGCTGAAACAAATTCCTAAGGGAGGGGAAAGCTCGCTCTTCTTTTGTCCTGAATCCACAGACTACTAGTGGAGAGTTCACAGGGGGAGGGGCAGAGTAGACATGGAAACTTAGCCAGTATATCTAGATTAAGTGATTTTAGATGCATGTTAAAAAGGATTTCCAAACCCAAATTTGATAAAGGCTCAGTTTATTCTGTATTGCTCAAGGTGCTTTGGTTTTCTCTTAATCTTCTTTTGTTCTACCCCTTCCCCATTCTATCTCTCTCTGATCAATACAAAGCTATCTGGCTCAGCATGCCTAGCTGTGAATGCCTGAGGGGAGAGGGGTCAAAGATGTGTTTCATTCCTAGCAGGCCTCAGCTCTTTATTAGTTAATTCAGCCCTACCTGAGAGTATCTTGGAAGGCTTCAGACTATAAGGAGCAGCCAGAAAAACTTCCAGGGGGCAAAGCACCCCGAAAGCCATGTATCCCAGGCTGCACAGAGCCCTAAAAGAGACCAGTGCCTGGGTGGTGACACCATTACCCCAGGCTTGTGGGACATCTCCAGGAAGGAAGATGGCTGGATATAGGTGCCCCATGGGAGACTCCTGAAGAGTGGTTTTGGGCGGCTTAGTGTAGTATTACCCCTTACTGTCCTACCACAACTTCAATCTCCAGCTTGCAATTTGTCATACTTAAGATATACCATCATAAGAGGCACCGCCCAGCTCTAAGTGGTAACTTAAAATGCTGTAGAATCATGGATTTTGAAAATGGGGTGTAGCTGGTATGAGGTACCATCACATACAACACAACACATATTTTTCTCTAGTTAAAAGAAATTAAAAGATTTACTGATCTGCTAGCAACCCAGAGCTATATTATTCAGTTTAAGAACAAAGCAAAAACAAATAACTTCACTGACTTATGCATTAATTCAGAATAATAGAAAAATAGGGTTGAACGTCAAAAATAAGGGTGGGATAATTTTGGGATACGTTTGCTATATTATATATCATAAAAAAATCCACAATGAATTAGACAAAAAATATCAAGAGATGTTTCATTAGTTCTATAGTCATTAGAATTAATTGTCTATCATTTTTCAGATTCATAAAACAAAATCTAGCCTTCTTGAGCATCTTGACAGTGCATCCAATACCTCACTAAAAGTTATTACCACACCTGAGTTAATGCTCACCTGAGTTAATACTTCCACACCTGAGTTAATGTGTTTAGAAAGAGTTAAAAACAATCTTCAGGACTGTGAAACAGGACCTACATTACCAGAAGCAGTTAACAGATAACAGAATTGCATAACAAACACTAAAGCTACTAAAAAAGAGAGGGTTGTTAATATCTGTGCAATGAAGCATTTAGAAGGAATCAGGTAGATTACAATGAGTTATTACATTGATTGACTCCCATACTGCTACCTGAATAGAAGTGCTGTTGCCACTGCCACTGCACCAGGTTTTAAACTTTGGGTGCAGCTTGTATCAAAAATGGGGTATGATTGTACCAGTGCATCCCCTCACCCCTGCCCCAGATCTACTTATACATAGGCTCCAGTCATAGAAATCATTCAGGGCCAAATCGCCCTCTCAGTTTTTTAACCTGTAAGTCAACTGCATGAACTCAAGGTGAAACTAGTTCTTCCCCTGCATAATATACAAGGAAGGTCTAAAACTAGCTGAAAAGAATAATTTATGTTTTCACAGGCTTTTGTTTCTCTAATTCCCTAAGGTAAAGAAGTGATTTCAGATAATAACTTCAGATATAATCATCTAATTCATACCCTGAATCTACATGACACGTTTTATTTATGTAGGATGCTTGTATGATTATTTTTCTTCCTATATAGTCTTATATTCAAAGAGTTGTTCTAACATATTATGCAAGCTTATCAACTTTGTTCTAATCAGTAATATGCATCAAATAATAATGACTTTCATGTGTTCATAGCATATGATGAAGTGAGCTGTGGCTCACAAAAGCATATGCATCCTGGATTCAGTTATTTTGTAAGGTGTACCTCTACCTGCCTTTTGGTTGACTTCAGACTAGCACTTCTAACTACTTTTCTGTATTCATATCTATGTGCCTAAGCTAAACTGTAAACCCAGATTCCCAACATGCTTTGACTTATGCTAAGTTGGCACTAAGTGACAACACTCCTTGGAAGCAAGAGGAAAGAATACTAGAAAGCAGGAATGGATGATTCTATTGATGGCCAGTAAACATATCTGTCATACAAAGAACAACATGAGACAAAACAGCCTGAGGCTTGATGAGTGGCTGATGTACTTCAAATCAGCTAAAAAGCTAACAGAAAATAATGTGCACAATTTCAAAAAAGATATGGAAAATTCTGAAAAATTGTGATTACATGTGAAATATCCTATTCAAATTGTTGTAAACAAGTCTAAAATATTACACAAGAGATCATAGAATCATAGAAGTAGGGTCGGAAGGGACCTTATAGATCTTCAAGTCCGACCCCCTGCCAGGGCAGGAGGAAAAAAAACTGGGCTCAAATGATCCCAGCTAAGTAGACATCAAGCCTCCTCTTAAAGACTGCCAGGGTAGGAGCCAGCACCACTTCCCTTGGAAGTTGGTTCCAGATCCTAGCCGCCCTGACTGTGAAGTAGTTCTTATGGATGTCTAATCTAAACCTACTTTTCAACAACTTGTGGCCATTATTCCTTGTTATGCCAGGGGGCGCTAGGGGAAACAAGGTCTCTCCCAAACCCTTCTGGTCCCCCCTAGTGAGTTTATAGACTGTCACCAGGTAATGAGCTGAGCTTGCTTCACAAATTGCCAGTGCTCCACACCCCTTCTTTCCGTTCAAGTTAAATCACACTCCCCCAGCATCCCAGCATGCTTTCCAGCCCTGGGGTGGGCTGAGCTGTCTGCTCTAGCACAGCAGGGTAAGGGCTGGGGGGGCAGGGGAAGAAGGCAGGGACTGCTCTTCCCCTGCCAAACAAACCCCAGCTGGGGCTTTGGGCCAGGGAGGGGGATTAAACTTGCCTTCCCCCAAGTATAGAGCTGCCCTGCTAAAAACTTACTGCTGGCTGCAACTGTGGACTAAAAATCCCAGAGGCACTTGGAAGCAGAAGTGATGAGCAACCCTACAGAGTCCTGATTCTGTGATGATGGATTGCAAATCCCAGAGGCCTCAGGGGTAGCAGTAAAAGGAAACAAACACACAGCCCATGTTGGCTGTGTACCAGAGAGCTGTGCTGTAGGTGCCCTCTGGCTTCTGGCCTCAGCCACTGCAGGCACATGGCTGTATTTCCTGAATCAAAAGTGAATGACTGTCCAGTTGTTTCTCAGCTTAATCACTGTACCTTAGACTAACCTGCAAAGACTGAATCAATTCAGCCTTGAGCTTTTTAACGGTCTGTATTTAGCCTAAGAGGCAGGCAACAGAAGAAACATTACAGCATTGAATGCCACTTTCACTGCTTTGTGAATTTGACAAGGTAGAATAAAAAGATGAGTAAAATACCTGAATTTAGTAAACCTAAGAATATGCGTGTACTATACAATAACACTGCCAAATACCTAACTTTATGTAAACACTGCTAAAATTCAAACACATGCATTTTCATAATGAGGATTTTAAATTTGACAAAACCAAAGCATACTTCAAATCAATATCATAAAATGCAGTCAAGATTCAACTCAGCTAATTATTTTCTCTTTGTATATCAGAAGTCTTTCTAATCACCTTTAACCTTCTCGTATAAAAAACTGTTGGGTTTTTGTTTGACATTTTTCCTTGAAAAAAGATCTCTTTTACAAAAATAGTTTCTGTTTTGGATTGCAATCTACTTATTTTAAAAAACAAAAACAAATTAACAGCTCCCTCCCCCAAAAAACCAAGCAATATGTTTCAACAGCCAAACTGACTCTACTTTCCAGTCTATTGGATGGTCTGCTTTATAAAATCAGTCAGTCAATCAATGTTTTTATCACATCTAGATAATAACAATCAATTTTCATTACTTATATGAGGGGTTTTCAACCGTTTTTAGTAAGTGTACCCCCAGTGACCAGACGCAGAGTGTAGGTGGGGTGGGTAATACACAGCTGGATGTGGAGTGGCAGAGGGTGGGGCCAGGTGGTTCATGGCCAGCTGCAGAGCAGCAGCACAGGTGGCTCACATGCAGCTGCCGCTGCATGTGAGCTTCCCCTCCCCCCACATCTGGCTGGCCAGGCAGCACCTGCACAGCCCACAGAGGAGTGTCACTGCCCTCACCCCCCACCCTGGCCGTGCTCCTGGGATGGTGGGATCCATTCTTGCCCACCCACATGTACCCCCTAGGGTTCTCTCAAGTACCCCTGGGGGCATGCGCCCCCCCCCCCCCGGCTGACAACCCCTGATTTATACAATAGCTATTCTTAATGGATAAGTAAATAATGGCTTATAATTTTAAAATTTGCATTAAAAGCAGTTGTCTTTACTCACTTATCATTGTTGTATAGAAAAAAAATACTGTCATTTAATGCTCAGAGAAGCCACATTCTATAGTTTCATAGTTAGTAAAGTCGGAAGGGACCTGAGCAGATCATCAAGTCCGACTCCCTGCCATGGAAGGAAAGAGTACTGGAGTCAAACGACCCCAGCAAGGTGACTGTCAAGCCTCGTCTTAAAGACCCCCAGGGTAGGAGGCAGCACCACTTCGCTTGGTAGTTGGTTCCAGATCCAGCCACCCTGACCATGAAGTAGAGCCTCCTGATGTCTAAATATTCCAATTTTCCTACATAAAGGAAGGAAACTTTTTTCCTTCCTCCAATAAAGGGACAGAATTTAGGAAGTGCCAATTTCACAATGACACTCCAAATAAATTCATTTAACTAAATTATCAGTTTTTAAAAGATATTTGAACTAAAAGCAATGCAATTAATCAACTGATATACTGCTATCATTTGACAAAATGGCTAAAATATATTCAGAACATTTCCAGAAATGTATTGCAGCTCAGTCCTACTATCCCTGTGTCCCCCACTTTTATCTGTAAACTTAGTCCCAAATATTGGAAGAAGATCAACATATATAAATGTCTGTCTTCTCTATTTCTTTCTTATATTTACAAGATAACCTGAGCTGAAACAATGCCATTTAGAATGCTCCCAGATTTGAACACAGCCACAGGAACATTTATAAGATGAAAGGAATAGACTAAAATACTAATTTACCAAATCCCCAAATACTTGTACTGAAGGCATTTTGAAATATAATTAATCTAATTGCTCAGGCTGCTTATTTAAATGTTGCTTCTCAGTTGGGAGGAAAATGAAATTTATCACTTTCGGCTGATAGTGCTGGATCCAAATGCACAGAATTCAAGTGGGAAGCCTCCTAGTGACTTCCATAGGCATGTAATCAAACCACATTCCAAGTTTCATGCACTAGAAAAGGGATGGCCAAACCATGTTAAGAGTGCTATAAGTGTCATGGGCAGCATCTGTGCATGCATGTGCAACATCAGAGATGGGACAAGCAATACAGCAGCAGATAGGGCAGTAAGTAGAGCAGGACAAATATCAGAAGGAAGAGCAGGAGATCAGGCAAAAGAAGGAGATTAGAGTATCATACAAGGAAGGTGCAGGGCTAATTTTGTGGCACACCTGCCAAAACAGCAGCCCCCTGATATGCTTGAACACTGAATTTCCAATTAGCAGTTGCAGCTATGACTCTACTGTAAAATATCTACAGTATGTGTGACTAACCAGTCAAGTTCTAGTCTCAGGGGAACCTATGAACTTCACTTCATAATTCTACTGAATACAAAAAATCATGGACTAAATATACGCATTGGATTTATGGCACATTCTAACCTCCCTGACATGTGATAACCCAGGTAACCTCTCTACATTTTACCAGCTACATTCTAAAATTATTTAATGTGAAGGTAGCCTACACTGCCAATTTGAGATCCTTCAAAGCACAAGGACATCTGGAAGAAAAATGGATGGTCATGAAAAACATCTATATCCCAGTTCAGTCATAGCCTAGGAATCAGGACTAGCTATGTACTATATTATAAAATGCAGTACATTGGTTATAACCATGGTACCTCAATTTTCATGTTTAAAATCAACTTAAGAGTTTCAAAGGGATTTTTTTAAGTTGCCAAAATAGTTAAAGTTCTGTGTACAGTGAAACTATAGCAATAAATCACTTTTAACAGGTCAGCATTTGCCAGTGCAGTGGTGCATGAAATTATGGTTCAGTAGCAACAGAAAAGTTTTGGTTAGTAAAGGTGATTGCTGAACAGTTTATGCTTGTCTCAGCTGGAATACAGCAATGTTAAAAAAAAAGAATTTCATTACAGAGTTTTGCACAAATGCATTATTCAATCACAAGTGCTGGTTTCAGTTTATTTAATTAATTCATTCATCCATTACATTTCATTTCATTGTAGTGTGTGGTTATCAACCATTTATTGCCTGTCTGTTTAGCAGATTTGTGTTTCTTTTCCCTTCCCCCAACCTTAAGGAAATAAAAAGCTTAAAAACAATAATGTTCATATAGCAGAAATGAAACCTACAGTAAATATATAGGCCAGGCATGAACAGGAAAACTTTCATCACTCCCCCCAACCCTGCCTTTTTTTCCTTCATCAGGATGAGCAGGAAAATACCTGGTAAGTCAAAATAACAAGTTAAAAAGTATACCTACCTAAAGCCATAAAAATTAAGCAATAAATAAAACCCTGCCTTGGGTCTTTAAAAAAACCCAGGATATTTAGTACTGTGGTTTGCTAAAATTAACAATTTTGGGGCCTCCCGGTCTGCTGAACTTATACTCCTCAGATATACAAACAGCCAACCCTTTCCCAGCTTCACAGCTATGCACCACCAGCAACAAAATCTTGGCCCATATAAGGGACTCGCTGGCAACTTGCCAAGAGCCTGAGGGCTGCATCCAACCCAGAAAGACTGCAGGTTTCAGCAAGTAATGCTCCATCTTGAATTTAGCAAGGCAGAAGCTTAAATTACTTTGGCTATTCTTTCAACTTTGTAAGGACCTCACCCTCCAAACAAACTGTAAGAACACTACTTTTCCTGTTCTTTGACTTATATGTAGAATTGGTTTGCATTCAAAACAAACAAACACTGATATTAGCATCAAATTTAGGATGGATCCCAATCCAACCCTTGCCAAATGTATGTTATATTTGGAGTTCAGTGGACAAGCACAACCCTGCTCATCACATTGTTTAAATACACAACTCAGTCTAGATAATGGCTTTCACTACAGAATAAAAATTATGGAGCTATGGTTTGCAGCTTTCAGGTAATATTGAGATGTTCTCTGAGTGTCCAAGTTTAATTGTCTTCTAAATGATAATCATTGTGCATTATATGATGTAATAACAGAGTTATTGTGTTGCTTGAAAGCATTTGATGCAGTGAGCAAATCTGGACTTTGGAGCCTTATCAAAAGATGTGCCTGTCAAAGAAAGTTTCTGCAAATCTTGAGACACCTCCACAATGGTATGTGTGGCAGAGTAGAGATTGGCACTGTCCTACATATCTATGTGAAGGATGTATCTAAAAGCTGATCCTGTTCATGCTGTTCTACGCAGTGATGAGTAACAAGGCAACTTAAGACCTTAGGCCTAAGTACAGACAGTCAGAAAACCCAAGGCTGAATCAATTCAATCTTCCCAGGTTAGTCTAAGCTGCACAGATCAGGAGTTTTCAACATTTTTTAACAAGTGTACCCCTTCTGTCTCAAAGTTTCAGCTCATGTATCCCTTTATATTTTTTTCTTGTTTTAATGTTACCAATTAGGTAATATAAGGCAGGCTACACTAAATGCATTATTAATATATGCATTAAATATATACAAGCATACCTCGTTTTATTGCGCTTCGCTTTATTGCACTTTGCAGATATTGCATTTTTTACAAATTGAAGGTTTGTGGCAACCCCGCGTCGAGCAAGTCTATCGGCGCCATTTTTCCAACAGCATCTGCTCACTTTGCATTTTTTATCAATAAAGTATTTTTTAATTAAGGTATGTACATTGTTTTTTTTTAGACATAATGCTATTGCACACTTAATAGACTACAGTATAG
>NW_017728906.1:32789635-32796311 GCF_001723895.1 Crocodylus porosus
GTATAGTGTAAACATAACTTTTATATGCACTGGGAAACCAAAAAATTCATGTGACTCGCTTTATTGCGATATTCGCTTTATTGCGGTGGTCTGGAACCAAACCCGCAATATCTCCAAGGTATGCCTGTATATCATAGTTATGCCACAACAGTTTGGGCTGTTGTGGGGGAAGGGGTGTGGAAGGGCAGATTAAGGCCCCCGCAGTGAGGGAGGGAGTAGGGCTGGGGATGGGGATGGGGATGGGGATGGGGCAGAGATGGGGGCAAGTGCTGCACAGCCAATGCAGAGTGTGGGATGGAGCCACGAGTGCCTCGTCCAGAGGGTGCAGAGGGAGGGGCAGCTCCTGCTGTTATGCACACCCCAGGAGGGCAGTGGGGACATGTGCCCCCAGATCTATGCATGGTGGTGCTAGGCTCCTCCCAGCAGGGGGCTGGGCTGGGCTGCGCTCAGGGCAGGCAGCAGCAGCACTGGGTGGGAAGCTATGTGGGGGCTATAGTCACCCCAAAGTGCGCCATAGCCCCCATTAACCCCCCCCCAGCACTGCCACCACCCGCTCAGAGCACAGCCCAGCCTGTCCCCCCCACCGGGAAGAGCCTGGTGCCACCTCGGCCTCAGCACACAGAGGCAACCTGTCTTCGCTCCATACACAGATCGGGGGTCACATGCCCCCCATGCCCTCCCAAGGTGCATGGAGTGGTGGGAGCCACACTCTGTCACCCCCTAAGGATGAGCCTTAGCTCTGACCCACACCCTGCCCCACCCCAGCTGTGCAGAACATGCCCCTGCCCTTGCCCTTTCCCCAGCCCCACTCCCTCCCTCACTGCTGGGGCCTCCATCTGCCCTGCCCCCAAGTCCCTTGCCTCACAACAGACTTACCAGCCAGACTCAGCTGCTCTCCACATTGGCAGACTGCACTTCTGGCTGCCTGTGTGCTGTGCTGTGGCTGAGCACACGGAACTTATCAGCCACATTATCAGCCACATCAACCAAAAAAGTTGATTGCTGATACTGTCACTTTTCGTTATATCACTACCAATCCAATAACAGACTGATGTATCAGTGCACCTTTAGTAATTTTTTCTTATTCATTCTGCATACCCACTATGATCTTTTTAAGTACCCCTAGGGGTACGCACACTCGTGGTTGACAACCACTGGCATAGATTGAACTAATGCTTACTTTTAATTCCAGAAATGCAGCCACATGCCTGCAGTGGCCCAGGCCAGAAGCTGGGGAGTACGAGAGTACACGTCTCTGCTCACCTGGAGCAGACAGCTTGGGCCAAGTCTAGCCAGCCCACCCATCCCAAGAGGGGTGGTTTGCAGAGGAGATGCAAAGCATACTGGAATGCTGGGGGACTGTGAGTTGACTTGAATCTGGAAGAGATCTATGACAGAAGTTCAATAAACTGATTTAACCTAAATCAGTTAAGTCTGATCTACATCCATACAGGTTTAACTTAAATCAATGTGGGCCATTTTGAAAGCAGCTTATATGGACTGAGCTTCGGTTATATTACAGATTTGAACCAGTTTCTGACCACTTATATTGGTTTATGTGTAATTTATGTCCGTAGTCTATGAGAGGCATTGGGATTCACTTTCATACTGTAACAGGGTTGCTTAATTCCTCCAAGATAAGACCTCTCCAAATTGAAATCTATAGAGCTAGTTTCCAACAAGATTATTCAGGAATTGTTTCTGATGATGACTGTGCCATGGTGACCTACTACAGAACCTTCACATGTTGTCAGTTTGAAGTCACAATATTCCCTCTATAACTACTCACAGAACTAAAGTTCCAGTAGTCCACAAGTTCATACACCATTGAAATGGTTTCAAAAATCAGGCTGGAATTGAAGGGAAAGTAGCTGACCATCCAGAAAATAAGCAGAGTTTTTTTCAGACTTATAGAGCAAATATAGAGTCAGCATAAGATCAAACTCTTGACCAGTGGAATAAAACATGCACAATAATTGAAATATGCATTCCCGTAATTTGCCAAAACACAATCACTAGTATATGTAGGGCAGGGGCAGGCAAAATACAGCCCACAAGCTGGATCTGGCCCACCAAGCATTTTGATCCAGCCCACAGTGCCCCCCAGTGAATTTCACCCTGCCCATCCCTTCCACCCACAAGGGTGGGAGTGAGGCACCCATGTGTACACCCACCCAACTTGCCCTACTATGCCCCTGCCAGCAGCAGGGGCTGCACCACATGGGGGAGTGTGTGGGGGTGCTGACACCCTCCACACAACCATGACCTGCCCCCACAACGCCCACTGACATGTACAGATACCCCAATTTACCATGCCCTCCACACTTCCCACCATACACATACCCCCCCACCATACACATACCCACACCTCCACACATCATACACACACCCCACATATACACCATACACACTCCCTACACACAAACCATCTACACCCCCCACACACACCATACATACAAGCGTAAAACTTTATTTTTTAATTATTATGCACTCATCTCTATATACACTACACAAATACAAATCATGACAAATATTATTTTCTAATAAAATTAAACTATGTTATAGTCAGTTTTGACTTTTAGTGTAAGATTTGGGGTTTTTCTGGTTCTAAGATAGCAACCCCTCCTTCCAAAAGCAGTATATGGGGGACAGAAGGGGGTAAGCCAAGGGGAGGGTCTTCTGGTGGCAAAGGTCAGGGGTTAGGGGGCGGGACTTCCAGTCTGAATATGGCAACTGGGAATGGAGCAACTGTCAAAGGGCTGGGTTACCCATGCAGCCCTCAACAGCTCACCAAAACTCGTTAAGCAGCCCTCCAGCCAAAATAATTACCCCACAATTTACATGGGATAACTGGAGTACTGAATAGAATAATCCCACCAAGAATGCAACAGATAATTTCATCAACCCTGTTGGCAGATTGGAAAGGCATACTTTGTTAATAACAAATTCTCTCAGAAACATGCACAGTCAGATGGGTTGCAAACTGGCTGGAGGGCCACACCCAGAGAGTGGTGGCGGATGGGTCTTTTTCAACCTGGAGGGATGTGGACAGTGGGCTCCCCCAGGGCTCAGTCCTCAGGCCCTCAATGTTCAACATCTTCATCAGCGACTTGGATGAGGGGGTGAAAAGCACCTTGTTCAAATTCACGGATGACAGTAAGATGTGGGGAGAAGTGGACATGCTAGAAGAGAGGGACAGGCTACTAGATCTGGACAGGTTACAGGGGTGGGCAGATAGGAATATGGTGGGTTTCAATACTGACAAGTGCAAAGTGCTGCACCTGGGGAGGAAGAATCAGCAACATACCTACAGGCTGGGAAACTCCTTTCTCATTAGCACAGAGGCAGAAAAGGATCTTTGAGTCACTATTGATTCCAAGATGAACATGGGCTGCCAATGTGAGGATGCAGTCAGGAAAGCTAACCACACCTTGTCATGCACCCACAGATGCATCACGAGCAGGTCCAAGGAGGTGATCCTCCCCCTCTATGTGACATTGGTCAGGCCACAGTTGGAGTACTGCGTCCAGTTCTGGGTGCCGCACTTCAGGAGGGATGTGGCCACCATTGAGAGGGTCCAGAGGAGGGCCGCTCACATGGTCAGGGGGCAGCAGGGCAGGCCCTACAAAGAGAGGCTAAAGGGCCTGAACCTATTCAGTCTCCACAAGAGAAGGCTGAGAGGGGATCTGGCGGCTGTCTCTAAACTAACCAAGGTGGACCAGCAGGCAATGGGAGAGTCCCTGATCCCCCCAAGCACTACTGGGAGTAACAAGGAATAACAGCCATAAGTTGACTGAGAGTAGATTCAGGCTAGACATCAGGAAGCACTATTTCACAGTCAGGGCGGCTAGGGTCTGGAACCAACTTCCAAGGGAAGTGGTGCTCACTCCTACCCTAGGGGTCTTCAAAAGGAGGCTAGATAATCACCTAGTTGGGGTCGCTTGACCCCAGCATCCTTTCCTGCCCACGGCAGGGGGTCGGACTTGATGATCTGCTCGGGTCCCTTCCGACCCTACCAACTATGAAACTATGCTGGCCAAGGCAGCAAATTTAACAATGGAATTCTGATTCTAAGCAGCACACTAAATTTAAATTGGGGAAGATTTTTTTTTCCTCTGGAGTGGTGGGGCAATTAAATTTCAGGTTGAGGCTCCAAGGCTCATAAATGGTGAGAACCAAGATGCTCACTATGGCTTAAAGGTTACACTTCATGCTTATCACATAAGAGAACTACTGGTATTTAAGTGATAATAGGGAAATGACATAAAATAATAAATGGTTTCAAGATCTCATCAACATTGTTCAGCATCAATCTAAAGTATTAAAGCAACAACTAGATGATACATTTTAATCAGGTAAAACCTAAAAATGACACAGGCAGGACTGCAAAAATGCTGTAGTGCTATTTGGAAGGAGGTTTCACATATGGCTTGAACACTGCTATAGCTGCAACATAACTACAAAGAGTTCTCTTATTCAAGAGCCAGTTTAGTTTTAGAAATATGAATTCTTCGCATGTTATGACCCAGCATGCAGTATACAAAACACATGCATATTCAAGTTCCTGAATAGGCCAGTAGTACCTTAGTGTCCTTGTTCAGTCTACAGATCTACAACAAATCTTGCCTTCCCACTAATAACAATACAGAGTGGCTCCACTTGTAGCTTCCAGGACGGAGGAACAGAATTCACTGCTGTCTGAGGGCATGTATATAAGTTTGTGGCTGTCAAAGACCAAACTGAACTCAGAAACAGCATTACATAACCTTATAAGGGCCAAATTCTGTTCTCAAATACAGATGTGGTTCTTAAGGGCAGAATTTGGTTGTATTTTTCATATACATCCAGCATATTTGAGTCATTACCTATTACTCCTTTGTAAACAGAGCTAACATGCTTTATACCATGCTTATTTGATTTAGAGAATATAGTGCCGGGCTTCCCATTCCTAAACCCTTTGCAAGGGAGAAATATTTTAAAAGACAATGTTTTCAGTTTTTAGCTTTTACCAATTATATATTTCTGAGACTGCAATTGTGTTTTATAGTATGTCTTTGGCTTTCATTGGCTGACATAATGGACAACTTATTGTTCCTGGGATAATGATGCAGTTAGTTTTATAGCTGTATTGGCAACTTTTTTCTTTTAAAAGGCAAGCATGTCAGGACATGCTGGGATGAAGCAACAAGAAATATAAACAAGTTTGCTCTCCATCAATTATGTAAGGATCCGTGCTGTTTTTACATTTGTTTCTCACTTTATGTTAACTTTGCTTATCAGTACATCAGCTCTTAAATGAATTCATTCTTCAGCTCATAAACTTACCAATTGGAATTTGCAAGTAGTGGTAAACTAGCATGAGGGATTTGAAACATCATGCACACATAATTTGTAACTACATATGTTTTGTTTTTGCTTTAGTATGAATTCAACAACACCCAAGTGCATGGTTTCTGATAGCTATGTTATACTTAGTATTTGTTTCAACTAAATTCTGCTTAAATTTCTTGTAGTTTATTGGAAATTCTTTTCTGGAAGGCATATGCAGAGGGAAAAAAAGCAAAAAAGTTTATGTAAGATAGCTAAAATTGAGAAAATCTGGATGTATATATTTACCAAATTGGAAAATTATCCTTGGTTAGAAATCTCTCCCTAGGCATAAGCTACACTTAAAGACTCAGCCATAAGATGCAAACCTAAAGTTTCTCTAAAATATACATTAGACCAGTGGTCTCCAAAGTGGGGTGCATGTACCCCAGAGGGTCCACAAGACAATCCATTGGGGTGTGTGAAGAAAATATTAGAACTTCTATTTATATTTATTTTTATCTTAAAAAATAAGAAAGAAATTAAGCTTCACTAATATTTAACATACGGATTGACACTGGAACCCTCACTCGGTCCATATGTCAGACAGTCACGTCATGTACGGTACGCGAGTAGTACATGTATATAATTTATAAAAAAATAAATATACATATATTGGGGGTGCATGCTCAAAAATTTTGGAGATGCATGCACAATCATATATTGCATGTGCATGCACAATCAAAAAAGTTTGGAGACCACTGCATTAGACCACATAGTAAGTGACCTATATGTGGATTGAGGAAAATAAATTCAGGATTCTTTGTCTCAAAAATTTGAGCTGTATTAATTCTCTGGGTTAGACACCAAGTCTCGTATTTGTCTGTTCAGAACCAAACTCTTTTGGTACTATGTAAATACACACACACACACACACACACACACACACACACTGCACTAGTAAAACTGTCAACCATCAATTGCATGACTTATGACACTTTATACAGATATATACTATAGACTTGTATTAAGTTACTGCATTTCATTGGGATTTTTTTTAATGACTCACAGGCTTCATCTGCACAAGCAGCAGACAGTGCAGTTCTTACTGTGCAATCATTTACTACTTACATAAATACCAAATAACTGCACAGTAACCAGTGTTACTAAGCAGTACCATCCCCACACGGTTTTTTTCCAATGCTACTGTGCAGTAGCAATGAGCAGCTCCACAGTAGCTCATTACTACTGCGCAGTAGTGTCTTGTGTAGATGCGCCCTCATAGAATCAAAAGAATATAACATATCCTGTCTGTTAGAGCAAAGCGCTGGTCGACCTGGTACTGGCTATGGGGAACGACCTAATCGGC
>NW_017728906.1:32796322-32808021 GCF_001723895.1 Crocodylus porosus
GAAGAATTTCTTTACTGTCCGAGCCCCCAAGGTCTGGAACAGTCTGCCAGTGGAGGTGGTTCAAGAGCCTACATTGAACACCTTCAAGAGTAAATTGGATGCTTATCTTGCTGGGATCCTATGATCCCAGCTGACTTCCTGCCCTTTGGGCAGGGGGCTGGACTTGATCTCTCGAGGTCCCTTCCAGCCCTGATGTCTATGAAATCTATGAAATCTATGTATTTAAAACATGAGAAGGACAAACCTGAAAAGTACCATAAGCATTTTGTTCTGCAAAAGCAGGAGAGCTGGTTGAAATATTTGTAATTAGCCACCTTTCAATAGGAAAAAAAAGTCATTTCTATGACAATTTCCTTGAGAAGGCTTTTTGAGTCAAAATAAGATTAGGGGATTAGGGGAGATGTGTATGCATCTTCAGGAGGCCTCAAATGCCTTTACACTAATGCTTGTAGTATGGGGAACAACAGCAGGAACTTAGCCTCCTGCTAGCTAACACCAACCCAAACATAGTGGGGCCCACTGAAACATGGTGGGACCCAATGCACAACTGGGCAGTGAATATCAAGGGCTATAGGTTCTACAGGAGGGATAGGACAGGGAGGAAAGGTGGGGGTGTGGCACTCTACGTCAAGGAGAAATACACATCCTCAATGAGTAGCACTGGGTCAGAGGAGGGGCACATCAAAGTGCTCTGTGTTAGAATAGAAGGAGGTCAAGGGGAAAGGCTCTTAACAGTGGGGGTCTACTACAGAACACCCAACCAAGGGGAAGAGCTAGACCAGGAATTCTTAAGTCAGCTCACGGAGGCAGTTAGGTCACAGGACGTGGTCATCATGGGTGACCTAAACTTTCCAGACACCTGCTGGGAAGAGAAGTCAGCCAGGTCTAATCACTCACATAGGTTCCTAGCCAAGATACAGGACCTGCATTTAACCCAGGAGGTGCACAGCCTCACCAGGGGAGAAACCTTGTTGGATCTGGTCCTGGCCACAGGCGACAACCTGGTGAGGGGGCTGCGAATGCTCGACCACCTGGGCGACAGCAATCATCACCTGCTAGAATTCACCATCCCGCACAAGGTGGCAAAGGCCTGCAGCAAGGCAGAAGCTCTAGACTTCAGGAGGGCAGATTTCAATGAGCTAAGGAGAATAGTTGAGGAGACACTGAGGTCTCAGAGGGGAGGGGAGTTGAGTGTCCAAGAAAAGTGGTCGCTCCTTAAGGCGACAATCCTTCAAATCCAAAGGGAGGTAATCCCAACACGGATCAAAAGGGGCAAGAGGGCACAAAAGCCCCCATGGCTTATCAAAAGCATCTGGGAATGTCTCCTAACTTAAAAGCTTTCTGTACTTCAGGGCTAGGAGCAGACATTACACATAAACTGGCTTAGGTAATCAGAAACTGGTTTAAACCTGTAACAGAACTGATGGTCACTGCACATAAACCAGTTTGAAAATGGCTGAAGCTGGTTTAAGATAAACCTAATTGAATGTAGTATCTGACAACTGATTTAGGTCAAACCAGTTTATGCAAGATCTGTCCCAGACCCCTTGCTGGTTTAAGATAAACCAGATACCCCCCAGCATCCTGACATGCTCTCTGGGCTGGGCAGGGCTCTCTGCTCCACAGCAGAGGCCCCTCTCCTCTGCTTTTTAATTGGAGTACAAACTGTGAGCTGCTCCCTCCCTCCCTCTCACCACTCCCTGCTAAGCAGGAATTGCCCCCTCCCCCCTACCTTGCTGAGGAGGTGTCTGTGTATTAGCTAGCAGACCACATGCTGGCTATGGTCCTTGCTGAATCAATCAGTAGAATCAATAGGCAGAATCAACAGATAGATGGTAATGTCCCTCTCTTGTTTTCTTAATTGGGTGATAAACACTGAGTTAGGGGGTGATAAATAGTGCTATCAATTCCCTGCTGGGCTAATTAGAGTGTCCTGCTGGGATCTGACCTTGCCCCCCCACTCCCAGCTCAGTGCTGTAGAAGGGATGGGAGGGTTGCTCTAGTGCCCACAGCTTCTAGCTTGAGCTACTGCAGGCATATCTGGGATGTCTGTGCAGTTACAAACCAGTTCAGCCTAGCCAAGTTACACTAACCTGGAAAGACTGAATCAATTCAGGCTCAGATGTTTTAAATATCTGTCTCTAGCCCAGAAGAGCAAGTCAAAAACTGTATATTTGATCCAGCAGGGTTGCCTGAGAACATTTGGTAGCAATAATGCTCTTAAAATTGTAAGATGCATTATGTCTGAATAGATGGCTTTGAATCAGAAAAATCCAATGAAATGAGTCATGCTAAATTCAAATTGTGAAGATTCTAAGTAGAGAGTAGAAGGATAGGGTCCACTAAACTGGCAAACTGATGTTTGTTAAATAATCCTTAAATACAACCTGACACTCAGGAAGTCCATGGCAAAATGACTGTTGACTTCAATGGAGGCCTTCATCCTCTGTCAAGTGCATGGACTTTTGTAACTTAGTACAGTTTTCTGTAAGCAGTTTGTAATGCTTCTGTTAGATCTTAGAAGATCCTTGGAGGAAAGAATGTGCTACCCTTTTAATTGAAATAAAAACAAAAATATCTGAACAAAATACAGTTCTTAAACAAATGCAGTATTTAATTATTTTTGCGGAATGCAGAATTTTCATGTAGTTCATGTACACTATGCACAGGAAATCAAACACATATATTAATAGGAATACAGGGTCTATATTGAATATTACTATCTGAAATATCATTAACCCCTTTGATTATTTTTTTTGGTAATACATAGACTATGGTGCTGAAATAAATTATGGCACAATGTTTCTGTGTGGTTTGAAAGGATTGAATTTTAAAGAAAATTAGCCTCCATAAAATAATTTGTCAGAATAAAAATTGAATTGGAAACAACATATATTGTAATGTGGTTACAAGAAGTGACCCCAAATGTCCTTCTTCATCCATCCAACTTCTTACAAACTTATTTTCTCAGATGCCGTATGTAGATAAATTATAGTATTTAAATTACAATTATAAATTACATACTGAGCAGTGCCATTTTTAGATATAACAATACTTCATAGCTGTAGAATATTATTACCCGAGGAGAACCCAGGGTTGGTGAGCCACAAACAAGGCACCAAACCATTCTAGGTAGAAATTAAGAGACACACTAGACATCAAGGTAAAGGGGCACCAAGAGCACCCATCGGGGGGCTAACGTGTCTTTACACAAATACCAGACGTATGGGGAGTAAGCAGTAAACACCTAGTATGAACTGGTCAGCTTAACAGAAACATGGTGGGATTCTACTCATGACTGGGCAGTAGTCATTGAGGGGTACAGGTTGTAGGGATGAGACAGAGTAGGGAGAAAAGGCGGGCGTGTAGCTTTCTATGCGAAGAAGCAGTACACATCTACAATCATCAAGGCAGGGGTAGAGGAAGGGAATACCGAGATATTATGGGTCAGGATACAGGGTTGGCCAGAGGAAAAGGACTTGGTAGTGGGGGTCTACTACAGACCTTCCCATCAGGATGATAAACTAGACCTGGTATTTGCCAGGCTGCTCTCAGAGGCCATTCAGGCGAAGGAGGTGGTGGTCATGGGGGTCCTAAATTACCTGGACATCTGCTGGGAGGAGCAGACAGCCAAAACAAACTTTTCACATAGGTTCTTAAAATGCATGCAAGACCTCCACCTAACCCAGGAGGTGTCCAGTCCCATCAGGGGTAACTCCTTGCTAGACCTGGCTTAGCAATAGGGGATGATCTTGTGGGTAACCTGTAAGTGCTCAGTAGCCTGGGAGATAGTGACCATCATTTGCTCAAATTCACAATCCAACAAAGGGTGGGAAAAATAACCAGCAAGGCTAAAGTGTTAGACTTCAGAAGGGCCAATTTTAGTAAACTTAGAAGGCTAGTTAGTGAGGTGGCTGAACTCAAGGGCATTGAGCATATGGGGGTCCAGGAGGGTTGGCAGTTTCTCAAGGGAGTGATCCTTGGGACACAAAAGGAGACTATTCCATTACACTGGAAAGGGGGCAAGGGGACTAAAAATCTCCTTGGCTGAATAAGGAACTCAAGAAAAGGCTAGGGCAAAGAAAGAGATTTGAAGGCAGTGGAAGAAGGGGACAGCCACCAAAGAGGAAAATACCTCCCTTGCGTGCTATTGCAGGGAATCAGTTAGGCAGGCCAAGGCAGGACTGGAGTGTAGGCTGACTACAACAATCAAGGACAATAAAAAGTCCTTCTACAGATACATAGCAAGCAAAAGGAAGGCACAGAGTAACATAGGGCCCCTGCAGAACAAATCAGAACGGTTGGTGGCTAACACAGGGGAAAAGGCGGAGCTCTTCAATGAGTTCTTTGCTTTAGTATTCCTCAATACTGCCCAAGACAATTCTCCCAATTTTAACATAGATGTCCAGGAGGCACCAGACCGCCAATGGTTAGTGCTGACTTAAGGAGCACTTGGGGTGGCTGGATAGGTACAAGTCACCTGGTGCGGATGACCTCCATCCATAGGTGCTGAAGGAATTAGCCAGTGTCATAGCTGAGCCGCTGGCATGGCTGTTTGAGCACTCATGGTGCTCCAGCCAGGTCCCTGAGGACTGGAAAAGGACCAATGTGGTGCCCATTTTTAAGAAAGGGAGAAGGGATGGGCCAGGTAACTTTAGGCCAATCAGTCTTACCTCTATCCTTGGGAAAATACTGGAAAAAATCATTAAAGAGCTTATTTGTGAAGGCCCAGCAGGGTAAATGATGCTGAAAGAAAACCAGCATGGGTTCATCACAGGTAGATCCTGCCTGACAAACCTTATAGCCTATTATGACCATGTATGCCTTGACACGGAGCTGAGGCTGATGCCATCTACCTGGACTTTAAGAAGGCCTCCAATACAGTTTCATATCCTATTCTCATAAGGAAGCTAGCAGACTGTGGAGTGGATGCTTACACAGTCAAGTGGGTGGCAAACTGGCTGAGGGACCACAACCAGAGATTGGTGGTGCATGGGTCATTTCCAACCTGGAATAAGGTGAGCAGGGCTTAGTCCTTGGACCGGTGTTATTTAATATCTTCATCAGTGATTTGAATGAGGGTGTGGAGATCACCCTGTCCAAGTTCACAGACAACACCAAGTTATGGGGCAATTTAACAGGCTGAAGGGCAGGGAGAAGATACAGGCTGATCTGGACTGTTTGAGTCAATGGGCAGAATGAAACAGGATGCAATTCAACAATGACAAATGTAAGGTACTCCACCTAGGGAGGAGGAATCCCAAGCACACCTATAGGATGGGGGAATGACCTCCTCAGCAGCTCAGCAGCTGAGAGGGACCTTGGAGTCATAGTTGACTCCAAGATGAACATGAGCCGGCAGTGTAACGAAGCCATCAACAAGGTCAATTGCACCTTGTTGTGCATTAGCAGATTCATGACCAACAGATTGAGGGAGGTAATGCTCCCCCTCCATGCAGCACTGGTCAGGCCACAGCTGGAGTACTGTGTCCAGTTCTGGGTGCTGCACTTCAAGTGGGATGCGGAGAATCTGAAGAGGGTCCAGAGGAGGGCCACTGGCATGATTAGTGGCCTCCGTGCAAAACCCTATGAGGAGAGGTTGAGAGATCTGGATCTCTTCAACCTTCACAAGAGACATCTGAGGGGAGACCTTGCAGGCAGGCTATAAGTTTATCAAGGGAGGACATCAGAGAGTTGGAGATGTGCTATTTACCAGAGCACCCCTAGGAGTAACTAGGAATAATGGGTACAAACTAGTGGAGAGTAGATGCAGGTTAGACATTAGGAAGAAATTGTTCACAGTAAGGGTGGCCAGAATCTGGAATGGGTTGCCAAGAGAGGTGATGCTATCATCTAACTTGGAGGTCTTCAAGAGGAGTCTAGATAGGCACCTGGCTAGGGTCGTCTGACCTCAGTCCTTTTCCTGCCTGGGGCAGGGAGTCAGACATGACGATCCTTCGGGGTCCCTTCTGACTCTGCGATCTATGAATCTATGAGGTATTCAGCAGGGAATCTGAGTAATTTTCTACCTGTTATTTTTTTTTTAGCTTAAGAACCATTTTAATGTATTAATTTATTTTGGGGGTGTTTAACAACATAATAAAACCATGCCAAAGCATTTCAGTTTTTCTTAGTTTAATCTGAGTTCCTGAGGAAGATAGGAAATTGCTGGAGGGATACTGAAGCCATGTACATAGTACTCAATGCTTCTTCAAACCCATTGATTTCAAAACTTTTCACATGCTTTGCCTTGGAAGTCTGAACATGAAAATATTCTCTTTTCCAAAATATAAAAAGCTGCATTTTCAGGAATGACTGATGCACCACACAAAGCAGTTAGACTTTTCAATCCTGTTGCCCAGATTTACATTTCAGTTTTGATTAACTAGGTAAAACCAGAATGTTCAGTCCTGGCACAACAAGGTTCCCAGCCTGACTTGAACTCCTTGCCCTCACTTCCATACTCTCTGGGTCCTGCCCCCTTACCTGCCATGACTTGATACTATAGTTTCATAGGGTAGGCTATTGTCTGAACCCAAGCACTTTCTTGCCTTGGCTCACCTTTTAATCTGGCTGGGTCCTGCTGCCCAGGATCCACTGCACAAGGGACCAAGTGTTCAGGCTGCAGCTCTATCCTCTCATGGGCTCTGAGCCAATTGGTCACTTGTGGGCATGGAGATTATGTTCCTCAGTCTTTGCTGTCAGATATCCAGTCCTCTGACACACACCGGTCTTCCCTCTGAATGTGTCTGGACTTCTGTCTATGCTGGGCCCCAGGAGTGGATTCTGAGGTGGGTGCTTCTGCCACACCCCAGTGGCCTCCAATCCACTGTTTACAGCCACTTAAGTCCTCTGGTTCAAACATAAATCAAAAGGATAAGTGTCCGCCCCCAAAACATACGGCTCACAAAAACAAGCTCCCCAGTCAGGATTAATCTCACCCTGTGGTAACACCAGTGCAAGATATTCAAGACACATATATCATGTTGCCTGTGGTCCAAGGTCTCTTTTGCCCTTCTGTGGCACAAAATCCTCTCTCCCAGACAGTCCAGACTGGCTCTTCCCAAAAGCTCTGCATCTTCTGGCTCCTACAACCAGACTCCCCTTCTGGGCCAAGCTCTGGGCTTTTGAGCCTCCCTCTGGGTCACTTGACCCTCTACTTTCACCCCAGGTCTGCCAATCGCTGCCTACACTCAGGGCAGATGGCCAAATTCCCTTCTTTCCTTTAAATCTGTTTAAGGGGTTGGGCTCCCTCCCTCTCTCAGTAATGGGGTAGGGGTCCTGTTACACCAGGGTAAGAGTATAGTGTATCACTTCCTGACAGTGACTGAGAAAAAAATGAGGAGAAAACAGAAGAGTACCTCAAGTCTTACAGAATGAAATGCCAGAAGTCCTACCAAAGCTTCTTGCTTTTAAACTTACTTCAATTTATGGTGTACATAAACCAATTTATGGTGTACATAACAAACCAATACTAACAAGTTATAATTAATTATAATTAAGTGAAGGCTGAGGTGCACTAAAATGTGGTAACTGTATGTATTCAAGGATATATACACCCTTTGGTGGCCAAAGACAGACCAGAACTGGGCAGACCAATGTACAGGCACTAATCCCCACACAAAAGTATACTTTTATACTGGTACTTGTTTGGTTGATTTCCAGCTTACTTGGCCACCTTGCTCCAAGGAGCAAGGTTCAAGAAGACTTAGTACAAATGCCTTGTAAGGTCCCCAACCCTCCACCTTCTCTTGAGAAGCTAGAAGGCATGACCGTAGAGTGGGTTGGAAAAGACATATCCCTTGTTCTGCAGCTATGCTGCGCTTTATTGGGCAGCCCAAATGAGACAAGAAGATGAGAGAAAGATAGGGTGGCAGCAGGGAGAGGCGAGGGTAGATATTACTATTTCTAAGGCTGCCCACTAGCAGTAACCCTGGCTAGTCCCTTCACTTTTATTAATGGCCCTATGCTTCTAGTTCTGATTTTGGAGCGAGGCTAAATTTGTTTTGTGGTTCCAGTGCATTCTGATAGTCTTTGTCCCACCCTGTAAATACTTAATTTATTACTTTTACTTGCAATCTGCATTGCATTGCATGTAATCTAGTACCACCACTTCAGTTTAGAAACTTTTTGACATAATTTTCAACCTATAAATTGACAATATAATTCCCTCATGTCAATACGGTGCATAATTTAATGTTTTATATTGTTTAGGGTCTCATGTTACTATGGCAACTTGCACTTGGGTGCAAGAGATATAGTCCCTTCTTCTCCTCTATTCAGATTTTGGACTTTTACCTTTCACAAGTACATGCTTAGTCTGCTCAAATCATTGCATCCCCACTTCCTGCTTTGAAAACATTAACAGTTGAATACAGTTTGCATCTCAGAGCTACTGCCTCACTGTGCCCCCTGTTTTGCCTATCTGAAATTGAGGGAGTTGTGGCTTACAAGGACAAAGGGAAAAATCAGCATTTAAGGCAATAGTTGAGGCTCCAGGTTCAACCATACATACCCAAGGGAACTGGATGTCAAAGGGAAAGTTAGACCAGGGAGACATTTATGAATAAATATTACCCATCCTGATCCCTAAGTAGGTGATAAAAGTCCTGGTGGTGCCAGAACCACGGGAGAGCTTCAACAGACCTAGGTCCCAGCCATTAGTCTCTTATAATCCAATCGGTGCCCAAAAAAACAAGTCAAAGTTGCATAGGAAGGGTAGGAGTTACCCGATCCCTCCAGAAACACCTGGAAGCAATGAAAACAAGTAGGTCTGTTGCTGGTACAAACTGGAACACCATACACAGAATGTTTAGTAAGACAACCGCTAGTCCCAAAACATTAGTTACTCAACTAGGTAGGCATTTAAGCAGCAGCAATGTAAACACAGATTATGCCTCTGATTTTCCTAGACTCCCCACAGCTCAAGCTGGCATCATGAGACTGTGTAGCAGGTAGTGGGGCATACTCATGTGAAAATACTCATTTTGTACTGCCCAGGAAATGAAAAAGTATACACAAAAGTTCTTCCTAACAACTGATATGGGGAGCAGCGTCATCTCCCACTCACCCTCCCAAAAGTGCACTCCACTACCATTCTCCATCTGTTGATACTGGAACTGAATGATCTGTGAAGCATCATGTGTTCTGAGTATGGCTTCATGAGTTATGGAAGGAAAGGATATGCTGTGTCTCCTATCATATAAGTAAGCAGCCAAATACTGTGGATAACGTTATACTTGAGTAGGAAAATTTTCCCAAATTGCCTGAGGAAAGAAATGCCAGATCTTTTTCAAAATATGTCATCATGCACCCTTCTAGTGCCACCAACATTTGTGATGATAAAACTCTCCTATAGTTTACCATGACCCACAACACAACCGAGTTACTACCTCCTGCAGTTATCCTACTCCTGAGTTCCTTGGGAAAACATACTACTGACATGTTCAGCATCAATAGCCACACCAGACTGGATCTTTAAGCACTGTCTGTCTCTGAAAGCCACCTATTATTTCCAGCACACTCTGGTGCCAGTTTCTGGTGGAAAATCATGGTCCAGTAAACCACTGCAAGTTTCCATCAACTGACTGGCCCCAGATCAGTCACAACTGAGAATTATGAGTTTCAACAGCATGGTGTCTAGCTACTTCTTTATCAATAGGAACATTTTAAGCACCCTGCTTTGCCCATGTAGGACAGGCAACCTCCTCACAGAGATATAGGAAGGTATGTTTCTTCATGCCAAAGCTCTGTATCCACTGATGATCATTCCATGTTTGTAAAACAATGTGATCCTACCACTCTTTTATCTATCCTGATCCAGAATTGCATATCAGTAAGACAGGGTGAGTTCAGCAATTCAAAACCTGTGATGTATATTTCCATTACCATGCTCATTTGCAGGCTTTGTTGAGAAAATTGAAAAATACTTTGATGTAGAACCCACATTGCTCATTAACTCCAGAAAACTTCTCCCACATCTTTCAATATAGCTGCTGTATGGATATGTTGGCTGTATGGTGAATCCTGGTTGGTTACCATTCCTGTGGAGCGAAGGGCTATGGGATACATCTTGCAATATGCTTCATGGCAGTATAGACATCTTAGGAGTGGGCTGCAGCATGAGATATAATGGGGCCTGGCAAAGAAGAGTATTCACCAGCCTCACAGACACGAGCCAGTAACTAGGGAGGGAAGGTGTGTAATGGGGCAAGACCCCATCACTGAAGGGAGGAACATGCCACCAGTACCCTCTGAAAAACAAGGAGTACCATTTTGGCAGACAGTTAAAAGTGTCAGATACAGGGATATAGAGCTTCAAAATGTGAGGGTGCATGTGTTCAGATTTGTTTTAGTGCTACAAAGAGGGCATATTCAACAAAAAAAGAGGCCCTGTTTTGAAGAGCAACTTCTTTGTAGTGACTGGTAGCTGGGGAAGAGTTGATTAGAGGGGGTAGTGGCAATTCTGTAACCGAGCTGCCAAGGCACTTTGTTGTGCTGTGTTGTACAAATGAATGAGTGTCCAAGGCCTAAGACTATCACAACCTGATTTTTAAGAGAAAGTTCAGTAAAGTTAGAAATAACAGAAAGCAACAAAATCAAGACTTTCAAGGACAGGATGCGTCGTCATTGTTTTGAATTCGTTGTCAGGTTAAGCTCACATTTAGCTATCAAATTCATCTACCCACTCTCCTATGCCACCAGTACCCTCTGAAAAACAAGAAGTAAGTACCATTTTGGCAGACAGTTAAAAGTGTCAGATACAGAGATAACAGTATTTACAAGAGTGAAAACTGATTTTTCACTTACAACATCTAAATGTTGTCACAACAATAAAGCTTGTATATAATGCAGACACAAACTCGTATGTGCTTAAATACAAAAAGGGACAGTACAGTGCATCAGTAATGTGATATTTTGCTTCAGAAATCAACCACACAAAAGCTATATTCAAACAAAATTTGCTATAACAACAATATTTTATTATTTGTATTCCAGCCGAGAGGCCTTATTATGAAAAGTGAGGATCAGACATGGAGACAGTCTCTGACCCAAGGAATTTACAATATAGACTTTAAAAAGGTAGAAACAAGTAGTTATCATCTATATTTTATACATGGAAAATTAAAACCCTTAAGCAATTTACTCATAGTCATGCAGAAAGTCTCTGACAGAGTCAGGACTACGCAAATTTTTTAATCCCATAAGACCTTCTTGCATCTCTTCTTTACTGCCTTTACACATGCTGGATATTTTCTGCTATCTCAAGTTATGTATATAAATAGACACATAGGAATATAGGAATTGTTGTTTATTATTTCTGTAATTGTAGTGTTCAACAAGTTCTACATATCTCAACACACATTCTGATTTTTCTTGGCCTGCTTGTCCTCTATTAACGACATGAATGTCACTTTAAAATTTGGTTTTGCATTTAATTTCCGTAATTCCAACCAAATAAAAAAAAATGAATGGATTCAGATGTTCTAAGATTCTTCGCAAATTCAAATTATCGGAGAGAATTCTCTCTGGTTTGTTCTCCTGGTAGAGAAACTTACCCCGAGAATGCCAAGGCACTGAAGAGTAGAGAGCTTGCAGTGCTGACAATGTTTCATAGTTTGTAGGGTCGGAAGGGACCTGAGCAGATCATCGAGTCAGACCCCCTGCCATGGCAGGAAAGAATACTGGGGTCAAATGAC